>NC_051086.1:68702985-69002985 GCF_004664715.2 Peromyscus leucopus
CTTAACCCTTGACAACAACTTGTAACCAACCCCCTAAACAATGAAAATTATCCCAGACCCAAAACCATTAAAAGAACCAAAAAAAACACCACCTGCCCCACACCACCTCTTTGGGAATGTGGGCGTCATTCTTAAAATTGCTTCCTGCTGGGTATGGGCGAAGTTATCTTTATCCTGAAAGAAAAATTTAGGTTAATTGTCAAATTCTAGGAAAGGTAACTATATCCTTCATTATTATCCAGTCTGTGTATAATGCCAAAGTTCAGGGTTTATCTCAAGTCCTTATTCAAATAGTCTTTGAGACTGGATCATCTCAGCTAGTCATCTCAAAATTGCTCTGAGCACCTTGTAGTTCAAAGCTGATCTGTAGATGATGTTTGTCAGTTTAGTGATATTATTATTGTCCACGTGGAATTGTTGTTGTTGTTGTTGTGGGGCCCCATCTTCTTCCTGGAGATTTCAGTTGATGTTAGGCCTGGCCATGATTTCCTGCAGAAAACTGATAAGAGACTCGAACACAAAAACATATATATGCAGCTAATTGAAGCCTTTTTTCTAGAATTAGTTAGTACTCTATATGACCATTCATATCTTAACAAAGTTTAAAATGTATATGTATATATTAATCTTGTAAATTTTGATATAAAATTTATACTTTAAGTTTAAAGAATCAGAATAGAATCAAAGAGTTGAGATTAGTAATAGAATAGTCCCTTAATTAATTTGGCTTTTGTACTGTCCCATAACAGAAAATGGCTCTTTTATTCTGGCATGATACAGGGAGTTTGTATTTTCATTTTAACAACATGCTTGAGTTTAAAGAAGGAGAGAGCCATTCTCCAACTCCAAAGTCAGCTTTAAATTTTAATTGAACTGGGACTATTAGAAGACCAATAGTGTTAAAGAAAACTTTAGAGAAAAGCAGAAACAAACATTTAAGAAGACATAAAATTTTTTAGATAATATATACTCATACGCCGTTTCACTGTTTCCTGGGATAGAAGATTTGTCCCTTTTCTTCAGTTGTCTCATTTGTCTTGTGTTCTTCAGATTCCTTAACCATCATTCTCCTAAAAGAAAAAAACAAAAACCTTTCCCCAAGACTAATTTTGGGGATGTTCCCTTTTGGCAAGTTATCTGATTAAATGAAAAGGCATGTGTTACTGGTACAAGTTAGTTTAAATTGGATGTTCATGCTGGTTGACGAACTATCACCTCCTCTAATTAAGAGGTTTCTCTTGTTCAAATCGAACCTTTATCAATTTTGATGGTACCCACAGCTTATCTTCTCCTGTAGAAACAAAAGCAAAACCTCGTCCCCAACGTAATACATACCCTGGTTTCCATTCTGAGGTCAGCACATTCTTAAAGTATATAGGCTGATTTAATTCTGTAGTTTTTTCTATTATCCAATGTCTCTCTGCAGCTGTTGTTCCTTTCTCATTGGCATTCAGAAAATTCAAAGTTAATAGAGCATTATGCAGTCTATTTCTGGGGGTTTTTGTTACTCCTTTCTGTTTATTTAGCATATCCTTTAGAGTTCTGTTTGATCTTTCTATAACTGCTTGACCTGTAGGATTATGTGGTATACCTGTAATATGCTTTATTTGTAATAAGCAAAAAACTGTTTCATTTTAACAGAGACATATGATGGAGCATTGTCAGTTTTGATTTGTGCAGGTATACCCATGATGGCCATAACTTCTAGCAAATGAGTGATTACAGAATCAGCTTTTTCAGAACTCAGAGCAGTTGCCCATTGAAATCCTGAATAAGTATCGATGGTGTGGTGTACATATTTCAATTTTCCAAGTTCTGCAAAGTGAAACACGTCCATCTGCCAGATTTCATTCCTCTGAGTACCCTTTGGGTTACATCCTGCTGGTAATGGCGTTTGATTATAGAAGGAACAAGTAGGACATTTCTTTACTATTTCTTTGGCTTGTTGCCAGGTTATGGAAAAATCCTTTTTTAAACCTTTACTATTGACATGATGTTTTTTATGAAATTCTGAGGCCTCCAGCACATTTCCTATCAATAATTTATCAATCTTATCATTGCCTTGTGCTAAAGGACCTGGCAGACCAGTATGAGATCGGATGTGAGTTATATATAAAGGATGACTCCTTTTCCTGATTGTATCTTGTAATTGAATAAATAGTGAAGTTAATTCTGAAGCATCAGGGATAAATTCTGCAGTCTCAATATGTAATACCACTCTTTCAGCATACTGAGAGTCAGTTACTATGTTGAGAGGTTCTGAAAAATCCACTAATACCAACAGAATAGCATACAATTCTGATTTTTGCATTGAGTTATAAGGACTTTGTACCACTTTACTTAAATTTTCTGATTTGTAACCTGCCTTTCCTTGTTTGTTGGCATCTGTATAAAATGTACGAACTCCAGATATGGGTTTTTGCCGTACAATTCGAGGCAAGATCCAATCAGCTCTCTTTATAAAATCAATTCTGATGCTTTTGGGATATTTGCTGTTAATTTCTCCCAAAAAATTACTGCAAGCTCTTTGCCAAGGTTCACTTTCTGTCCATAATTTTTCAATGTCCTCCTTAGTTAAAGGTACGACAATTTCTGCTGGGTCTATTCCTGCTAATTGACGAAGTCTCAATTTTCCTTTCCAAATCAAGTCAGAGATTTTTTCCCCATAAGGTTTTAATTTTTTATTTGGTTTATTTGGTAGAAATATCCATTCCAATATAATATCTTCCCTCTGCATTAATATTCCAGTAGGGAATGCCTAGAAGGTAAAATAACCAAAATGCAATCCAGCTTTGGATCAATACGATCCACGTGCCCTTCATGTACTTTCTTTTCTACCAAGGCCAATTCTTTCTCAGCTTCAGGTGATAATTCTCTTGGACTATTTAAGTCCTTGTCACCTTCTAAGGTTTTGAACAAATTAGTCAGTTCATCATTTTTTACCCCAACAATAGTTCGTAGATGAGAAATATCTCCAAATAATCTTTGAAAGTCATTAAGAGTCTGTAGTCTATCTCTCCTAATTTTCACCTTTTGGGGTCTAATTTTTTGTAGCTCTATTTTATATCCTAAATAATTAATAGAATCTCCTCTTTGTATTTTTTCAGGAGCAATTTGTAATCCCCAGCAAGGCAAAATTTTCTTTACTTCTTCAAACATTCTTTCTAAAGTATCTGCATTTGAGTCAGCTAGTAAAATATCATCCATATAATGATAAATTATAGATTTAGGAAATTTTTTACGTATCACTTCCAATGGCTGTTGTACAAAATATTGGCACAGAGTTGGGCTATTTAACATTTCCTGTGGGAGGACCCTCCATTGAAATCCTTTAACCGGTTGAGAATTATTATAAGTAGGCACTGTGAAAGCAAATCTTTCTTTGTCTTTTTCTTGTAAGGGTATTGAAAAGAAACAGTCTTTTAAATCAATAACTATGAGAGGCCATCCTTTTGGTAACAGAGTAGGCAAAGGAATTCCAGATTGTAGAGAGCCCATTGGCTGAATTACTTTGTTAATTGCTCTAAGGTCTGTTACCATTCTCCATTTACCAGATTTCTTTTTAATAACAAATACAGGAGAATTCCAAGGGCTGGTTGACTGTTCAATATGCTGAGCATTTAACTGTTCTTCTACCAGCTCTTCTAAAGCCTGGAGTTTCTCTGTTGTTAAAGGCCATTGCTGAACCCATACAGGCTTGTCTGTTAACCATTTTAAAGGTAGAGCTGTTGGTATTTTTGGAAGATTATCAGTTGTTGTGCCCTGTTCTTGTATAATATGGATGGCTGGTGACCACTCAAAATAATGCCTTCTAATATTTCTCTCAGAAACATGTGCTAGTTTATGATTTGTTTCTGAGATTGGAGGGATTTTAATCTGAGTATTCCATTGTTGCAACAAGTCTTGACCCCACAGGTTCATAGCTATGTTAGCCACATATGGTTTTAATTTTCCTCTCTGTCCTTCTGGACCTATACATTCCAGCCATCTTGTACTCTGTTTCACCTGAGATAATGTCCCAATTCCTAACAGTTGAACGTTTACCTCCTGAAGAGGCCAAGCTGGATACCAAAATTCTGGTGCAATTATGGTAACGTCCACACCTGTGTCTACCAGACCAGACAACAAAACACCATTTATTTTTATCGTTAATTTTGGTCTTTGTTCATTAATAGAAGTTTGCCAAAAAATTTTCTTTATGTTTTCTCCTGAATTTTCTATTCTCTCTGTTTCATCATCCTGATCAGCATGATTTATTCCAATAGTCATTTGGTTATTTAATCGCTCAGAGCAGGGATTTCCTCTACAGCTGCAGAAAAAGTTTGAACTGGTTTTGCTATGGGGGCCTGCATGAGGCCCCTCCGGGAGTTTCCCGAAAACTGAGGCAAAGGATTACCCTGTCTGTCCTTTGTTGATCTACATTCGTTGGTCCAGTGTTTTCCCTTACCGCACCTTCTGCATACTCCAGAAGGAAGGGGCATTCTGTTGCCATTGTTCCTTGAAGAAACATTGCTTCTAGGAATGACCTGTTTACAGTCCCTTTTAAAATGTCCTTGCTTTCCACACCCAAAACATCTAACACTCCTCAAACCTTTTGAAATTACTTCTCCTACCCACGTATCATCATGCTCATCAACCTCAACATTAATTGTTTCTCTAATCCAATCTTCCAAAGGTGCAGATCTTGCCTTTAATGGCCTGATTATTCTTTTGCATGCTCATTCGCATTCTCAAATGCCAAAGCTTCAATTATTGCCTTACTAGCTTCTGATCCTGAGACCATTCTGTTTACTGCTGAAGCCAGTCTTTCTAAAAAATCTGTGAAAGATTCTTTTGGGCCTTGCATAACCTTTGTGAATGACTCAGGTTTTTTTCCTGGTTCCTCAACTCTGTCCCATGCATTCAAGGCTGCCATTCGACATAAAATTAGGGTTTGAACATCATATAAACATTGTGTTTGTATTGAAGCATATTGGCCTTCTCCAATAAGCTGATCCTGACAAACTTGTATTCCTTTATCCCTCCATTGTTGTTCTACGTTTCTAGCTTCCTCCTTAAACCACGTTAGAAATTGAAGTCTCTGGCCGGGTTCCAGAACAGCTTGTGCAAGGTCCCGCCAGTCCTGTGGTATAATCCTATTATATGTTGACCAAGAGTTTAACATTTGCTTTACATATGGGGAATGCATGCCATAAGATACTATTGCCTCCTTAAACCTTTTAAAATCCATCAGTTCAATTGGAGCCCAAATATTTTGTGTAGCCATTTGATCAGGCATCTGCTGTACGGTTACAGGATAAATTAAGGGTGACTGTGTGAAAACAGGCTTTCTTTCTGTAACCTTATGATCCAAACTTGAACCAACTGCACTGTTAATTTCTTCTGTCTGAATTTTTACAGGTTTAACAGGTTTTTCTAAAGCTGTTATCCTGGCACTTAAATCGACTATCTTTTTAAATAGTAAAATGAGAATAAGCATGGTGATAAACTGCATAATTCCCATAATACTAATCTTTTCATATAATTGTTCCATTGTCAGACTGCCTAAAATTTCAAACAAAACCCATTCTTCCAATGTACACAGGAAACCCATTTTTTTTTAAATGTGGAAAAAAATTGTCTTTTAAATAGTTTCCTTTATGACTTACCAAATCTGCGTAGAACAGTAGAAATCCCAGCGAATTTCAAAAGAGCCACCTAGTGTCCTAGGTGTGAATCCAGAGAGAGAGAGAGAGAGAGACAGAAACAGAGAGACAGAGAGAAAGCAAGAGAGAAAGCGAAAGCGAAAGTGAAAGTGAAAGCATAGCTGGCTAAAGCTTAAATCCAGCCACTTGTTCCCTCTTGAGCTGAGTCAAGGCTTGGCTTTACAGGCAGGGGCCCTGTTTAGCAGGGCAGGCCTGAGTTGTTTGTAGCACTGGCTTTAAGCAAGCAGCTCACAGTCCGGCCTGAGGCCAAGCAGACCTTGGGCCGGGGCTAGGGAGCTGGCTGCTCCGGCTAGGGAGCCGGCTGCTCGGGCTAGGGAACCGGCCCCAAGCAGTTTTTAATGGATTCTTGTCACATTGGGCGCCAGATGTAGATGTAACCAATCGTCTTATTAAAATAAGAAACACAGAGCCAATGTAAAAGAGAAAGCCGAGAGGTCAGAGCTCAGAGATAAAATCTTACCTCCTGCAGTGCTCCTAACTTCCCCGAGAGAGAGCTACTTCCTGTTGTCTGTGTTTAAATAGTCTTTCTGTTCTGCCTTCTCATTGGTTCTAAACCCAACCACATGACTGCCTCATCACTGCCTGTAAGTACCGCCCTCCAGGTCTTAAAGGCATATGTCTCCAATACTGGCTGTATCCCTGAACACACAGAAATCTACCTAGCTCTTCTAACCATCACGCTCTTGCTATGGCTCTAATAGCTCTGACCCCATGGCAACTTTATTTATTAACATAAAATTAAAATCACATTTCAGTACAAATAAAATATCACCATAGTGGTGGCGCACACCTTTAATCCCAGCACTCGGGAGGCAGAGCCAGGCGAATCTCTGTGAGTTCGAGGCCAGCCTGGACTACCAGGTGAGTCCCAGGAAAGGCGCAAAGCTACACAGAGAAACCCTGTCTTGAAAAAACCAAAAAGAAAAAAAAAAAAGAAAAAAATTTTTTTGAGATAGGGTTTTTCTGGCTGTCCTGGAACTCATTTTGTAAATCAGGCTGGCCTTGAACTAACAGAGATCTTCCTGCCTCTGCCTCCCAAGTGCTGGGATTAAAGGCATGCACCACCATACCCAACAAAAAATAAATATTTTTAAAAAGTAAAAGCAATCCTTTTTTTATTAAAAGGAATATAGTAATTGCGTCAAAAAAAAAATATGTCTTCCTATTGTGTTTTTTCCCCTTTGAGACATGGTCTCACATGAGCTAAGCAAGCTCAGTATGTAGCCAAGGGATGACCTTGAACTCCATGTGCTCCTCTTCCTCAATGTTTGGACTACAGGAATGTTCACCAAGCTTTGCTGCTAAATTTTTTTTAAAGGATTTATTTATTTATTATGTAATTTTACAGTGTTCTGCCTGCATGCATGCCTGCAGGAAGAGGGCACCAGATCTCATTATAGATGGTTGTGAGCCACCATGTGGTTGCTGGAAATTGAACTCAGGACCTCTGGAAGAACAGCCAGTGTTCTTAACTTCTGAGCCATCTCTCCAGCCTACTTCTAAATTATTTAAACAAAGCTTTATTTCAGGGCTGGGGCAGGAACCTAGACCCCAGCACATGTTACTTAAGTGTGCTGCCACTGAGGGTCACATGTAGACAATGCCAGCTGAGAAATCACAATCCCCCAGTTTTTACCTGCCAAGTGCTGAGATTACAGGCCTGTACCCCTACACCCGGCTCTGAGATGGGGGCTCCTCACTGTGTTGCCTGGGCTGTTTTCAGATCCTGGGCTTCTGTGTTCCCCTTATCTCAGCTGCCAAGTTAGAAATTAAATAGTTTTTGTTTAACTTCTTAGAAAAGGAAAAGAGAGAGAGAGAGAGAGAGAGAGAGAGAGAGAGAGAGAGAGAGAGAGAGAGAGAGAAAACTTTTCACCAAGGAAAAACAATAAACTTAGCCAGGCCTGTAATTCTGTAATTTTAGCCCTTTGAAGGACGATGCAGGAGGATCGCTGTGAGTTGAAGGCCAGCCTGAGCTATATAGTGAGTTCTAGTGTAGCCTATACTACAGTGAAACTCTCTTAAAAATCCAAAATACAGCCGGGCAGTGGTGGCTCACACCTTTAATTCCAGCACTTGTGGGGGGGGGGTAGGTAGAGGTTCTCTGTGAGGCCAGACTGGTCTACAGAGCAAGTTCCAGGATAGCCAGGGCTACATAGAGAAACTCTGTCACAAAAACCAAAAAAAAAAAAAGAAAAAAAAAGAAAAAAAAAAAAAAAAAAAAAAAAAAAAAAAAAAAAAAAAGAAAAGAAAAAAGCTAAAAAACAAGTAAGTAGCCTGGTCTGGTCTACATAGCACCATCTAGGCCAGCCAGAACTACATAGTGAATCCTGTCTTAAAAAAGAAACAAAACCACAGTAAATTCAAGAGTAGGACACACACACACACACACACACACACACACACACACACACACACGAAAGAAAAAAAAAAAAAGGAAAAAGGCCATGTGTGTAAGTCAAGGTATCTGAAGAGAGAAGGCACGGATATTCTTTCCCTATTAACGACTCAACCCATCTATCTGTAGAGAACACAACAGATTGATTTTCCCTGGCTAATTAGGGTGTGGCGGTAGCAGTTCTGACTTGTGTTTCCCATTTGTTTATCTTCACATACAGTGTGTTTATAGTCACATACAGTGAGTGTGTTTATTGTCACATACAGTGAGTGTGCTTATCCTCACATACAGTGAGTGTGTTTACAGTCACATACAGTGAGTGTGTTTATCCTCACATACAGTGAGTGTGCTTATCCTCACATACAATGAGTGTGTTTACAGTCACATACAGTGAGTGTGTTTACAGTCACATACAGTGAGTGTGTTTATCCTCACATAGAGTGAGTGTGTTTATCCTCACATACAGTGAGTGTGTTTACAGTCACATACAGTGTGTTTACAGTCACATACAGTGAGTGTGTTTATCCTCACATACAGTGAGTGTGTTTACAGTCACATACAGTGAGTGTTTACAGTCACATACAGTGAGTGTTTACAGTCACATACAGTGAATGTGTTTACAGTCACATACAGTGTGTTTACAGTCGCATACAGTGAGTGTGTTTACAGTCACATACAGTGTGTTTACAGTTACATACAGTGTGTTTATCCTCACATACAGTGAGTGTGTTTACAGTCACATACAATGAGTGTGTCTACAGTCACATACAGTGAGTGTGTTTATCCTCACATACAGTGTGTTTACAGTCACATACAGTGTGTTTATCTGTAGATGTAACCAATCGTCTTATTAAAATAAGAAACACAGAGACAATGTAAAAGAGAAAGCAGAGAGGTCAGAGCTCAGAGATAAAATCTTACCTCCTGCAGTGCTCCTAACTTCCCCGAGAGAGAGCTACTTCCTGTTTGTCTGTGTTTAAATAGTCTTCCTGTTCTGCCTTCTCATTGGTTGTAAACCCAACCACATGACTGCCTCATCACTGCCTGTAAGTACCGCCCTCCAGGTCTTAAAGGCATATGTCTCCAATACTGGCTGTATCCCTGAACACAAAGAAATCTACCTAGCTCTTCTAACCACCACGCTCTTGCTATGGCTCTAATAGCTCTGACCCCAGGGCAACTTTATTTATTAACATAAAATTAAAATTACATTTCAGTACAAATAAAATATCACCATATTTATCCTCACATACAGTGAGTGTGTTTACAGTCACATACAGTGTGTTTATAGTCACATACAGTGTGTTTACAGTCACATACAGTGAGTGTGTTCATCCTCACGTTCAGTGAGTGTGTTTACAGTCACAGTGAGTGAAGCAGCAGTAGTCCGATTAGGCTGATTATTTGTTAAACACTGAGTTGCAGACACAGCAGGGCTACAGTAGAGGCAGATTTACAGATTAACCTCTTGAGACACATTTATCTCATTTATCTGGCCATCGTTAATACGCAGGTCTCTACTCGATGAACTATAGACTTATGGGAAGAAACAATAGCAAATTGGCTGTCCTGAAACTCAATATGTAGAATAGGCTGGTCTTGAACTCACAGAGACCAACCTCTGCTTCCCAAGTCCTGTGACACCATGCCTAGCTCTGATTAGATTTTTTTCCTCCCTGGAGCTGAGGACCGAACCCAGGGCCTTGCACTTGCATAGGCAAGCGCTCTACCACTGAGCTAAATCCCCAACCCCTAGATTTTTTTTTTTTTTTTAAGATTTATTTATTATGCCAGGCAGTGGTGGAGTACACATTTAATCCCAGCACCCAGGAGGCAGAGGCAGGCAGATCTCTGTGAGTTCAAGGCCAGCCTGGTCTATAGGGTGAGTTCCAACACAGCCAGAGCTATTACACAGAGCAACCCTGACTTGAAAAAAAAAAAAAAAAAAGATGTATTTACTTTTATTTTCTGTGCATTGGTGTTCTGCCTGCATGTATGTCTGTGTGAGGGTGCCAGATCCCTTGGAACTGGAGTTACAGACAGTTGTGAGCTGCCATGTGGGTGCTGGGAATTGAACTTGGGTTCTCTGGAAGAATACCCAGTGCTCTTAACCGAAGAGCCATCTCTCTAGCCCCCAATTAAATTCTTATACTAAAATTGATTCTTAAAGTACATGTTTAAGAAAAGAAGTGTATGTTTGACAATTTTGGACTCTTAATAGTTAAGAACTGTTGTACTAAGAGGCCATTAAAAGTAAGATATGACTTCAAAACCAACAAATCAGGCTGGGCCTGCTTCTGCCTTCCGAGTGAGTCACCTCTACCCAGACTTTTTTTCCTTTTTCACTGTAATGAGGAACAGTTTCTGATCCTCCTGCCTCTATCTTCCAAGTGCTGGGATACAACTGTACACTACCACATCTAGTTTATGAGGTGCTGGGGATCAAGCCTGGGGCTTCATTTGTGTTAGACTTCCGACTAAGACACATCCCTATCCCAAAGATTAGGAAGAGAAGAGAATGGGGCTGGAGTATTAATCAGCAGTTAAGGCTCTTCCAGAGTTCCATGCCAAGCACCCACCTGGAGGCTCATAACTCCAGTCTCAGGGGATCCAATGTCCTCTTTTGGCTTCTTTTGGTACCAGGCACACACATGGTGCACAGAAATACCAAGACACTCATACGCATAAAATAAGTAAATTTTAAAAATTAAAGACTTGAAAAGTTAAAAAAAAAATTAAAAAAAGAAAGGTAGGCCAGGCAGTGGTGATGCATGCCTTTAATCCCAGCACTTGGGAGGCAGAGGCAGGTGGATCTCTGTGAGTTCCAGGACAGCCTAGTCTACAAAGCAAGTTCCAGAAGGACATCCAGGGCTACACAGAGAAACTTTGTCTTGAAAAACCAAAAAGAAAAAAAAAAAAAAAAAAAAGAAAAAAAAAGAAAAAAGCAAGCCATGGGGAACAAGCCAGTAAGCAGTGCTACTCAGTATGGTCTGTTTTAGCTCAGCCCTTCAGGTTCCTGCCTGGCCATTTCCTCCCCAGGTTGGTTGCAGTCAGTGTCTGGATAGGGAAGTTGACTCAAACATTTCCAGATGAGGCCGAGATAAAGTGGGATCGTTGGCAGTAGGAGTTGAAACCTTTGGGTTGACTGGGGAAGAGTGAGATGTGGATGAAAACCCCAGAAGTGGAGTTCAGTACAGAGATAATGGATGGCCTGGAGCCCGTGGCCTGAGACTGGGAGGAAGTGTTGAGAGGCGTGGTGGAATTGTCTTTCCGTATTCTCTTGGGGCAAAGGCAGACCAACAAAGGTGGAAATCTACAAGGAGGAAAATAGGCTGTTGTCTCTTGCAGGTCTTGTGGGATGGAAGTTGCTGGGGCATCCCTGCTAGTATCTTATTTAGCATTTTAAAAATTCAGCTATGAAATGTGGCCTATACACTTCTGCTTATTATTATAATTGTTAGGTTTTGATAATGTTATGATCACCTGTGAAAACAAGATGAGAAATGGCGGTAACAGAGTACTCCAGAAGCAGAGGCAGGAGGAGCTCTGTGAGTTCTGCAAATCAGTTCCAGGACAGCCCAGGCAGACAGGTGGATCTCTTGTGAGTTCGAGGCCAGTCTGGTTTACAGAGCAAGTCCTAGGACAGCCAGGCCTACACCGAGAAACCCTGTCTCGCAAAACCAGTAAAAAGGGGGAGAAAGAAAAGGAAAAAAAGATTAAAAAATGCTAAGGCAAAGTTATTTCAGAATGCTGTTTCAGGGGACTAGAGAGATGGCTCATCAGTGAAGATTCTCCACTGCCTTTTGCGAAGGACTGGAGTTTGGAGTACCCACGTAGGTGGTTCACAGCCACCGCTAACTCCAGTTTTAGGAGGATCAGAGCCTCTGGCCTCCATATTCACGTGCACAGAGCGATACACATATAATGAAAATGAAATAAATCTTGAGTAAAAATGAAAATAAATCTTTAAAAAAAGTGTTTTGATAAGTACAGGGATTGTTGCAACACCATGTCGCACAGAAAGGACGGTGTAAGGATTTTTTTTTTTGTATTTGTACTTCTTGTGCTGCAGTATATAAATTTCCACCACTCCTTTGTTACTGTTCCACGTGAAATCTCAAAGGCTGTACAGAAAAAGATTATATAGGAAGTCAACTTTAAATTGATCCCTTCCCCCCCCCCAAAAAAAAAAGTACGGTACTGAGAAAACACTAAAATGCTCACTTGGGGGCTTATTTTAATTCCGTGGAAATAAAGTACCAGTGTTTTGTTGCTCAGACTGTGCACTACCGGGCGAACAGAGGGAAATAACCGTGTCCTTAGGGCATGGAGATCTTGTTTTTCTGTAGGCTCTTTTTCCAAATAATAACTTAGATACTGCAGTGGTAGCTGTATTCGGGACTAGTCTGAAAAAGTATTAACAAGGCTGGAAAGAGGAAAAATACGCAAAAATGTTTTTTAAAAAGCGCTGGACAGAACTGTTAGGAATTAAATTCGCCGATAGGTCTCTGACACAACCGTACTGTGAACAACCGGACTGCGCAACTGGCGGTGGAAAATTCCAAGTTTTCCTAACTAAACCGGACAGCCTCCCGTAACTCCCAGCCTGACCCGGCCCACCCAAGCCAGTTCAGGCGTGCTTCCCTCGTCCAGCGCACTGACCAACGGCCTTTGAAGGGCATTTTCGCGCCATTTCGCTCGAAGGAGTGGAAGGTTAAGTCCACCCTAGCTCTCGGCAGATTTCCCACAATCGCGGGAGGCCGGAGCCTGCAAAAGCTTGCTCTGGGAGGGCCAAAAGGGTAAAAGCCTGAAGCCTCACCCCAGGGATCTAAGTAGGGGGAAAAAAAGGTGACAGGTTAAGGCGTTTGCGACTTAGAAACTGCGGAAGCCCCCCAGGGCGCAGAAGCCCCAGGCTGGGGAAAACAAACCCGGCTCTGCGCGGGCTGGCGCAGGAGGCGGGCGGAGCGAGAGCAGCGGTTGCAAAGAGACGCGGGGGCGGGAGGGGAGGGCGCGGTGGGGGGGGGGGGAGAGCGAGCTCGCTCCCCTCGACTCCTGATTGGCCCGTCCCGGCGAACCGAGTGACGTCACAGGAGGTTTAGAGAACGCCTGATTTGTGCGGTGGGCGCGGGCGGGCGGGGAGCGAGTGCAGTGCGCAGGCGCAGCTGCTCGGCTCCTCTCGCCGGCGACTCGACCGGCCCAGCTCTCGCGGACAAGTCCCGACATCGCGCGCCCCCCCCCTCCACCTCGGGGACCGCCCCCTCCTCGCTCTCGGCGTCGTCGAAGATAAACAATAGTTGGCCGGCGAGTGTGTCTCCCGCCTCCGAATTCTGCGGGCTGCGTGGGAACGGAGGGATCCCCGGCAGCCGGCCATGGCGGGGCTGTACTCGCTGGGAGTGAGCGTCTTCTCTGACCAGGGCGGGAGGAAGTACATGGAGGACGTAACTCAGATTGTGGTGGAGCCCGAGCCGACTGCCGAGGAAAAGCCGGCGCCGGTACCGCGGCGGGCGCTCGGGCAGCCGGCGAGCCCCGCTCTTGCCGCCGGCGGGCCATCGGGAAAAGGCCCGGCGGCGGCCCGCGACCCTACCCTGGACGCCGCGGCCTCGCCCCCCGCTGGCCGCTGCTGTCGCCGCCGCTCCTCGGTGGCCTTCTTCGCCGTGTGCGACGGGCACGGCGGGCGGGAGGCGGCACAGTTTGCCCGGGAGCACTTGTGGGGTTTTATCAAGAAACAGAAGGGCTTCACCTCGTCCGAGCCCGCCAAGGTGTGCGCTGCCATCCGCAAAGGCTTCCTCGCATGTCACCTCGCCATGTGGAAGAAACTGGGTAAGTTCCCGGGTTTGTGCGGCGCCCGCCTCTTTTTTTTTTTTTTCTTTTTTTTTCTGGGCTTTTTATAGCATCAGCACCGCGTGGGCCTCTCCCCTGGTACTAAGCGCGCTATCTATCAAGTGACGCTGTCCACTAAGGGATGCGTGTGAAGACTGTCAGGGTTGGAGTTCTGGGCACACCGAGTGGCCTCGGGAAGCTAGGATGGCTTGTTTCCCAGCAACCGTTTCTTGCTTTTATCTCCTCCCTCCCACGATCAGGGGCAACAGTCCCCGCTCCCTTCGATAATTCGCTTGGGTGGCAGCAAGCTCAGAAGTGTTTGAAAGCCGGCGCCGGATTCTAACCAAAATATAAATTGAAGGATCGTTTCTATGTGGGCCAGGTGAAGGAAGCCGGAGGTGGTAAGAACTGGAGCGTTCCCTTAGCATCTGTCATAATTTTGTTCTTGATGGGCTTGTCCCTCTTGGTTGCCTCCTACCGGTCATGTCACTTCTTCGTATTGACTCGGATGGCTCCGCGTAAACCAGTTGAGAAGGGCTGGTCTGTACATAGGCAACATACTTTTTGGAAGCGATTTCTGTTGTGATCGTGTTTTAGGGTCGTAACCCTTGAGTTGCTTATGAAAAAGGCATGCAACGAATTAAACATTAAATTGGCCTCGATATGTGTTAACTTCTTGGTGTGTATATGTATATATGTGTGTGTGAGATGATAGTCACCTTAGCTGATTGCATTCAAACAGTTTCCAAAAGTTTATAGTAAAAAGCACTCAGGTAAACTCCCATCTAAGTAGCTTTTGGTAACAGGTGACCCTATTCCCTAAATTTCGGTGTAATTGTAGTTTCAACCAAATTTTGAATGTTTGTAAGGCAGACAATACTTATATGTATAGCGCAAATGACACAGGATTGTGGTTGCTTACTTATTGCTGTGGATATATGGTGCATATCTTTTTTACAGAAAAGAATTAATGCTCCTGCCACTAAAAACCCTTTGTTTATAGTGGTGTAAGAAAATCCGCTCTATTTTCATTAAAGAAACAGAGACATAGGGAAAGCTGTTACAGATTTGTAAAATACACAGTATTTTTAGAAAGGCATTGTCATAGAGTGTAGACTAGCTGGTTTCAAAGTCTGTTTTCCATCTGTTGGGCTTTTTGCCAAGTATTTGATTGACTCAGAAACCAGCCACTAAGTTTTTTTGGAGGCGGTTCCCAGCCAATCCCTAGGGCCCCTGTGATGGATTTATTTTGTTTTCGTGTGGGCAGAGTAGAGCTGAAAGCACTGTAGTTTGTTCTAGAAATACATTATATTATTGGCTGGAGAGAAATTAAAAGTGGATAGTGAGACAAACAAAACGAAGAGTAGACACAAAGAATTATTATAGAGTCCATTGATTTCACAGTACACTTGGGGCGCATGAATTTGTGGTATGCTTTTAACTCTAAGAATCAAAAGCTTTTAATATATGAACTTCAGCCAGGTGTGGTGGTGCACACTTTTAATCCCAGTACTTGAGTGGCAGAGGTAGGCCAGCCTCAGAGTTCGAGGCCAGCTTGGTCTACTCTATGTAGAGAGTTTCAGGACAGCCAGGATTTGTAGACAGACCATCTCTAAAAGAAGATGAAAGATTCATATTGAAGAAAAAGATTCATATTGGAGTGTGGTGGCTGGTGATGGTAATCCCAGCACCTGGGTGGCAGACCAAGGAGGATCAGTGTAAGGTCAGGACCAGGGCAACAAAGTAGACTATCTCAAAGAAAAAGGTTGTCCTTTAGATTTGCTGATGTTGAATTGAATGCAGGGCTTCTCACATAAGCACAATCTCTGTCTTTGTGATCCCCGAGTGTCCCTTTAGTAAAGCAGAGGCCATTTATCATGCACTAGCCTGCTATTCTTGAAAGAAAACTCACTTTGTTTTGAAGACAGTATATATCAAATGACCAAGCCTTCTATTTTCTGATAGGACCTTACCTGTCACACACCCCACGGGCCTTAGTCTTCCTTTCTTAGACTTTGGGGTGCTGGGATCTCAGGCATATACCACCACAATTGAGCCTATTCATCTTTCCTTTTCTTTTTTCTCCTGAGCCATGGTTTCATAGTTCAGGGAAGTCTCTTGAATTTGCTGCATGTGAATTTCTGATCCTCCTGCCTTCCTTTTTCAAGCGTTGGGATTACAGCTGTGTGCCAGCTACCACATACCCAGGCTGCCTTTGAAGTTTATGTCCATGTGTGGCTGAGAGGAAAACCTTTGGTATCAGGCTGCTGTGGTTTCGTTTTGTTTTTTTGAGACAGGGTTTCTCCGTGTAGTTTTGGGTGCCTGTCCTGGATCTCGCTCTGTAGACCAGGCTGGCCTGGAACTCACAGAGATCTGCCTGGCTCTGCCTCCCGAGTGCTGGGATTAAAGGTGTGCACTGCCTGGCTGTTTTTGTTTTTTTGTTTTTAAAGATGATCTCTTACCGAGGCTCTCATTAAGTAGGCTAAGCTGTCTGGCCAGTGACCCTAGGTACCATTTCTATCTCCCTAGGGCTGGGATCAGAAGCCCTTAACATACCCGGCTTTGTATGTGGGTTCTGCAAACACTTTACCAGCTGAGCTGTTTTCCCAGCCCCTTGATTGTGAAATTTTAGTCTTATTGCTTCAGGCTCTTGAGTGCTAAATTTACAGGTATGCCCTACTAAGCCTTCCCCCAACCCCAACTGTAAGTGTGTAGCTGTGAAGAATACAGTGAGAACTAGCTACTTTGAGGCTCTGTCGTGACCACCGCCAAGGCACTCAGAGTTTTACCAAGCATTGCTTTTGCACCACCAGTGCCTGAATAAGCACAGCCCAGAGGACAAAAGAGCTCTTAGAATAATGATGAGGAACTGCTCTGAAGATTCTGTCGACCACTGAGAGACCAGCGTGTCTGAATGTCTGCCTCTTGCTGAATCTTGAGGTTTTATCTGCAAAGCTCATTGCCTTACATGCAGCTAAGACTCCTCGGGTTGCCCATTTAGCACGGGAAGTAAAGCAGCTGCTCAGCAGTCACTTGAAGTTAGTTGAATTTCTGTCCAGTATAAAAATGAAGTAAATTGGCTTCTTTACATTTTTTAATAAACACGTTGATCAACTTGTTACTCTAATTATTATGTGTGGGGCGTGGGTGTAGGTCATAGGACAGACAATTCGTAGGAATGGGTTCTTGTTCCTCTGTGAGTCCTGAAGATAAAGTTCAGGTTGTCAGGGGTTGGAAGAAAGCACCTTTACCTTTGTAACAGGCTTACTCACCCTGCTGGGGAGTAAAGCATGGGAGGTGCTAGCAGCCGCCGCCTAGGCTGTTCAGGACCAGTCCTGGCCTTCACATGCATGTGAACACATATGCCTGTGCATTGCTCATTTGAATGTATATATACACTTGGACATACGGAACTAATTGTGCCTTGGGCATCGAGTTGACTCAGTGGATAGAGGCACTTGTTGGAAAACCTGATTACCTGAGTTTGATCCCTAGAGACACACTTGGTGGAATTAGAGGACTGACTCAGGCTGTCTTCAGACCTCCTGTAAGCCATGACTTACATCCCTCCCTGCCCACAAAACAAACAGACAGACAAACAACAAATAGAAACGTATGCCTTCATGGCTTTGGATGCCATAAGTTGGAAATTAAGGAGTCATGAGAGTGGGTTCCTTATAGAGAATCTGGTGTCTGCTCACCTGGTGGCTGCCAGCGGTCCTTTGCCTTTCTTGGCTTGAAGGTGGATACATCTCTGTATCTCAGCCTCTTGTTTTTGTATTTCCTTCTTTGCTTGTCTTCTCTTCTCTCTTGGGAGGACACTGGTTCTTGAATTAGTGCTCACTCTAATCCAGGATGATCTCTTTTTAAGATTCTTAACCTGCTTACATCTGCAAAGACCCCTTGCCAAATAATGCCATAGTCACAGGTTTCAGGGGGATAACAATCCACTAAAAGCATATTTTTGTCATTTCATATACCTTCCCCCAAAAATACTTAATTCCAAAGGAGAAAGGTAACAGTGGGAAACCTGACAAACACCTCTTTTTTTTTTTTTTTTTGGTTTTCCGAGACAGGGTTTCTCTGTGTAGCTTTGCGCCTTTCCTGGAACTCACTTGGTAGCCCAGGCTGGCCTCGAACTCACAGAGATCCGCCTGGCTCTGCCTCCCGAGTGCTGGGATTAAAGGCGTGCGCCACCACCGCCCGGCAACAAACACCTCTTAAATGATTAAACACAGCAGTAGTTTAAATTTTTCTAAATGAATTTATTTTTTAGATGAGGTCTCACTATAATGGGTGGATGTGGTGGTGGTGGTGGTGGTGGTGCATGCCTGTAATCCCAGCACAAGGGTCACTGCAAGTTGGGAGCCAGCTTGGGGTACACAGTGACAGCCTGTCTCAAAATGAAATGAAATAAACAATTATCCAGTCTTAAGTATTTTGTTATAGTAACAGAAACCAGTTTAAGATTGATAGGCTGTAGTGGCACACGTCTTTAATCTCAGCACTTGGGATTAAAGGCAGGCGGATCTCTGTGAGTTTGAGGCCAGCCTGGGCTACAGAGCAGGTTCCAGGACAGTCAGGGCTATACAGAGAAACCCTGTCTCAAAAAACAAACAAACAAAAAGATTGATGATGAGGAATGAGAATCCTGTTTGTAGGAATTAGGTACTACAGTATTTACTTGCTCTTAGTTCAAGAAAATAGGTTGACTTTTTTTTTTTTTTCCTGCCAGAACAGAAAGGAATATACAAAACTGAAGAAACAGATCTCAGAAAGGTCAGAAGCCTGAGGACTTGCCCAGATTCATGGGCAGTTTTGTTAGGGTCCTTTTGCTGTGATAGGCTATATTTATTTAAATAAAGAACATGAATCAGAAGTTGCAGCCTCATTTCATTTTCTTCCTTCCTTCCTTTTTTTTTTTTAAATATTTATTTATTTATTTAGAAGAGGGCATCAGATCTCATAACAGATGGTTGTGAGCCACCATATGGGTGCTGGGAATTGAACTCAGGACCTCCGAAAGAGCAGCCAGTGTTCTTAACCTCTGAGCCATCTCTCCAGCCCTGGTTTCATTTTCTAATCATCATTTGACTTATAAAAAATTGTGTCATTTTTCAAGCCTTCTCAGACGTTTATTATTTATTTTTTGAGACAAGCAGTTGGGCTGTCCAGGAATTCACTGTATATCCCAGGCTATCATTGAACTCACATGTCAGTTGATCTTCCTGTCTCAGACTCCCAAGTGCTGGGGTTATAGACTTGGGCTGCCATGCTTGGCTATCTCTCAGATTGTTGCAATGAGTACACTTTATATAGGAATATATGTGATCATCAGCTCTGTTCCTTTTGTGTTTTACTATCTGCACCAGTCTCTCTGATTTTCAGAGACTTGTGATAATTGCTTTCAGTACATTCCTGGAGAAGAGTATTGCCATCATGTCCCAAAGTCCTATATATGGTCTGTCCTCCCCTTAATAGGCTTCCTAGTGTGGCAAGAGTGAGGAGGATATTCTTGGCTTGTTTTGAATCCGAGCTTCTCTTACTTGTGCTCTGACCTTGCGTAAGACTATTGTGCCAGGTGCCCTTATCTGTAAGGTGGGGCTGACGACAGGCTGCCCATCCCCTAAGAGTTAAATGAGTATATTGCTAACTGATACATACCCCCGGTTTCAGAATTAGCACGAAGTACAAATACGGTTTTTGCTTATTTGTAACTTTTTTCTTTATTAAAAATTTTCCCTTCTCTCCCTCCCTTTCATCCATCCCATGTAGCACAGACTCTTTGAACTTCTGATTCTCCTGCCTCTACCTGCCAAGAGCTGGGATCATAGGTGTGTGCCACCACTCCAAGCTCAAAAACTTGAATTTTCTTTCTTTTTCTTTTTTTAAAGAAGACTGAGTCTTAGCTGAGTAAGGTGGTTTCGGAATGTAATCCCAGAGCTCCAGACACTGAGACAGGATTGTTATGAGTTCAGGGCTGGTTTGAGCTGCATAGCCAACTAGTGCTATATAATGAAATCCTATCTCAAAAACCCCAAAACATGGGGCTAGAAAGATGGTTCCACAGTTAGGAGCACTCACTTAACTTCAGTGAGTGAGTTTGGTGAGGACCTGGAACCACTTGGTGGCTCACTTGGTAGCCTATAACTTCAGTTCCAGGGGTCCAGTGCTCTCTCCTGGTCTGCTCAGACACCAGACATACATGTGATTCACAGACATACACATGCAATTAAAAGAAGGAACTTTAGAAAACAAAGACCAGAGGTTGTTCATCTGCCTAGGATGCACGAGACCTTGGGTTCACTATCCAGCCCCACCAAAACAAACACAAATATTAAAAAAAAAAAGTAAGAAGAGAGCCATCGAATCTTACCTGGTATAGGGTAAGAGTGAAATCTCAGTGCCTAGGGAGGTTGAGGCAAGAGGATTTGATGGTTGCTCCCAGTCTGGGTAATAAACCAAAACAACAGCAACAACAACCCCAAAACTGGCCTGTTGTTGTGATGTACGAACTGAAGGGTCAGTTCTCTGCAGGTGTACACACGTGATCAACACAGCATAACCCAACCTTGAACTCGGGGACTCCTGGAATTCCCTGCCGTAGCCACCCATATAGGTGTGAAGCTAGAAAATGTTCTCTGTTTATCCTGGGTCTATTGCAGTTGTGCATAACCCATAGTCCTATTGTATTGTAATTAAACTCAGAATTACAACTGAGACAAACATTGTAACACGGTAAAGGTGGCATTTCAAGTGAATTTCATTACTTGTAGTCCACTGCAGAATATCTATTTGCTTTTGACTACATTCATGGGGTTCTTTTACATTCATTTGTGTATTTATTTTGTGTATGTGTGTGGATTCATATGGAGTTCAGAGGGCAGTTTGTGGGAATTGGTTCTCTCTGTTACGTGGGTGCCTTTGCTCACTGAGCCATCTTTGTAAATCCCCCCCCCCTTTTTTTTGGAGACATGGTCTCTTTACTCAGCCTTGCTGTCCTGGTACTTACTATGTAGATCAGAGATCTGCCTTTGCCTTCCAGATTAAAGGCACACAATGCTATGCTATGCTCTCTTTTCTCTCTCTCTCCCTCCCTTCTTTCTTCCTCTCTCCTTTCTTTCTTTCTTTCTTTCTTTCTTTCTTTCTTTCTTTCTTTCTTTCTTTCTTTCTTTCTTTCTTTCTTTCTTTCTTTCTCTCTCTCTCTTTTTCTCCCTCCCTCCCTCCTCTCTCTCTCTCTCTCTCTCTCTCTCTTTCTTTCTTTTTTTGTTTTTTCGAGACAGGGTTTCTCTGTGTAGCTTTGCGCCTTTACTGGGACTCACTCTGTAGCCCAGGCTGGCCTCGAACTCACAGAGATCCGCCTGGCTCTGCCTCCTGAGTGCTGGGATTAAAGGCATGTGCCACCATTGCCTGGCTAAATTTTCTTTTTTTGATCAGAGCTTATTTAGCCCAGGCTGCCTTGATCCTCCTCCGATCTCCTAAGTGCTGATATTACAGATATATACCATCATGTCAGGTTCAGAAATGTGATTTAAGTAATATTGTGGTTTTGAATGTTCTCTTATTTGCCCTCCACTCCAATACCATTTTATTTTAGGTGAGTTAGTACATGATTCAATTACTTGTATGTCTTAATAAATTTTTGTTTTTCTGAATTTGTGTTTTGTTGTTGTTTGCTTGGTACTTTTGAGGGTCTTACTGTGTAGCCCTGGCTAGCTTAAAACTACTTGGTACTACATGTGTGCCACTGAATATCAACTGAATGTTAGATGTTGACTGAATGTCAGTGGTGAATAAATATACTGTCCAATTAGGGAAGAGAACATTGGCTGTGTTGTAGATGTTCCTGTATGTCCATTCTGGTCTTGTGTGTTTGTGTGTGTTGCTGGGTATTGAATATAGAAGTTAGTGCATTTTAGGTAAACTTTCCTCTTTCCTTTCTTGAGATGGTCTCACGAAGTTGCCCAAGCTTGCCTTGAACTGCATCTGTTGCACAAGCAAGCCTTGAACTGTTGACCTTTCTGCTTTGGCTTCCCCAGTAGTTGGGATTACAGTTTTCTGCCACTGTGGCTTCAGATTTCTATCTCCTTCCAAATCACTCCTTTACAACTTGAGTTCTGTGCTGCTGGTTTATTTTTCTTAGTAGTTTCACCAAGTCTGTTGAGTGCAATATATTTGCAGAAACTCACGAGTATACCTTCTTTTACCTCATGCCTTTATTAGATTCTTACGCATTGTGTACAGTCCGGAGGACATTAGGATTGATGTCTATTTTTAGCCTTCATGAACAGTGTTGCTTTGGCCATTTGTTTCTATTCTTTGTATTTCGCAGTAACATGTGGTGTATTCCTAGGGGGTGGTTGAAGAGGATGCCTGACTCCACCTCTCTCACAATACCCAAATGTTTCTGCAGTGTGCCCGCTTACGTTCATACTTTCTCCGTAGTTAGAGCTCATGTTGCTCAGCATTTCTAACCACATTCCCTATGTCATATTTTAAGCAGTTTGGTACTCGTGCAGTGGTATCTTGTGGTTTTTTAATTATTATTTACCAGATGACGGAAAAAAAAATTGAATACCTTTGCATGTTTTTTGTCTTGAGTTTTCTCTTTGGTTCAAGGCCTATTTAGGCATATTGTACATTTTTTCTTTAGGTGGCCTGTCTGACTGATTTGAGTTGTAGGAACATTTTATATAGCTTCTTCTATTCTGTGAAGTACCTTTTCATTCTGTTCCCGGTAATTTAACTTCCTGGTAGTTTACTGTCCTTGTGGGTACACGGGGAGGCCAGAAGAAGTGTTGGATTCCATAGGCCTGGAGTTCCGGTGTAGGTGCTGGGATCCAACTCCAGTCCTCAAGATTGAGCAGCAGGTGCTCTTCACTGCTGAGCCTTGGTACCACCTGTTGTCTCCAGCCTTTGCTGTTGTCTCTTGAACTTTTCTGGGATGCAGTAAAGAGGGAAACCAGTGTATTTCTCCTCTTACTGTTTTTTTCTTATTAGATGAGTGCATTCTGCAGGCATCCTTTGTATAGTTCTGTTGGCTCAGACTTACAGGCATCCTTCATGTTTGCTTGTGACCTTTTCCTGTGCTTCATGTCTGCTATGGGGTTATTTTTATAGTCTGTCCTTTCAATAGAGTTTTGGTGGGCACATCATGTGAGCGAGTGATTCAGTCTGCCATCATGGATTTACAGTTACAGTTTAGTATTACAGAATTGTTGACTGCCACTGAATTTAATTAGACACTATATGGTTTGGAATTGATCTGAGAGTTCTGTTACTTAATATTGAGTTATCTTAAGCAAGCTTCTTAACCATTCAAAGTATTGCTTTTTTTCATTTGTAAGAGGAAATAATTTATGTCTCACAAGTTCACTGTAAGCATTACTTGAAGCAATATGTGCAAGCTTCTTGGTACAGAGCCTTGTACATGGTATTCAGTAAATGCTGTTAGGTGGTGGGGAGATGGTTCAGCAGCCAAGCCTGTGCTGCTCTTGCGGAGGACTTGGCTTCAGTTCCCAGCACCCGCCTCAGGTGACCAACAACTGCCTGTAGCTCCAGCTCCAGGGAATCTGATGGCCTCTTCTGGCCTGTTTCGGCTCTTCACACATGGTACATGTAATAGTCAGTCACATACACACATGCACGCACACACACAAATGAGAATATGGAAGGCAGAGGCAGGCAGGTCTCTGAGTTCAAGATTAGGGTACCCTGGTCTACATATCAAGTTCCAAGCCAGCCAGGGCTATATAGTGAGACCCTGTTTCAAATATCTAACTAACTAAATAAAATTAAACTTGTTAAAATTTGAGTATTTAAAAGTTGTTTAAAAAAAACAAATAGCTATTTCTGGGAAGATATAATGTGCTAAGTTTTGATGAAATGGTATCATAACTATAACATAGAGTTGGGGTTATTGTTAGTGGTAGAGTACCTGAATGGCATGTAGGAGGCCTTGGGTTTGATTCCTAACAAAGAAAGCAATCAAAACTAACATATCCTTAGCCGGGCGTTGGTGGCGCACGCCTTTAATCCCAGCACTCGGGAGGCAGAGCCAGGCGGATCTCTGTGAGTTCGAGGCCAGCCTGGGCTACCAAGGAAAGGCGCAAAGCTACACAGAGAAACCCTGTCTCGGAAAACCAAAAAAAAAACAAAACAAACAAACAAACAAAAAAAACTAACATATCCTTGCTTCTCCATGTAGTTAAGACTGAAAGTTTCATGGAAGTAGAAAATCTGCCCTGTGATTTATTTCTCTCAATATTGGTTTATGGTTTTATTATCGTTATTTATAAATCTTTGGATTAGAGGATTAATTTAAATCCTCAAGTAGTGTGCTGGTTGGTTTTATGTCAACTTGACACAAGCTAGAATCATTTTTGAAGAGGGAACCTTCAGCTGAGAAAATGCTCCCATCAGATTGGTTTGTGGGTAAGCCTGTGGTGCGTTTTCTTGATTGGTGATTGATGTGGAAGGACCTAGTTCACTGGAGGCAGTGCCGCCCCTGGGTTGGTGATCCTGGGTTCTGTAAGAAGGCAGGCTGAGAAAGCTGCGAGGAGCAAGCCAGTAAGTCCTCTTCCGTGCTCTCTGCCATTAGTTCCTGCCCTGACTTCCTGCCCTGACTTTGATAATGGAGTATGATATGGAAGTGTAAGATGAAATAAACCTTTCTTTCCAGTCAAAGTTGGTTTTGGTCATGGCGTTTTACCACAGAACCAGAAACCATACCTTAGACAAGTAGATCCTGAGCTTTTCCTCTCTCTCCCCTCCCTTTCTTTCATTCATTCTGTACTAGGAGTTGAATCTAGGACCTTGAGAATACTAGGCAGGTGATCTGCACTGAGCTACATGTCCAGCTCATGATGTTTTTCTGAAAACCTTTTTGTTGTGCAAATTCAAGTGTTAACATGCTAATTCAGTATATGTTGCTTGTTACATTCTAATAACTGTGCTTATGTATATACCTGGAGAAGTAAAATATAAAATATTTTCTTTCTTATTACAGCAGAATGGCCAAAGACTATGACAGGTCTTCCCAGCACATCCGGGACAACTGCCAGTGTGGTTATCATACGGGGCATGAAGATGTATGTAGCTCATGTAGGTGACTCTGGGGTGGTCCTTGGAATTCAGGATGACCCAAAGGATGATTTTGTCAGAGCTGTGGAGGTGACACAAGACCATAAGCCAGAACTTCCCAAGGAAAGAGAAAGAATCGAAGGACTTGGTGGGAGGTAATCATTTGTTTGTCTGTCTTATTTTGGCTTTGTTTAGCCAGCTGTGTACACTGTCTTTGTCTTTCTGCCTCTCCCTCACCATTCTTACTTACTTGAGACAAGGTTTTGTTATGTAGGCCAGCCTGGCATGTAACCCACTGTGTAGCCCAGCCTGGCTTCCAGTTTGTGATCCTCTGCTTTAGTCTCCTCAATGCTGGGATTATACACATATCCTTCTCCTGGCTCCCTCTCTCTTCTTTTGAGACAGAATCTTATGTAGCTGAGCCTGACCTGGAACTCCTAATCTTCCTGCTTCAATATTGACATATAACATTCAGAATCTGCAGAGCACAACAGCTAGTCTATGCCATGTGCCTTGCAGATAATATTTTTATAGTTTATCATAATCCTGGATTTTTAAAAAAAGGGCTGTCCTTTTAAAGTCACCTGGGGCTTATACCATAAATACAGTGACAGGAATGGCATTGTTTTCCATTTTTGCAGGTCTCCGCAGTGTTTAGTAGGTGACAGTCTCATATCTTCTGTCTTTACTCTGTCATGGAATGTTAGCTTGGTTGCAATAGCTGGACACACATACTCTCTCTAACTTAATTTTTGTTCGAGACACTTATGTATACCAGATTGGCCTCAGACTCACAGAGCTCCTCCTACTTCTGCCTTCCAAGTCCTGGGATTAAAATCATATGCCACCAAGCCCAGGAGAGAGTAACTTTATTAGCTGGAAAGTAGCTTTATTATCCATCACCAGCCACAAGGGTGTGTGCCTGTAAGTGAGGGTGTGTGCCTGTAAGTTTGAGGCCGTCTTGGGCCCTATAGCAAGTTACAGGCTAGTCTGAGCTTTGTAATAAGGATACTTTCCCAAAAAACAAAATAAATACCATCTATGCTCTCTCTGCCTATTCAGTCTTCATTCTCTTACCCTTGGCAACCACTGACCTGTTCACTGTTATAATTTTGCTTTTTCCAAACTGCTATATGGTTAGAACTTATAGAAGCCCCCCCCCCCAAGCTTTTGTAGTACATGAATTCATCATTTAACTACTTATTCCTGGGTTTCTATGGCATAGCCAGTCATTCCTCTGCTGAAAAACTACCTGTAGACACATGGCCTTCTCACCATGATGGAAACAGTTAACCTTTTACACCTGCTCAGAAAGCTTTGGCATTTCCTGAGGAATTGCCAGACCATATTTTGAGAGACACTTTGCTAATGTGTATATGGCTTCATTTTTTAGATTTTAGTCTTAAACTGGAATTTCAAAAATCTAAGCAATGTAGTGGAAGCACTAGCCAGTAACTAGTTGGACAATTACACACCTCTTATTGACCTCTTACATTTTTATTTTGTGGAAAGATGGCCTTGAGTTTATCATCTCCTTATGCTTTTTCTGGATAAGATAAACAAATGTCAGCTCTGTGGTAGGGCGGCCTTGCTTATTGTAAAATGACCCTAGAATGAAGCTTCATCTGGCTAGAGACTGCATAGACTATACCTTCTATTTGCAAACACAGTCTCTGTGCAGTTTAACTTGTGTACAGACCAGATAATTATGGTCTTTATTATATTTATTTTATATGTATGTGTGCATATGTGCAGGTGTCCATGGAGTCCCAAAGAAAGCATTGGATCCCCTAGATCTGGAGTTAGAGGTGATGTGAGCCTCCCGTGAGTGAGACTGCTGGAACTGAACTTGGGTCCTCTGTAAGAGCAGTAAGTGCTCTGCACTGCTGAACCAGCACTCTAGCCCTGTAGTTAAAGTCTTGTTAGAAGCTGCTGATTTCTGGGACACCTGCAACTTTCCAGACTGTTGGGTATTGGGGCTCATGTCTGCTATCCCAGAATTCTAGAGGGTAAAGCAGGATTGCCATGAGTTAATGGCCAGCCTAAGTTACATACTAAATTTTAGGTGGGCCTGAATTAGAGTGAGATCCTGTCTCAAACAAATAAACAAAACCCTCATTCATCTAAAGTTGACTGTGTGGCCTTGTTTATTGAAAACTTAGGGTTGGGGATTTAGCTCAGTGGTAGAGCGCTTGCCAAGCAAGCACAAGGCCCTGGGTTCGATCCTCAGCTCAAAAAAAAAAGAAAAGAAAACTTAGCTGTTTAGCCAGGTGTGGAGGCATGTGCCTGTAAACCCCCCCCCACCCCCATTTGGAGCAGAGGCAGAGGCAGGGAGACTGCCACAGGTTGGAGGCCAACCTTGTCTGCAAAGCAGGTTCCTGAGCAGCCGAAGCCACACAGCAATCCCAAGTCAAAAAAGCTCTTGAGCTGTCATCTTTGTGACTAGATTCCTGGGAATCCTAAGGATTGCTTTCAAGGTTTCCTTTGTCCTTGAAATTGCTGTCTTAGATGCTTACAATCTTGTGGGAGACCAGCTCCCATATTTATTTACTCCAGGGACTCTTGAGGAGTGAGGGATAAGAGATTTAGATGGAAATATAGAGGGGAGGGGAGAGAGACAGTTAGAAACACAGGATAGCCTCAGGAGGGCCTGGGTCAAAACCCACCAGCCCCTTCAGTCTCTACTGAAGGGCTTTTAGAGGAACGCCAAGGGGTAGAGCAAAAGACCTCCCCCAGCACAGCCAAGCTTAGACCATCCTAGGCACCTGGTGACCCTGCACATGGTCCAGCCATCCCCTAATGAAGTGCTGTTGTGTAAGCAAGCTCAGATCTCACTAGGAAGCCTTTGTGGGCTCCCACACAATCTTAAATGAATCTGCCTTCAGGCTATAGTCTTATTTAATCCTACCAGAGATAGTTGTACATATACTTGAGTCTTTTTCCATGGTGTGTGTTTTGTCTTTCATTTACTAGTACTATGATATCTTGTGTGTGTGTGTGTGTGTGTGTGTGTGTGTGTGTGAGAGAGAGAGAGAGAGAGAGAGAGAGAGAGAGAGAGAGACAGAGAGAGAGAGAGAGAGAGAGAGAGAGAGAGAGAGAGAGAGAGAGAGACATGCATGCTAAGCAAGCACTTTACTGCTGGGTTGTATCCCCAGCCCACTCACTCACTCACTCACTCATTCATTATTTATTTATTTATGCACTCATGTATGTATGTACTTATTTATTTTTGAGACAAGATCTTACCATGTAGCTCTGGCTGTCCTGGAACTTATTATGTTAGCCTCAATTTCATAGAAATCTTATTGGTTGGGATTAAAGGCACATGCCACCACACCTGGCCCTAAAATCTTTTAAATTGATGCATTATTATATTTTTTGTCATTTCTGGAGGTCAGACCCAGGTCCTTCCACATGTTAGGCAGACTCTCTGCCACTGATTTGAGTCACTAGTTTCTCTGGTTGGTTGGTTGGTTTTCTGAGACAGGGTTTCTCTGTGTAGCCCTGGCTGTCCTGGGACTCACAGGCATGTCACTAGTCAGTCAGCCAGTCAGTCTCTCTCTCTCTCTCTCTCTCTCTCTCTCTCTCTCTCTCTCTCTCTCTCTCAGATTTATTTATTTATTATGTATACAGTGTTCTGCCTGCATGTACCCCTGCAGGCCAGGAGAGGGTGTCAGATCTTATTACAGATGGCTGTGAGCCACCATGTGGTTGCTGGGAATTGAACTCAGGACCTCTGGAAGAGGAGCCAGTGCTCTTAACCTCTGAGCCATCTCTCCAGCCACACTAGTCTCTTACTATACATTTTTAGTATTGGTGGCCTGATACCTTCTTAGTTTTTTCTTTTTTTTTTTTTTTTGTGAAAATACTTTTCTAGATTGTTTTATATTTATTTATTTTTAATAATTTATGAAGTTTTATTTTATGTGCATTGGTGTGAAGGTGTCAGATCCCTTGGAACTGGAATTACAGATAATTGTGAGCTGCCATGTGGGTGCTGGGAATTGAACCCGGGTCCTCTGGAAGAGCAGCCAGTGCTCTTAACTGATGAACCATCTCTCCAGCTCCTATTTTATTTATTTTTTAACTTGAATTTTTAAAGTTAAAATTTTTTTTCATTTTTTTAATAGCACTTAAAAAGAATTTATAGTTTTTGCCTTTTAACTTAAAAAATACCATCTGGACAGTTGGACACCTGCTTTTTGCCATTTGGGAGCAGGTGTCTTTTTGCAGCAATGGAGCTGTTTTCTGGTAAGTTATTTCCTGTCTTCCCGCTGTCCCGACCTAGGCGACTGGCCAGCACTCTTGTTTTGCAGCCTTCTGTTGCTGCGCAGTCGGCTCTCTGCATGTCAGCCTGGTCCTCTCCTCTCGCCTTTTAATACAGAGCAGCAGCAGCAGCAGCAGCAGGCCGAGCACTGAGAGCAGTGTCTTGTAACGTTGCTTTGGTTTTAGACTTTTTTTCTTAAACAGTACCACTATTTGTTTTTCAAAGACCATACTATCCTTGCTGATGAAATTTCTAGAGAACTCCTAATATATTTGTGTTGGAGACAGCTACTGGAATTACTTCCAATCGGAGGCTCACCTTGTCATTTATAGTCTTTTAGAAAGAACACTTGGGTTTTAAGATGGCTCGAAGACAGAATGCTGGCCTCCATTCTCTTTGTATTTCTCCTGTTTGATGTTCCTGTGAATGTCCAGTTCACAGTGTTCTCCCCGTTTGAGTGTCAGCATTGAAGAAGCATGAGAAACAGCTGCCTTTGGTCTTCTTACTCTCCTTGTCTTTAGAAATGAAAGTTGGACTTCTTCTCCAAAAGGGTGGAGAATGAAGGACTTTGTGGAATTCTGATCTATATTGACATTTACAGCTCTATGTTGATATTTCTGGTTCTTCTGTTCTTCTTTCAGTCTTTAACTGTGCTGTCCTCATATCAATGGTGACCGCTGGTCACATGTGACTGCTTAAGTTTAATCAAAATTAAACTACAAAATGAGTTCCTGTTTCCTACTTAGAGTGTTTTCTAGCATTGTGGTTAGTGTAGGACAGGACAGAATGAACATTTCCCACTGTTGCTCAGATCTCTTGGCTTGACCTTTTTTTTTTTTTTTTTTTTTTTTTGCTTGTCCTCTTTAGGTGAACCTGTCTTCTAATTTCTTTCTCCCTTTTAATCTTGTGTGGGATTGTGTGTGTCATGAAAAGTGTGGAGGGCAGAGGACAATTAGGATGTTGGTTCCTGCCTTTGAGACAGGGTTTCTTTCCTGTTATTTCTGCTGAATACACCATGCCAGGTGACCAGAAAGCTTCCAAGAATTCTCCTATCGCTATCTCCTAGCTCCCTGTAGGAGTGCTGGCATTTTAGACCTCCCTGTGTCTGTGTCTGGCAAATTTCACATGGGTTCTGGAGATCTGGGTTTAGGTTGACAGGCTCGCACAGTGAGTACAGAGCTTCAGTGTACTCCGCTGTCACCACTACTGCATCCTGCTTGCTTGATCAGTTGGGTTTTGTTTGTTTGTTTGTTTATTTTTTTTCTATTAACAGCTTGGTACAGTACAAATTCTTATCCTAATAGTGAAATGTTTCACTGAGGCTTGAGTAAAACCAAAACTTATTATAAGCCACAGTCATCCTAGGGTCCCCCCTGCTATGTCGCCTCCCTGGTTCTGTGGGTTGCAGTCTGATTGTCCTTTGCTTTATATCTAGAATCCACTTATGAGTGAGTACATACCGTGTTTGTTCTAATGGGTTTAGGTTACCTCACTCAGGATATTTTCAAGTTCCATCCATTTGCCTGCAAATTTCATGCTGTCATTGTTTTTCTCTGCTGAGTAGTACTCCATTGTGTATATGTACCACATTTTCTTTTTTTTTTTTTTTTTTTTTTGGTTTTGAAGTACCACATTTTCTTAATCCATTCTTCAGTTGACATGCATCTAGGTTGTTTCCAGAAATGGAAGAAAAAATATTTTTTACACCATTTATTATATATACAGTGCTCTGTCTGCATGTATGTCTGCAGGCCAGAAGAGAGCACCAGATTTCATTATAGATGGTTGTGAGCCATCATGTAGTTGTTGGGAATTGAACTAAGGATCTCTGGAAGAGCAGCCATTTGCTCTTAACCTCTGAGCCATCTCTCCATCCCTGTTTGTTTGATTTTTAGAGACAGAGTTTCTCTAACAGTCCTGGCTGTCCTGGAACTCCCTTAGTAGACCAGGCTGGCCTTGAACTCACAGAGATCTTCTTACCTCTTCCTCCTGAGTGCTGAGATTAAAGGTGTGCACCTTGGGAATGGAAATCAGGTGGCCAGGCTTGGTGGCAAGCACTTTTACCCCCAGAGCCATCTTGCTGGCCCCTCCCCTCAATTTTATTTGGAGGTGGGTTCTCATTATATTGTTTAGGTACCCTCACATTTTATGATCCTCCTGCTCAGTCTCCTTAGTGGGTAGGATTACAGGTGTCCACACCATCATACCTTGGGAACTGGTTTGTCTACCTGGTTTTTGAGAAGGTCTCTCACTTTGGTCTGTCCTTGTGTAGGCTGCATGGCCAGTGAGCTCCAGGGATCCTTACGTCTGCCTCCCCATTCATCCTAAGCGTGCACTGTCAGCACCACCAGGCCTTGATTTTGTTTGGTTCTTGAGGATAGGACTCAAGCTTTCCTGTTTTCACGGCAGGCTCTTTATAGACTCAGCTCTTTCTAGCCCCTCTATTGGCATTTAAAAAAATCAGAAGGAACTGGAGAGGTGGCTTAGCTGTTAAGAGCACTGGCTGCTCTTCAGAGGGCCTGAGTTCAATTCCCAGCAACCACACACTGGATCACAACCATCTGTAATGAGATCTGATGTCCTCTTCTGGCATGCAAGTGTACATGCAGCTAATAAATCTTAAAAAAAAAAATTAGGGAATTTTTGTGTATGTGTGTGTCAGAGAGCATGATTCAGAGAAACTATGATTAATTTGAAATAAGGGTCAATTTTCTTTTAAGTAAATCCCATTCAGTCACACCAAGCACAGAATGAGCAACCATCACTATTATACTTTGATTTTTTTCCCCCCAAATAATTAACCATACAAAAGTTTTAGGTACCCTGTGGTGACTAACTCTTATATATACTAATTAACGATTTTTATTGTTTCTATGGCAAAGTTGTAGGAGGATTTTCCTATTCTGTAACTCCCAGATAAGTATCTATAAAGCTGTTCTCCAGGGCTAGTTTCATGCTTTGAAATATATAGGAATCTTGAGTCCAAACAGGCGTTGAGCCTTCTGCCTCGACCTTCCAAGGAATGAGTCACCATGCGCAGCCCCTATTAGTCTTCAAGTCAGAAATATTGCAGCTGACATTCTTTTGTTTCCTCATCTCCAAGAAACTGGAAAACCCTTTTAAATGTGTCTTCTGTAAATGCTTTCCATTTCTCAGTCGTTTTGACCTTCCCTTCTCTTGGAATCCTGTCGTCCTGTGCTTTTCTTTGTCCTAGCTCTCCATTTTCATATTGTTTGCAGTAGGTTCTCTTTGGACTACTCTAGTCCAATTCCTTTCATGTAAATCCTACCCTGTTTTGTTTGTCTTTTTATAGCAGGAAGCTTGGCTTATTATATCTTTGTACTTGAAACGTCATTTTATGATAATGTAATCTCATTTTATTAATTCCTTACATATCAGTCTTGGTTATATGTTAATCATTTAGACTACTTGTGAACTTTATTTCCTTTTTAGTGTGATGAACAAGTCTGGAGTGAATCGTGTAGTTTGGAAAAGACCTCGACTCTCTCACAGTGGACCTGTTAGAAGGAGCACAGTCATTGATCAGATTCCTTTTCTGGCTGTAGCAAGAGCACTCGGTAAGATGATTTATACTTGGTAAAAGCATGCTGTATTTTCTGCACTATACGGTGGTAAAAGAACAGATGCTATGGAGAGCTGAGGTTTTACATGGTAAGATGAGAGATGCTGAAAGCCCTGGAAATGGGCGCTAAGAGTTCACTTACAATTCCAGCACCTCTTGTTCTTGGCTTAGGATTTGTGTTGGAGGTCTTGCTGGTTTTCAACACTCACTCAGATACATGTATATCATATGTATGATATACATGCGTGCCCGTCCAGACTTGATGCTAGAATTAAAACTTTTTCAGTGTTCTTGGTCATTTCAGCCCTTAGCATTCTTAGGCTTCAGCAGTTTTTGTTTGTTTGTTCACTTTTTAGCTAAATAAATTGTCCATGCCAAAATAAATTTTTTTTTTGTAGATGTGGTTTTAGAACGAAGACTAGAATTTTTTTTTTGTTTTGCTTTGCTTGTTTTTATTTATTTTTGAACAAAAAGTTGAGAGAGAACTCACAAGAGTACGAGGGGCACAGTGGGAAGAATATCCTTGTTTTGTTTGGTTTTTGAGATGGTCTCACTATAGCTAAGGCTGGCCTGATAGCACTGTATGGCCCAATGTGGCCTTTCCTCACGATGGTTCTTCTCCTTCAGCCTCCCAAGTGGCTGAGCTTATAGGTGGGAGTCACCACACATTGCTGAGACTAGAGAATCACAGCTACTGAAATTCCTGCTTTGGCTACCCTACATAAGGATAGTTTTCCTAAAGAAAATTCTTGGGGCTAGAGAGATGGCTCAGCAGTTAAGAGCACTGGCTGCTCTTCCAGAGGACCTGGGTTCAGTTTCCAGCACCCACATGGCAGCTCACAACTGTTTGTAACTCCAGTTCCAGGGGATCTGACACCCTCAGACAGATACACATGCAGGCAAAACACCAATGCATGAAAAATTAAATTTTCTGAGAAAATACCAATTTGTTTCTGCTAAGTAGATGCCCGAGTATGCTGGTGTCAGGTGTTTTGGTAGGCTTTGGAGGTGTAATGCAGATAGACAGACTGTTGTCATAGAATAAAGCCATGTAGGTAGGGAGTTACAGTAGGCAATGAAGAAATAAAAGAAGTCATTTTAGATTAGGAAATACTTTGAAAGGAAGAAGCAGTGCTGCAATCAATAAAGAAGACTTTAGAAAGGAAAAGTACACAGTGTGACTGAAATGCCACCTTTAGGGAATATTACTTTAGCTGCAACTTGAAAGTAGGGAATGGGCTGGTTTTGTGAAAAATATTTCAGGCATGGATCCTGATGTGGGGAAGATTATACAGTCTATCAGGAATTTTCAAATTTCTGGAATTGGGCTGGGGTTGTGACTCAGTTGCTACACCTGCCTAGCACATACAAAGCCCAGAGTTCGATCCCAGTACTGAATAAACTAGGAGTCATAGTGTATACGTGTAATCTCAGTACTTAGGAGGTAGAAACAGAAAGATCAGAAGTTCAAGGTCACCTTCAATTACATAATGAGTTTGAGTCAAGGTCTATTGGCATACAAGACAGCCGGTCTCAAAACTGAACAAAAAGGCCGCAGTTGGTGAGGTAGACATGATGAGTTGCATTCAGAGCCCAGGCACACTAAAAGTATTGTGGTTTTCAGACTAGATAATAAAAATTAAACTGTAAGAGATAGTTGCATGCCTCCCAGTGTGTGATGTACTGAGGAGGACGTAATACCCTTTATGTACTGTTCTGCTCAAAAATGGGAAAGCTCAATCTAGATTAAAGGAGTCTAGAGAAATGTCCCACGCTGGGTGAAGTGGCTATGCCTTTAATTCCAGGAGGTAAATTTGGGTAGGCAGATCTCTGTGAGTTTCATGTTGGCTGGGACCCTGCCTCAATAATAAACAATTATGTTACAGGTAAATACTATCTGGAGCATAATGTGACGGCTCATGCCTGTAATCCCAGTATTCAGAAGGCAGAGGGAGAAGGATTCTTCAGGTTTGAGACTAGCCCAGTCAGTGAGTTCTTGGTTAGCTAGAACTACACAGTGAGATTCTGTCTCCAAAACCCAAAAATACTGGGCCAAGGAAATGGCCCAGTAAAGCTAAAGGTTAAAGGTGCTTTGTCTCTGCGTCCCATGTGGTTGGAGAGAGAGCCCCCTCCCTCAAGTTGTTCTCAGATCTCCATATGCATCTCCTGGCACATGTACACCCCCACTCGTGTGTGCACATGTATCCAAATAAATACAATGGGAGAATGTTTAAAAACAACAGAGAAATAGTTGATATGCATATGGAAAACCGTTCAACTTCACTAGCTATAAGAGAAATGAGAATCAAAACTACATTGAGCCGGGCGGTGGTGGCGCACGCCTTTAATCCCAGCACTCGGGAGGCAGAGCCAGGCGGATCTCTGTGAGTTCGAGGCCAGCCTGGGCTACCAAGTGAGTTCCAGGAAAGGCGCAAAGCTACACAGAGAAACCCTGTCTCGAAAAACCAAAAAAAAACAAAAACAAAAACAAAAAAAAAAAACTGCATTGAGATCTCATCTTACTCTAGTCAGAATGATAGTCCTGTAGAAAATTTAAATACAGGTGAGGATGTGGACTAAACAATAGGGAAAATGTCAAAAAGTAGTTGAAACTACGAGATAAGTATTGGGTCTTCTTTGTCTTTTGTTTTTTTGTTTGAGACAGGGTTTCTCAAACTGACAGAGATCTGCCCGACTCAGCCTCCTGAGTGCAGGGATTAAAGGCATGCACCCCCACCCCCCCACCTCCCCCCACACCCCCACCCCCCACCTTTGTCTTACTTTTTAATTTTGACAATATTTTGCACATCCTCATCCTCATTACTCCTTTTTCGTCCCCCCCCCAGTCCTTCCTTCATGTCTGAGTGTGTGTGCACATGTGCAGGTGTGGTCCACTGAGTTTAACTGGTATTGCTTGCATGAGCATGGGTAATCGCTGCTTATTGGAGTGTGCACAACTTCCCAGCAGCTGTGTCACTGAAGAAAACATTTCCCATTCCCAGCAACCTTTAACTGCCAGTGGTGCCTCAGAGACGGTGTTGTATTCTGGTTTTTTTGGTTTTTTGAGACAGGGTTTCTCTGTGTAGCTTTGGAACCCATCCTGGAACTCACTCTGTAGACCAGGCTGGCCTCAAACTCACAGAGATCCACATGGCTCTGCCTCCCAAGTACTGGGATCAAAGGTGTGCGCCACCACTGCCCAACGTTGTATTCTGTTTTGATATTTGTAATTGTGTTTGTTTTGAGTCAGGGTCTCACTATGTAGCCTAGTTTAGCCTCCACTTCATGATCATTTAGCTTCTGATTTCTGAGAACTGAAATTAGAGGTGTGTGTTTCCACACCTAGACACATCTGCAGCTTTTTGTTTGTTTGTATTTTGAGACAGTGTCTTGCTGTGAAGCCCTAGAAAGCGTAGCAGTCACTTCAGACAAGGGTTCTCAACCTTCCTGATGCTTTGACCCTTTAATGCAGTCCCTCATGTTGTGGGAACCCCAACCATAAAATCATTTTTGTTGCTATTTTATAACTAATTTTGCTACTGTTATGAATCATAATATTGTTGTGACCCACAGGTTGAGAACCACCACTTTAGAGATGACTGACCTTGAATTTATAGTCTAGTCTGAACTTATATTGACTTGACTTTATAGTCTAGTCTTGCCTTGAATCCTCCTGCCTCATTCTTTGGGTGTGTACTGTCACACCCAACTGATTTTTGCCATTTTAGTTGATAAGTCATGAGTTACAATAAAACTGTTATGTGTGCCTTGACCATAACAATTTCAAAATCAGGAGGCAGGTGCAGTGTCTCTAATTTCAGCATTTATGGAGTTGGGGATTTAGCTTAGTGGTAGAGCACTTGCCTAGCAAGTGCAAGGCCCTGGGTTCGATCCTCAGCTCCAAAAAAAAAAAAAAAGTCAGCATTTATGTAGGCTAAGACCAGGAGATGGTGTGTTTGAGGCTAGCCCAGTGAGACTTGCCTCACACAACAACCCTCCCCCACCCAAAAATAAGTAATGCATTTGAGGCTGTGATTATAGCCTAGTTGTAGATTGCTTGCCTAACGCATCCAAGGCCCAAGTTTGATCCCCCACACTTCATCCCACCACATAGGAAGCACATCGGTTGTGAATGAGTAGTTTTTTTTTTTTTTCAGTGCTAGATTGATCTTGGGACCTTACATATAATAACAGACGGGTGTTCTCAACCCCTGGACTCTGCCCGTGGCTCTGAAGGCAGTTAGGGAACTGACTGTAAGATAAATGTGTAGTGTTGTGTGTGTATGAAATAGGAAAAAGATTGACAGTGGTTGACCCCTTCCCTGGCCTGACCTCACAATGAGAAGAGACAGAAGGGTTTGTCACATACATTTACAGAGTTGTGTAGCCGGCACCAGCCCTCAACTGTGTGTGCTCACGCCTGTGGAGGGCTGATGGGTAAAGAGTAGGTGCACACATGCCACAGTGCTCTCCCGGGGGTCAGAGAACATCTCCCCAGATTTTCCTCCATTGTGTGGGTGCTGGGAATTGAGTTCAGGATGTCAGGCTTGGTGGTAAATGCTTTTACCCACCAAATCATCTCATTGACCTCCCTCCCTCCCTCCCTCCCTCCCTCCCTCCCCCCCTCCCTCCCCCCCACCCCCCCTTTTTTTTTTTAAGATGTGGTCTCATATAGTACAGGCTAACTTGAAGAACTGGCTGTGTGGCTGAGCTAGCCTAAGACTTGATTCTCCTGCCTTCACTTCACAAGTGCTGGTATTATAAGCAATGACTATTCCCCATTACTGGCTTCAAGATTTATGTTCTAACAGGTTATTTTAATTGTAGTTTTGAGACTAGATCACTGGAGCTGGGATAGGTGAGCCACAGGGTGGAGGCAGGCAGCCACAGAGTTGATGGCATCTTGGGGGAAGTTGGTTGGTGGTCTGACATTTGCTTTGCTGGTTTTCCTTAGATTTGCTAGCTTAGCTGTGAGATGCCTCACCCAGGATCTAGCAAAGAGCTCTCTGGAACTGGAGGAACTGCTCCTGGTGTCCTTTTAGCGCCCTCTACTGAGGGAAAAGGGGAAATGACCTCACCAAGGAGGCAACTACTTGCCAATGCTGGAGGCTCCTCCTTTGAACATCAGAAATGATATTCTGTGATGTAGTAAGCATGAATTGTGATGAACTTAAAAATTCGGACTGTAGGCCGGGCGGCGTTGGTGCATGCCCTTAATACCAGCACTCGGGAGGCAGAGCCAGGTGGATATATGTGAGTTCGAGGCCAGACTGGTCTATAGAATGACATCCAGGACAGGCACCAAAACTACATGGAGAAACCCTGTCTCAAAAAACAAAAACAAACAAGCAAAATATTTTACTAATGAATTTTTAGGTAACTCTTGAGAAGCCTGTCTTCTGTGTGTTGGGTGCATACTGCCCTTTTTCATTATTTGTTTCCATTTTGTTTTTAAATTTTTCTTATTTTTTCAAGACAGGGTTTCTCTGTGTAGCTCTGACTGTCCTGGATCTCACTCTCTGTAGACCAGGCTGGCCTCAAATTCACAGAGATGCGCCTGGCTCTGCTTCCTGAGTGCTGGGATTAAAGTTGTACACCACCACTGCCTGGTGTGATAATTGGCCTGCTTCTAAGTGCCTCTTATGTAGTCTGGTTTAAAAATCTTTTAAAAATTTTTTATGTGTATGGTTATTTTTCTTGCACGTATGTCTATGTGCCATGTATACGTGCAGTGCCTTCAGGCCAGAAGAGAGTTTCAGATCCCGTGAGACTGATTGTGAGCTGTCATGCGAATATTGGGAATTGAACTGTAATATAACTGTCCTTTGTAAGAACAGCCAATGTGCTCTTTACTACTGGGACATCTCTCCAACCCTCTCTTTCTGTCTTCTTAATGTCCATTCTTTAAAAAGAAATTTATATATGTATTTGTATATGTGCATGTATGCCACAGCACACATGTGGAGGTCAGAGGACAACTTTTGAGAGTCTCTCCTTCCACTGTGTGGGTCCCAGAGATTAAACTCAGGTTGTCAGGTTTGGCAGCAGTCACCCTTGGCCATTGAATCATCTCACTGGCCTAGTGCCTATTAAATCTATGTTACTCATAATAATTTTTTTTAATTAAAAAAGAAAAAGGCATTCCCTAGGAGGAAGTGGGCTGAGAAAAAGAGAGCCATTCAAAAGCAAATAATTTATTTGGTTTTTCTCTGTACAGATGATATTACCCATGAATAATTTCCTCCTGTTCAGTTCACCTGTATTTTTATTATTCTACTGGACTGAGAAGGAACTCCAGTGTAGTATTAGAAGTGTCAGTCAAGAGATAGTTTTCTATTTCATTGTTGTTTAAAAAAGTTAAATAAATATATACTAATTATTTAGCTCTGATTCTGGGGATCAAACCCAGGTCTTTGCACATGCTCAGCAAGCACCCTTGTTTCTGATGTATCTCTCCACCCCATGGCCTAGTTTTGATTGAAATGTTTTAAGTATGTCTATACTTTGAGAAATTGTCTCCCATGCCCTCTTGTCTGCATTCTACATGCCCCCTCTGCCATTAGTCCCCATTGTTTCCCCTAGACAGTTTTATTCGAGTTATTCCATAAATACGTGATATTATGTACCTGCTTAAAATCTAGGAGCCACAAATGAGAGAAAATGTGGGATCTTCTGAGACTGCTTAGTTCATCTTGCATTTTTCTTGAACACTGCTTTACGGTTAAGGAAGCTGTTTGCTGTAAATCCCCTTGCTAGTTCTTCAGCCTGTCTCGGGAGTTCTCTTGTCCCTAGTCTGTTTGCATGGGTTTTGGATATTGTCAGGGCTGTTCTGCACCTATGGGAAATGGACCTGGGGATTCTGCTGATGTGACACTTATCTTGAAAGTAATAATTACTACATCTTCTGTTCCTTTCACCTAGGTGACTTGTGGAGCTATGATTTCTTCAGTGGTAAGTTTGTGGTGTCTCCTGAACCAGACACAAGTGTCCACACTCTTGATCCCCAGAAGCACAAGTATATTATCCTGGGAAGTGATGGGCTTTGGAATATGATTCCGCCTCAAGATGCCATCTCCATGTGCCAAGACCAAGAGGAGAAAAAATGCTTAATGGTGAGAAGCGACTCAGTGGTTTGATATTGTCTGAAATGTTTGGGTCGTTTTGTCTGTGGTCGTGAGTCTAGCTAAAGGATGTTCATCTTGTGTCTTGTCATTCTGAACAAACCTTATAACCATTTCCAGTGACTGTCCTCCTTTTCCCATGTGCCTTTCAACCACTGGGCTTTTTTGTTTCTATGTATTTGCCTACTTAGGATATTTCCTATAAGTATAATCATATACTACAGGGCCTTTTTATCTAGCATTCACTTAGCATAATGTGTAGAGTGGTGTTGGTTCTCTGGCACTAAGAATTGGGGTCAGAATATAACAGATGCTAGGCCAGTGAGGTAGCCCTGAGCTGCACCGCCAGCCATTTTTTTTTTTTAACTTTTCTAAGATAGGGTCTCTCTTGAATTGTTTGGGTTGTTTGGGTTGACTAGAATTTGGTTCTAATTTTGGGATTAATCCTCCTGCTTTACCTTCCTGTAGTTGAGATTGCATGCATGCACCACCAAGCCTCATGTTCAGTCCTCAGCACCTAGTAAGGCAAACAGACTGTATAACTATCAGTCTCATCAAATTGTGAGTTTGTTAAAGCTAAGACCTGTTGAAGTCAATTTTTATTACCCAGAGACTTAGTGTTTTGTAGTTAGTGGTTGTGGGATTACAAAAATGAGATAACTTGTTGGGGGGGGAGGGCAGGCGCAGGCCTTTATCTCAGCACTCTGGGATGCAGAAGAGAGGCAGGTGGCCTGGTAGACATAGTGAGTTAGTTCCAGGACAGCATGAGTTGTATAGGGAGACCCTGTCTCAAAACCAACCAACCAACCACTCCACCACCCCCCAAGACTTGTGTGGAATTATTTTTCTCCATGGAGCTTCTCTGGGAAGTAAAGCAGATCTGCTGAAAAAGTGAAAGGCAGAGGAATCCTTCACAGTGAGTTCTCCTGATGGCTGGTGTTGCCATGCTGAACCCTGTGTCCTGAAGAGTTAGTGGTCAACACTGGCACTGCCGTTGGTCAGTTTAGATGCATACTTTACGCCTTGTATTTGGCTTGGTTTGTTTTTTTTGAGGCAGGCTCTCATATAGCCCAGTCTGGTTTCAGATTCAAGGAGCTGAGGCTGGCCCTGCACTCCAGATCTTCCTGCCTTCCTAAGTGGTAGGACTCCAAGTGTGCACCATCATGCATGTCTCGCCTTTTTACATCACTGAAATTAGAATCCTTTTTCCAAACGGTGTATTGTAATTTCATAGGCAGTGATTTTTCTTTTATGGCACATAAAATGTTTCTGTAACTCAAAGCTCATGATATTCCCCATTAAAACCACTTCTCAGTGTAGTAGTGAGCATCTGTAATCATGGTACCTAGGACACGAGGCGGGAAGACCGCCAGTTCCAGGCCAGCCTGGCTACACAGTGAGCTCTAAGATGTTCTAGGCTATCCCTGTGAGTTATCAGTGTGGGTCCCTGTCTTGGGCACCAGTGATCTTCCTCCCATTTCCTGAGTAGCTGGCACTACTGGTACATGTCACCATGGTTGGCTCAGAAGTTCTCCTATTGGAGGAGATTGGCTTCTGCAGCACTTTTTCTACCATGCCTAATTGTCTTATTAGTTATATTTATAGTAACTTACTTCCTTTTAAAGATTATGTCTCTGTAACTTTCCTAAAGTTAGAGATAAAAACACCAGAATGAACCCTTGTTGCTGTTTGTTTTGAGGTAGGTCTCCCTTATATCCCAGGCTAATGGTTCCTCTTCTTCAGCCTCTCCAGTGCTGAGATTAGAGGTTTGTACCCTCACACCTGTCACAATTGTGCCAAATTTAACCACGAGATTTTATTTATTTTTTTATTTTTGAGGCTGTGTCTCTATAGCTCTGGCTGTCCTGGAACTTACCAGGTTGGCCTGAAACTCACAGAGATCTGCTTATCTCTGTCTTGGAGTGCTGGGATTAAAGGCATGCACCACTTGCCCTGCCAACTTTATTTTATTTTTTAAATTTACAGATACATTATTTTACCATGATTATAGAGATTTTGGATAGTGTTGAGAATTGAATTTTATTTACTTATTTGATCACACAGTATTGTTTTTAATAATTTTTTTTTTACATTTTTGTTGTGTTTATTCGTGTAGTTGTGCATGTGTGTTGGTCAGAGAACAACTTGAAGGGGAGCTAGTCCCTCCTACTGTGTAAGTTTAGGGGACTGAACTGGAGAAATTGAATCATTAGGCTTGATGACAGACACCTTCACCCATTGAGGCATCTCACTAAATCCACCTAGGTTCTTAATTTGATACATATGTGTTGGTAAGTCAATGAGAGTTAATGCTCTTCCTTCCCCCTTGTTCTTTTAAATACAGGGTGAGCAAGGACAGTCCTGTGCCAAAATGCTTGTGAATCGAGCACTTGGCCGCTGGAGGCAGCGCATGCTCCGAGCAGATAACACGAGTGCCATCGTAATCTGCATCTCTCCAGGAGTAGACAGTCAGGGGAACTTCACTAGTGAAGATGAGCTCTTTCTGAACCTGACTGATAGCCCTACTTACAACAGCCAAGAAACCTGTGTGATGACTCCTTCCCCAAGTTCTACACCACCAGTCAAGGTATTCAGTGCTACAGGGGTAGGGGTGTGTGTGTGTGTGTGTGTGTGTGTGTGTGTGTGTGTGTGTGTGTGTGTGTAGGCCAGAGGTCAACCTTGGGTCTTTCCTTAGATGTCATCTAGGTTTCTGAGACATGGGGCTCAACCACATAGTTTAGCTGGCTGGTCAACAAGTCCCAGGCTTTCTGTACCTTCCCAGCCTGGGATTACAACCATGTGCACCATGCCTGCCTTTTACGTGGATGCTGGGGATCAAAACTCAGGTCCTAATACTTACACAGGAAACACTTGCTTGCCTGAGAGTTCCCCAGCCCATTTCTACAGTTTGAAAGTTACGACAGGCCGGGTGGTGGCGGCGGCACACACCTTTCCTCCCGGCACTTGGGAGGCAGAGGAGGCAGATCTCTGTGAGTTCGAGGCCAGCCTGGTTTACAAAGAGTTCCAGGTGGCTGGAGAGATGGCTCAGAGGTTAAGAGCATTGGCTGTTCTTCCAGAGGTCCTGAGTTCAATTCCCAGCACCCACATGGTGGCTCACAACGGTCTGTAATGAGATCTGGTGCCCTCTTCTGGCCTGCAGGGATACACACAAACAACACTGTACACATAATAGATAAATAAATCTTTAAAAAAAAAAAAAAAAAAAAAAAAAAAGAGAGTTCCAGGACAGGCTCCAAAGCTATACAGAGAAACCCTATCTGGGGGGCGGGGCGGGGCGGGGGAGACGACGGACACGACCACGACGACAAACAAACAAAAACAAAAAAAGACCTCCCCCTAAGAAAAGGGAAGTTACGTTAGTGTTACATAAAATTCATGCTTAGAGTATTTATTTTAATGTGTGTGTTTAATTTGGCTTACAGTTACAGAGGATTAGAGTCCATGATGGGCAGAGTAAAAGAAGAGCTGAAAGCTCTTTTATTATTATTATTATTATTATTATTATTATTATTATTATTATTTCATTTTTATGTGTATGAGTGTTTTGCTTGAATGTATGTCTGTTCACTTTGTGCATATCTGGTGCCCTGGGAGGTTAGAAGAGAGCATTGGATCCCCTGGAGCTGGAAATATGGATAGTTGTGAATTGAATCTGAGTCCTCTGGAACACAAGTTCTCTTGACTGCTTAGCCATTTGTCAGCCCTGGGAGTCTCTCAAGGCTTTTGAAACCTCAAAGTCTGCCCTCAGTGACACACATCCTCCAACAAGATCACACCTCCTAATTCTCCCTAAACAGTTCTACCAGGTTTTTGTTTTTTTGTTTTTTTTTTTTTAGATAGAGTTTCTGTGTGTGTAGCCCTAGCTGTCCTGAAACTGGCTCTGTAGACCTGCCTGTCTCTGCCTCCCAAGTGTCATGATTAAACCACAAAGTCTCAAGTATGTAGTCCATGGTGACCTCAGACTAATTGTGTAGTTGAGGATGACCTTGAATTCTTGGTCCTCAAGTGCTGGGGTTACATTTATCTACAATCATACCTTCTTAATTAATTAAAACAGAAATTTAGATTTTAATTAAATTCAAGAAAATGATGGATCTTTGCTATATAATTTATTTCTTGCAATAATCCCTTTCCCTCTGCCCAGATATATAGCCAGGTCGTTGTGAATGCTGGGTACATTGCCCCTAAGCCATATCCTCAGTTCTTTAGAGAGTTGTCCTCACACAGGATTAATTTGAAGCTTGTTATGTGTATATAACTTAATAAAAAAATGATTGTGGTCACTGATAAACGTTAACATGTAGAATTTATTGATCCCTTTTATGAATCTATGAATATTTGTAAAACATTTATATTTTGTGAAACACTTGTATACCTACACAAGCATCCACTGCTAAGTTCTATCCTAGTTCATTACTTTGGGCTGGCCTTGAACTTAATGGATAGCCTAGGCTCACTTTGAATTTGTGGTCCTCCTGTCTTACACTCCTGAATAGCTATGATCACAGGCTTGCTTCATAGTTTGAGCAGACTTGTAACTTAGATCAGAGTGATTTTTTTCCTCTGTGCTGGGCATCAAACCAGGCAAGCATTTTGCCACAGAGTTGCACTCTTAACCTTTACTCTAATTTTCTTTTCTTTTCTTTTTTTTTTTTTTTTTGAGACAGGGTTTCTCTGTGTAGAACTGGCTGTCCTGGAACTCACTCTATAGACCAGGCTAGCCTTGGACTCAGAGATCTGCTTGCCTCTGCTTCCCAAATACTGTGATTAAATTCATGCACCACCATGCCCAGCTTCTTTTTAAATTTATTGCTGTGTGGGTGTGTATCCCACAATGCATGTGGAGGTCAGAGGACAACTTTGTGGAGTGTTTTTCTCCTCTTGATTTTATGTGGGTTCTGGGAATTGAACTAAGTTTGCCGGGCTTTTATGTTGAAAGCATCTTTGCCTTACATACTGAACTATCTCACCAGCCCATAGTACTTAAAAATGACAATTTTTGTTTATTTGATGTTAGTTTTTTGAAATAGGGTCTTCTGTATCACAGGCTAGCTTCACACTCTTTCTATACCTGAGGCTGGCTGTGACTCCTGATTATTTTGCCTTCATCTCTAAGTGCTGGCATTACAGGTGTGCACTTGCACACTTGGCTTGCTTAAAAGAAATTTCATGTTAGAGGTTTCTTTCCAAGGCAGGCATGGTTTTGCGTGCCTCTCAGACAGCTGGGGTAGGAGGATCATGGGTTCAAGGAAAATTACATTCCTTTCTTGTTCCCTAACAACTCATGTAGTGACTCCTGCTGTAATCCCAGAACCTGGGGGGATTAGACAGGAGGATCACTGCAAGTCTGAGATCATTGGGCTACAGACTTGAGTGAGATACTGTCACAACAAAAATTTCTTAGCATGTGATCTTATGGAGTGTCTTGGGTAATATTAGCAAGATCCTCTCTTGGAAAGGAGAAGGAGGGATTTGAGAGATGTCTCAGTGGGTAAAATGCTTGATGTGTAAGCACGATGATTTGTTTACGAATCCCCAGAATCCATGGGAAAGTTGAACATACAGCCGGAACTTTTGTAATCCTAGCACCACTGTGGGGAGATGGAATGCAGAGAAAGGGGAATCCCTGGAATCATGGGCCAGCTAGCCTGGTATTCAGAACAGAAAACAAAAACAAAGTGGCTTTTTTTTTTTTTTTTTTTTTTGAGACAGGGTTTCTCTGTGTAGCTTTGCGCCTTTCCTGGAACTCTCTCTGTAGAAAAGGCTGGCCTCTAACTCACAGAGATCCGCCTGGCTCTGCCTCCCGAGTGCTGGGATTAAAGGTGTGCGCCACCACTGCCCGGCCACAAAGTGGCTTTATCTCAAACAAGGTGGAAGTCTAGACCAACACCCAATGTTACCCTCTGACTTTCACTTGTGCCGTGACACACAAGCACCTGCACTCACACACAGGAATGTCCACACACATATACTGTATATAAGCATATATTACACACAAACCTGGTATGATGTCATGCATGTGTAATCCTAGTGTTTGGGAAGCTGGGATAGGCCATCTCAAGTTCAAGGGCCATATGGAGAGTTTGAGATGACTTTAGGCTACATAGTGAGACTCTTCTCCAAAAAAGAAAAGCCTACTACCATTCTTTTTTGTTGTTGTTAAAGATTTATTTATTATGTATACAGTGAGTGTTCTGCCTGCAGGCCAGAAGAGGGCACCAGATCTCATTGTAGGTGGTTGTGAGCCACCATGTGGGTGCTGGGCATTGAACTCAGGACCTCTGGAAGAGCAGCCAGTCCTCTTAACCTCTGAGCCATCTCTCCAGCCCTGTCTATTGCCATTCTTAACTAAGGTCCCTTCGTAACATGTTTTGTCAGTTGATGTCTGGTGTCTGATGTTTGTCGGATGGGCAAATTACTATCTGAATTTTCAGTATGACATAATTGCTTTAATTTTGTACTTTACATTTTCTACGTGGATAATAGTCACAAATTAGAATTTAGGAAGGGGCGCTGGAGAGATGGTGTATTGGTTAAGAGCACTGACTGCTCTTCCAAAGGACCTGGGTTCAATTCCCAGCACCCATATGGCAGCTCACAACTGTCTGTAACTCCAGTTCCAGGGGACCTACACACAGACAAAACATCAATACACATACAATAAAAAATAAATAAATTATTAAAAAAAAGAATTTAGGAAGGAAAAAATTTTACAAAGAAAACTTTAGAAAAATTTCACTGATAGTGAGATCCCCCCCCCCTTTTTTTCCCCCGAGACAGGGTTTCTCTGTGTAGCTTTGCGCCTTTCCTGGAACTCACTTGGTAGCCCAGGCTGGCCTCGAGCTCACAGAGATCCTCCTGGCTCTGCCTCCCGAGTGCTGGGATTAAAGGCGTGCACCACCACCACCACCACCACCACCACCACCACCACCACCACCACCACCACCGCTCGGCGAGATCCCTCCAATTTTAACAGGTTTTTTTTTTGTCAAGAGGCCGTTCAGAGAACTGGGGCCGGAGCTGCGTTGGCAGAGAGCTTGCCTAGCATGCATGAAGCCCTGGGCTTGGTTCTTTGTACTATATAAATCTGAGTGTTGTTCTGTCCCGTAATCTAGCACTAGTAAGTAGAGGCAGGAGAATCAGAAATTCAGGGTCATCCTTAGTTATATAGCAAGTTCAAGTCCAGCTTGGATTACATGACACACTGTTCCCAGTTTTTTCTGAAAAGGCCACTTAGGGCCATGGACATAGCTTGGTTGTTGACATTGCTTGCTGCCTGAGTTCAGTCCTGGGACCTGCTAAGTAATAGGAGAGAACACATGTAACTTCCCCTGACTTCTGCACATACATATTGTGGTGTGTGTGCTTACACACACGTTTTTGAAAAGTGTAGTTAACATAAAAATTTAATTACATTTATTTTGTGTGTACATATGTGTTTATACATAACATGCCATGGCAGTGTGCATGTATGGAGATTCTTGGACAGTCTGTGGGCATTGGTTCTCTCCTTCCACCATGTGGGTCCAGGAGAATAGAACTCAGGTTGTCAGGCTTGGCAGCAAGTGCTTTACCCTGCTGAGCCATCTCACTGGCCCCAAAATGTAATTTTTTTTTTTGTTTAGTTTTATGAGTTTTTATTTTTATTTATTTATTTTTTTCAATAATTGAGTAAAACTGAAATTTATTATATGTCACAGTCGTCCTAGGGACCTCCATGCTATATATATAGCCTCTATGGTTCTATGGGTTGTGGTCTGATTGTTCTTTATTTTATATCTAGAATCCACCTATGAGTGAGTACGTACCATAACTGTCTTTCTGGGTTTGGGTTACCTCACTCAGGATGATTTTTTCTAGTTCCATCCATTTGCCTGCAAATTTCATGCTTTCATTGTTTTTCTCTGCTGAGTAGTACTCCATTGTGTATATGTACCACATTTTTTTCATCCATTCTTCCGTTGATGGGCATCTAGGTTGTTTCCAGGTTCTGGCTATTACAAATAGTGCTGCTATGAACATAGTTGAGCATGTATCTTTATGGTATGAATCGGCATTCCTTGGGTATATGCCCAAGAGTGGGATGGCTGGGTCTTGAGGTAGTTCAATTCCTAATTTTCTGAGAAACCGCCATACTGATTTCCACAGTGGTTGTACAAGTTTACATTCCCACCAACAGTGGAGGAGTGTTCCCTTTGCTCCACATCCTCTCCAACATTGGTTGTCATTGGTGTTTTTGATCGTAGCCATTCTAACAGGTGTAAGGTGGTATCTCAGAGTCGTTTTGATTTGCATTTTTCTGATGATTAAGGATATTGAGCATTTCTTTAAATGTCTTTCAACCATTTGTAGTTCTTGTTTTGTGAATTCTCTGTTTAGCTCTTTAGCCCATTTTTTAATTGGACTGTTCAGTACTTTGATGTCTAGTTTCTTGAGTTCTTTATATATTGTGGAGATCAATCCTCTGTCAGATGTGGGGTTGGTGAAGATCTTTTCCCAATCTGTTGGCTGTCTTTTTGTCTTATTGACTGTGTTTTTTGCCCTGCAAAAGCTTCTCAGTTTCGAGAGGTCCCATTTATTAATGGTTGTGCTCAGGGTCTGTGCTGTTGGTGTTTTATTTAGGAAATGGTCTCCGGTGCCAATGTGTTCAAGAGTGCTTCCTATTTTCTTTTCTATTAAGTTTAGTGTAACTGGATTTATGTTTAGGTCTTTGATCCACTTGGACTTGAGTTTTGTGCATGGTGACAGATATGGATCTATTTGTAATCTTTTACATATTGACATCCAGTTATGCCAGCACCATTTGTTGAAGATACTTTCTTTGTTCCATTGTATAGTTTTGGCTCCTTTGTCAAAAACCAGGTGTTCATATGTGCAAAATGTAATTTTTAAAAAGAAGTTATTTGTACATTATATAAGTATATATGATGAGAATAATGTAAGCCTGTAGGTCTTTAATGCATTAAATAGGAATTTGCTCTTTTTCACCCTAATTGTTTCATCATATATTAAAATTGAGAATGTGTTTATGTAGGTAGGTTGGCCTTGTTTGATTTATCAGAAAGTTGGGATGTTGTTATTGGCTTGTCAAAATAAGTTTTTCATGGGCTTATGGGGAAAAAAGCATTTTATGTAAAATAATTTGAGTAATGTCTTCAATAGTTTTATTACTTCACACAAATGAAAGTATAGAGTTTGGGCTGGCAATGGTGGCATACACCTTTAATTTTAGCACTCGGGAGATGGAAGCAGAGCAGATCTTTTGAGTTCAAGGCCAGCCCGGTTTATATAGTGAGATCTAGGACAGCTACAAGGAGAAACTCTGCCTCATTAAATTTATGGGTAAAGAAATAAAAACATCAATAAGCAGTAATTTTGCTCTTTTCTGCATCTGGCACAGTGTGAATGGCTTGGCAAAGTGTGTGCTTGTGGCTAGCTATTCTAAGGGGTCTGTTTTGAAGCTTTGCAGTATCTTTTGGTCCAAGCTGTAGTTGAGACATACCCGTGAGCACATGAGTCTTCTCCATCTGTTGTGATAAAGGTGGGGTTCCTCTGTTGATACCTTTGGATTGATTGCTTTCTTTGCAGCAACCCCTCCTCCCACCCCCAACCTGGTGCAATAAATACATGTTGAAGGAACCGAGTGCATTCCATGGTTTTGTCTTCTTAACAACATCATAAGAACTTACTGTGTCACTTTATTGAGTAATTATTTTTCCTTTTCTTTTTCTAGTCACTGGAAGAAGATCCATGGCCAAGATTGAACTCTAAGGACCATATACCTGCCCTTGTTCGTAGTAATGCCTTCTCAGAGAAATTTTTAGAGGTTCCAGCTGAGATAGCTCGAGGGAGTATCCAGACTGTAGTTATGACCTCAAAAGATTCAGAGGCACTTGAAGAAAACTGTCCCAAAGCCCTGACTTTAAGGATTCATGATACTTTGACTAATACCCTGTCTGTTGGCCTCGTGCCCACCAATTCCACAAATACCATCATGGACCAGAAAAATGTAAAGATGTCAACTCCAGGTCAGATGAAAGCTCAGGAGGTTGAAAGGACCCCTCCGGCCAACTTTAAAAGGACATTGGAAGAATCCAACTCTGGCCCGCTGCTGAAGAAGCACCGACGAAATGGCTTAAGTCGAAGTAGTGGGGCCCCGGCGTCGGGCCTCCCTGCAGCATCCCAGCGCAGGCACTCGGTCAAACTGACCATGCGGCGTAGACTCAGGGGTCAGAAGAAGATGGGAAATCCTCTCCTACAGCAGCACCGGAAAACTGTGTGTGTGTGCTGAGATGGACCTGGGAAGTGGGGTTCTCCCTACCTAGGATGTGAGGGCTTTTTAAATTTGGTGCCGAAGTTGAACTTTTTTTAAGAGGACGAAATAAAGAGTATACAGTTAGACTTTTTGGAATTTAACAGTTTTATCCTGGCCTTGTACTTGCCTGTATCATAAATGTGAATTTTGTAGATGTAGGGAATAAGTTGCTGTAAAATGTGTGTAAATTTGTATCCTTTACACCAGGTCAGTCTCTTACTCTAACACACACAGTGATTATGACAACAGGGCTAATGTTGAAGAAAAATCAGAAGAATCTCTAAGATTTTAAATGTGTTTAAACTTTTTAAAATGCTTATTACACACTTGTATACACCACTTGTGAAGAACACATGACTTTTTAAAGAAAATTAGTAAGCAAACTGGAAAAGTGATGTATTTTCCTAGTGATCTGTGCTCCACTTAATGTTTCCTAGGGACCATTAGTGTCTTTTAAAAATATTTTCTCATTTCATAATCCATAACTAAACATTTCATAGGAAAAGCATTGAGCCACGCTAACGTAGCTGATTTTAGTCTCCTTGTCCACTTATACTATGCAGTATCTCTTAACTTCGGTAGCATTTTTCTAGAACAGTACATCTGATGTGCTTACTGAAATCTCTGGCATAGAAGGAGGTGTGTTTGCCTAAAACACTATCATTTGCCTCAGATCAGTGGCATTAGGACATGTAGTTTCCCTCTTCTAGTGTTTGCTTAAAATACGTGAAGTTTTTCTTGCTATTTCAATAACAGATGGTGCTGCTAATTCCCAACATTTCCTAAATTATTTTATATCATACAGTTTTCATTGATTATACGAGTATGTCCATCTAATAAATCAGTGAACTGTTGCTCTTTATGTTGCTGGCGTTTTGTTGGTGACTCTTAATAGTAGGTACTAACAGTCAGTTGTGTGATATATATCTGTGCTTTCTTGACTAGAAATACATATACTAATTTTTTGCACTCTTGAGTTCTTATTTTAATATAGATCACATAGAAACAAACTAGATACCTAACAATATGATTCAGTTATAGTTTGCAAGTGTTCAGTACAACTCTGGCCCCTTTCTCTGGTAATCCAATAAAACCTAAAGGGAAATACTATAGTACAAGAGTATATAAATCCTGTGTGTGGGTAATTGTACTCTTAAAGTGTTAATTTGGAACAAGAAGCCTCATTGAGGGCTGGGGATGTGACTGAGTTGGTAGAGTGCTTGTCTCATACATATAAAGTCCTGGGTTTGACCCCAGCAATGCATAAACCAGGTATGTTGGCATATGCCTGTAACTGTGCACTCAGGAGGTAGAGGCAGGAGGATCAGGGGTTCAAAGTCATCCTCAGCTACAAAGTTAGAGGCCAACCTGAGATACGTGAGACTGTCTCAAAACAATAATGGATAAAACAAAATCAGAGAGATTAATGTGGGTCAGGAATTGTGATCAGGAAGGTAAAAGGATTAGGGGTTTAGAGTAATTGAGCTTAACAGGTGCAAGGCCCTGTATTTTAAAAATATGTATATGATTGTTTTTCCTGTAGGTAAGTATGTACACCATGTATATGTTTAGTGCCTACAGAGGCTAGAAAAGGGTGTCAGATCTCCTGGAACTGGAGTTACAAGTTGTGAGCCACCAAGTGGGTGCTGGGAACCAAATGAAAATCCTCTGAAAGACCAGCCAGTGCTCTTAACTGTTGAGCCATCCCTTCAGACACAAGGCTCTGCATTTGATAGCTAACTCCAGCAAAACAAAAGCTTGACTTTGCTCGACAGATGACTGTTGAAATACTGAAAACTTTTAGGAGGTGGGGTCCAGTGGGATGGCTTTGGGAATGCTTTTGAATGGAGTCACAGGACCCTCTTGATAATTATTAGCATGCTAACTGTGTAAATTAGTTGGCGTCACTGAGCTGTCTTTTCACTCCTGTACCCAGCACTGTTTAGGTCTGCTTTTCACATGTCCTCACAACTGCCACTAACCAGTCCTGAAGAGTCGCTGAGTTAATTTCTTTTGGTTGTCTGAACTTGGCTCTGTAGCTTTGTATCCTTCAGTAATCTTTTTAGCCATTACCAACTTTTCCTAGCACCACATCCTTACGTTTTAATTTCATTTAACTTTGCTTTGCCCTATCATATTCTTTCTAAAATTTTCATTTGTTTTTCATTCATTTACTTATTTTGTTCTTTAAGACAGTTTTGGAATGTAGGCCAGACTCAGACTTGCTACCAAATTGTCTCAGTCTCTGCAATCCTGGATTATAGGCATGCAATACCACAAGTGGGGACTTTAGGTTTTTCTTCGGTAGTCATTTGAAAGGTAGTCTATCACGCTAAAAAATCTGACACATGCCGAGCTAGTAATTTGTTAAAATAATACTTGGTAATAATCAGAACAAAGCTAATTCTCTTTCATTGAAAATGAACTTCGCTGGGCGGTGGTGGCACACGCCTTTAATCCCAGCACTCGGGAGGCAGAGGCAGGCGGATCTCTGTGAGTTCGAGGCCAGCCTGGGCTACCAAGTGAGTTCCAGGAAAGGCGCAAAGCTACACAGAGAAACCCTGTCTTGAAAAACCAAAAAAAAAAAAAAAAAAAAAAAAAAAAAAAAAAGAAAGAAAAAAAGAAAGAAAGAAGAAAGAAAGAAAATGAACTTCATAGTCCAGGTTAAGAAAAATATCTGGATGTGGCATAATGCTTGCCAGTAGTCTTAGCATCTGGGGCGGGGTGAGAGGATTGGGAGTTCAAGTTCATCCTAAGCTATTTAGTGAGGTCCTCATTCTTCCTGGGACCAACCAAAGTCAGGTGCTATATCATAGAACCGTGCTAATGAGAGTATACTACTTATCGACATTGTCTCAAACTGATGCTAAAAGCCGATACCAAAAGTAACTGAAAGCCGGCCGTGGTGGCACACACTAATCCCAGCACCTGGGAGGCAGAGCCAGGGGGATCGAGGTCAGCCTGGTTTACAGAGTGAGATCCAGGACAGACACCGAAAACTACAGAGAAACCCTGTCTTGGAAAACAAAACAAAACAAAAAAACCAAAACAAAAACAAAAAACCAAAACAAAGAAACAAAACTTAAAGTAAGTGAATTGGGAGTGTCTAGTTTGGGTTCTCTCTCTCCCTTTTTTTTTTTTTTGAGGCAGTGTCTCACCAGATAGCACAGTCTGGCTTTAAATTTATTATGTTGCCTAATGTGGCATCAGATTCACTCATGCCTCAGTCTCCCAATCACAGTGATTACAGGTGTAAGCCACCAAGGCTAATCTATGGTGTTTGTTTACTGAGACGAAGTCTCATGTGGCCCAGTCTGGTCTTCATCCTGCACAACACAGAGTTCAGTCCCTAGCCTCTCCACCACTAGTCGCCTACCCTGTAACTGCTCCCAGCTCTGGCTATTCACCTCTCCTCCAAGCCCCCTCCACCTGTAGAACTTTCCAACCACTTTCCCCTACTAGGTTTACACACACTCTCACATTCGCTTAAGAATTATGGGGCTGGAGAGATGGCTCAGAGGTTCTTTTCTTCCAGAGGTCCTGAGTTCAATTCCCAGCACCCACATGGAGGCTTACAACCATCTGTAATGAGATCTGGCGCCCTCTTCTGTATACATAATAAATAAATCATCAACAACAAAGAATTACAGGGGAGACCGGGGAACAACTAAAATGACACAAGGCCCAGGGCTTGGTCCTCAGCTCAAAACACACACACACACACACGCACGCACGCACGCACGCACGCACGCGCATGCACACGCGCGCACACGCAGACACAGGTCTTGTGTAGAAGCTGCCTCGAATGTGTCGAAGGATGGTCCTAAACATCTGATTCTCTTGGCTTTTCCTTCTAAGTATAATGACAAGAGATCTTTAACATTTCTTTTAAATCATTATTTATTGGTTTGTGGGGGTGGGTGGGAATGGGTATGGGTGCTTTCATGCCATGGTACATGTATGGGGGTCAGAGGACAACTTGTTTTCATCTTCCATGTTGAGTCCTGGGCATGGAACTCAGGTGGTCAGGCTTGGCAGCAGGGACCTTTACCGTCCCAGTCATCTTGAAGGCCCTGAGAGGTCTTTTGACCCTGAAGTTAAACTAGAAGATGAACTGAACCAGTTCATTACATGGCTACAGCAGATGCCTATTCCCTGCCTATCTCAGGAAACCCTAGAGTCCCATCCAGAGACCACTTGCTTCGAACCACAACAGGAAAAAAAACAAAAACAAAACCCTTTCCTACTCCCATTGTGGTCAACTGAGACATTTAAGTTAGGAGTCTCATAGCCACTGAACTGTATGCTTCCCCGGGGTCCACGTCAAAACTGCAACATTCTCATTCATAAACGTTCTCTTTTCCCCCTTTTGTTTCTACATTATGAAGAACTCAATAAGGAAAGAAGTCCCTTATCATTTGAGGGTAATGATACAGTCATTTGAGAGGAGGTCTCAAAGTGATGGCACTGGACTGGCTTGGAACTTGCTATGTAGACCAGGCTGGTCTCTGCTTCCCACGTACTGGAATTACAGGCATGTGCTACCCCAATCCCTTAAAAAGAGATTTTAAACATAGATTTAGGCACAGGGTTAATAATATGATCAGGGGAAAGATAAAGCACAGATACGAGCGTGAGTGTGGGTTTCTCAAGTGAGAATTCCCGGTGTGTGACTTGTTGAGACTCCAAGGACCCTTAAGATCTTCCCAGTGCCCACCTTGCAAAGCCCCAGACATCTTTCTTAGAATCGCTATGGATCCCTGTATTGCCCAACAGGTTCCCTCCAAACTCTGGCGCCTCTCCATTTCCAGATGTTCACTAACATCCATATCTATGACAGTAACCGTTAAGGACCCCAACAAAATTTCTTACAGGCCCTTCATTCAGATCTTATTCAGACATGTACCCGGCTGCCGGGCTGACCAGGGACCGGCCAGCCTAGACTCCCGGAAGGTAAACACATCGCCGCAGGCGGGGCGGAGGGCGGGCTAGGGCAGTCTGAGTGGCCAGGAAAAAGTGATTGGCAGCTGCCACGTCCACGTGCTTTTAGCTTCGAATCAGCTGTCGCGAGAATTCGATGTAAACACACCAGTGTCCCTGGCCACGGGCTCCGCGCCGGAGACTCCTGGCTGAGATTGGCAGGTGTCTGGAGCAGGCTGCGTTTTCTTAAAACAGAAAAGCCACCGAGGCGCCTCTTCCAGGCCGGCTGACACGCCTGCCTTTTCTCCCCTGCCGCCTGCATTCGCAACCGAACCTGACCCGGCCGCTTCACCCGAACTTCCATACTGTTGTGTTTTCCCTCCAGCCCCAGCGGATTGGATGGCTTCCGAAGGCGGGTCCGCCTCTTTCCTACTTGCTGGTTGGCGAAGCTGACCTCCAAGGGCGGTGCCGCGCCGGGGCCAGTTTGCTCCTGGGATTGGCTGGTGCGGTGGTTCCGCCGAGGTGTGGTAGGAAGTGGTAGCCGTCAATCACGAGGGAGACTCCAAACAGTGAGCCTGGAGCTGTAGAACAGCGTTTACCGGCGGAGCGGCCGGTGAGAAGGCTGGCGGGTCCCTGGCGTGGGGGAGGCTTGGAGAGGGAAAGGGACAGGCACCAGGAGGGGACAGGGCTCGGCCAGCCCCAGTTGACGTGGGGGAATGGTGTTGAAACTGGAGGAGAGCTGGGCAAGAGGCCAGAGGGCGGCCGGGGGCAGTGGTGCCTGGGCTTTGGAGGTGAAGTGGGGAGGGCTGTTCCCTTGGCTTTGGGGAGAGTGGGGCCTGAGGGGCTCGCGAGGAGCTGTCCTCAGGTGACAAGGCCCTTAAAGGACCGAGGTGGGGAGACTGGTTCGGTAAGAACGGGTGGAATGGAAAAGAGAGTGCTGAGGGGGACTAGTGAAGGGTACTGCCTGAGAAAGGCTTACCTGGACTAGTTGGGACAAGGGTGTTTGGGTTGTCTAGGAGTGTGGAGATCAATAGTGTGGGAGTTTTCATAGGAGGTGGTAGAGTGCACCCTACTTAAAAGTGGTGTTTGTAGGCTCTTTCCAGTTTACCTCCAGGCTGTGTGCTTTCTTTATCGCTGTAAGAAATCTTTAGTCCAATTGTCAGCCCCACTTTAACCTTAACCGGGTAGACTCTATGCTCTTAAAACCACCTCAGTGATTGGGAAGCTCATTAGATAGTCAGAGACCAGGACTTCTTTAGACAGTGGGAAAAGCCAAGGGGCTCCTGACATCATATGGGTTTATATTACATGTTTGTTTACAGGCTGGCGATTCTGTTACAATAGTTGGAGGTTAAAAAGTATTTAAATGTGGCTACACAGTTTTACACATTGGTCCTCAGCAGATTTATTTAAAGGTAGCATGATATCATGTCACTTCCATGTGGTCTTTGTCTCATGTGGGCCATCCTTTATGGAAGTGGCTGTGTAGCTAAGGTTGACTTTGAACTCCTGCTCTTCCTGCCTTCACCTCTCAGGTGCTGGGATGATAGGCATGGATCACCATCCCCCTGGCCAGTTTTTTTTTTTTTTTTAATTTTAATCTTTAAGACATAGTCATACTAAGTACCTCTGGCTTGTGTTGCGCTAGAACTCACGGCAATTCCCTTGCCTCGGCCTCCTAGGTGCTGGGATTACTGGTGTTTTCTGCCACACTGGGTTCTGTGTTTGTTTTTGTAAGTGATCCTGTGTTAAGAGTTCCCATTTGGTTCTTATTCTCTTATCTTTCTCTGTGTATCTTTGGAGCGTGTCCTGGGACTTGCTCTGTAGGCTAGGCTGGCCTCTAACTCACAGAGATCCACCTGCCTCTGCCTTCTGATGCTGGGATTAAAGGCGTGCACCACCACTGCCTATCTTAGAAAAACAAAAGAATCTTCCTGGGTGTGGTAGCACACACCTATAATGCCAGCACTTTGGCTTGCAGGTCTCTGGGAGTTCCAGGCCAGCAAGAGCTAGGGAGTTTCTAGGAAACTTCATAGTTTGTCACAGCTTGGAAAAGGGATCTTTAGTGAATAATCATAAAACCCTGCTTCCCAGCTCGAATGATGTGTTTTTTTCTTTTGTTCTGGAAACAGGTCTTATGAACGAAACGATGGCTACAGATTCTCCTAGGAGACCCAGTCGTTGTACTGGTGGAGTTGTGGTTCGTCCTCAGGCTGTCACGTAAGCACCTTATAGAATAGAAAGCTCTATAGCTGAAGAAAACATTCTTCTTGGTTTTTCGAGATCAGGGTTTCCCTGTGTATCCCTGGCTTGTCCTGGAACTATGTAGACCAGGATGGCCTTGAACTCACAGAGGTCTGCTTGCCTCTGCCTCACAGAGTGCTGGAATCCAAGGTGTTTGCCACCACACCCAGTAAAAAAACATTCTCAATAACAACTTCTGTTCAGAGTATCTGTTTGGATAGTTCTTGCTTTTATAAACATTTTGTACTTTTTGGCCATTCAGATCAAGTGAAAGGAACAGTTGGTGGGTTTAGTTGACATACTCAACACATTATAGAGTACATGAGGATGACTGCTAATCCCAGAAGAGCAGTGTGAGTGCTTGGGATGATCTTAGGGGTAGAACACTTGCCTAATTTGTGGGAGGCTCTGGGTTTGATTCTCAGAATCAACAAAAATGTAAAATCTAAAAATCAGTGTTTTTAAACTCCAGGTTCCACAAGTTAGTGGGTTGTTAAATTAGTTTAGGGGGTCATGATCAGTATTTGAAAAAGAATGAAATAGGAATTGGGGATATAAGTCATTGTTGAGGGTTCTAGCTTACTCAAATTCTGGACTCCATCTCCAACACCACAGACATACACAAACACACGTCAAATGTTTATATTATACATATAAAACAAACGAAAGTTGGTTTTTGGTATGTGCAGAGGTATATATACTAAATTGTGATGTAAAATGTATCTCTTGTAGTTCTCGGTATAAATGCTACAAAGTGCATTTCTATATTTTAGGTATTCTTTGACAGGGCAGCTATACTTTCTGGGAGTTTATAAATCAATGTGGTTTAAAGAACTACATAGACAGAGACAGGTGGATCTCTGTGAGTTCGAGGCCAGCCTGGTCTACAGAGCGAGATCCAGGACAGGCACCAAAACTACACAGAGAAACCCTGTCTTGAAAAACAAAACAAAACAAACAAAAAAAAGCCATAGTTGAAATTATTGTAATCAACCGGGCGGCGGTGGTGGCACACGCCTTTAATCCCAGCACTCAGGAGGTAGAGTCAGGCGGATCTCTGTGAGTTCGAGGTCAGCCTGAGCTACAGAGTGAGTTCCAGGAAAGGCGCAAAGCTACACAGAGAAACCCTGTCTCGAAAAACCAAAAAAAAAAAAAAAAAAAAAAAAAAAAAAAAAAAAAAAGAAAGAAAGAAATTATTGTAATCACTACATGAGAAAAGATGCCAGCAAAATAGCCTGAGTGTTTAGAGGGATATTTAATGGTGACAAGGCTTCATGAGAAGGTAACATTTGGGGGCTTATCAGGATGGCTCAGTGGGTGAGAGAGCCTGCTCCCAATCCTGAGGATCCTGGTTTATCCCTGGGACCCATACAATAGGAGAGAACCAGCTCCTCTAAGTTCTCCTCTGACCTCCATGTGCACACACCCTGCCCCCTAGACACACAGACACAGCTGTGTATACACGCGCGCGCGCGCGCGCACGCACACACACACACACACACACATCATATACATGCATATGTATGAAATAGAATATAGTTAAAACAATTTTGGAAGAAGGTAACATTTTGAGTTTATCTTTAAAGGCTAGAATTTGGACTCAGATTCAAGGGTGCCCTTTTGGCGAAGAGAATAATAGCATAACAGAAGGAATAGGAAAACTGCTTTTGGGGGGGTTTGAGACAGGCTCATGTTTGTCTTACACTTGCTATATAGCAGAACTGTCTTTGAATTCACGAGTCTCTCAGCGGTGAGATTCCAAGCCTGTGCGTCCGTCCACTCCCCGTTTGTTTTTGACAGGTTGTTTCTATGCAGCCTTAGCTGGCCTGAAACATGCTGTAGAGATCTTGCTGGCCTCACAGAGGCCCACCTACCTTTCCCTCTTGACTGCTGGGATTAAAGGCATGCATCACCATGTCCAGCCCTTGTTTTAGATTTTTTTTTTTTTTTTTGGAGCTGAGCATGGAACCCAGGGCCTTGCACTTGCTAGGCAAGCGCTCAACCACTGAGCTAAATCCCCAACCCTTGTTTTAGTTTTTTAAAGAAAGGATTCTTCTATGTTGTCCTGGCTGGCTTGGAACTGACTCTGAGCCCAGGTTGTCCATCCTTAGCCGTCCAAGTGCTAGGATTACAGGCACGTGTGATGACACCTGATTTTTTTTTTATTTGTTTTGTGTATTTCAAGACAGGGTCTCCCTGTGTAGCTCTGACAGTCCTGGACCTTACTATGTAGACCAGGTTGGCAGAGATCTCCTTCTGCCTCCTGAGTGCTGGAATTAAGAGCTAGAACTCGCTTTGTAGACCAGGCTGGCCTCGAACTCACAGATATCCGCCTGCCTCTGCCTCCCGAGTGCTGGGATTAAAAGCGTGCACCACCATCACCCGGCTGGCTTTTCTTTATTAACTGTTTCACTATGTAGTTACACTGTCTTCAAACTCACAGTAGTCATCTTTCTTTCCTCTGCATTCATAGTGCTGGGATTACAAATGCAGTCCATATTTTATGTGTCTTAAAATTCTCTTAGCAAGCATGGGACAGTGGCTCAGACCTGTATTCCTAGGACTGGGGAGGCTGATGCAGGAGTAGAGTGAGTTTGAGGGCAGCTTGGACTAGGTAGAGTGTTCAGGCCAGTCTGGGCTATGTAGCAAGATGATGCCTTAAAAAAAAAAATGCCAGAGGTAATGATATTTTAGATGATTTCCTTTGGATGCTTTAGTGTATTACAAAAGACAGTCTTCTCAGACTAAAAAGGGCCAGCATACTGAGGGCCTGCGTACTCAGTGATATCCTAATACTACTACCTTTCCCTCTTCTGTATTCTCTAGAGTTGAATTTCTTTGTGATATTTGCTGTGGCATCAAGTTAAACATGTTATTAGCTGTGAGTTTAGGTTACTATTTTAATCTCCCTTTATAGGTGAGGAAAACAGCAGAGAGGAAAGCTCATCTTTGGGAATAGCCAGGACAGGGAGATGTCATTGTCTAATGTCCTTCACATCATTATTTTTCTTTTCTTTTTCTGGTGTTGGAAATTGAACCTAAGGCTTCATACATGCTAAGGAAGAGCTCTCTATCGTTGAGCTATTTCCCCAGCCCCGCTTCCGCACTTTTACAACTTACCTTATGCTTGCTTTTTTTGTTGTTGATTTTGTTTTTTTGAGACGAGGTTTCTCTGTGTAACCCTGGCTATCGATTGGGAACTCACTCTGTAGACCAGGCTGGCCTCGAACTCAGATCCACCAGCCTCTGCCTCCCTCCTGCTGAGTGCTGGGACTAAAGGCGTGCACTACTTCTGCTAGCTTGTTTTAGTTTTTGATACAAAGTCCCATTCCATAGGCCAGGCTAGCCTGGGACTCATGATCTTCTTGTTTCATCTTTTCTAAGTGCTAGGGTTACAGTTGCTCCATCACACTCAGGCTTTCATACTGCCCTCCTCTTTTTGTGACAGGGTTGGAACTAGCCAAGTAGGCCAGGGTGACGGATAAGTCTGGGATTGTGTACATGCACCACCTGCCCAGCTTTTTTTTTTTTAATGTGCGTTCTGGGGATTGAACAGGTCCAAGCAGCCCACTGAGTCATCTCCCAGCGCTGAACACTTGTTCTAATGCCTGCATCTGTAGGAGAATGCTACCAGAGGTCAGGGACAAAGTTCATCACCTGTTGAAAGAGACGGTCAGGAAATTCTGAGTCGCTCTCTCTAGCATTAGCATCCAGTCCTCCCTTAGGCCAGCCGCCATCAGTCCTCCAGAGTGACCGTTGTTCAGTCAGGAGCTCGAGACTTTAGGGAGAGATGCTTTACAGTGATAGAAACCTCGACAGGTAGAGTGATGCCTGTAGACTGGAGATGAGAACATGGGGAAGTAGAATGATCAGGTGACGAGAGCTGGCCTGCTTTCCTTCCCTCTTGTTTTCCTGGGATAGTGAATTTATTAGGCCTTGTGGGTCGAGCTTTTCTCTGCTCTGCATTAAGCTGTCTGACAGACTTTATCCCTCTCTCCTTTGCCAGGGAGCAGTCCTACATGGAGAGTGTCGTGACTTTTCTGCAGGATGTGGTTCCACAGGTAAGCGAGTGTGAGTACAGAAATGGTCATTGGCGTTTGGGTCAGGAGACACTGGAATCCTGTTTCCTGAACTTGACTGAGTAGTTTCAGAGTCTTGTTTTGGCCCGCTGAGGGTCAGTAGGGCGGAGAGGTGCCTGTGGCTGTGGGATGTGGCTCACTTTTGTGATGGCAGGGGCTTGTTATTCTCTTAGAACTTGCTTTTCCTGAGCAGAATCCGGGGGGATTTGAGTTGTGAGTCGGGGCTCTCTGTTGGATTCCTCTCAGTGCTAGGAATCAACCCCAGGCCTGGTCACATGCTTCACCAGTGGGTTAAACTGGTAAATTCTTTCCTAAGGGTTCCTCTCCTAAATATTTTTCTTGTCTAAGGTAAGAGGTCTGGGTAACTGTTGCCTTGCTTGCTGACCTTGACCTTGATGTCCTCCCTATACTAATTCCCTGCCGAGTTCCACCCTTAAGGAACTTAAGGGAAGTTCCTTGTCTGTGTATCCTGCATAATGGGCGTTAACAGCTTAGATGCAAGATTGTAAAACATCAGTAGTGTAGCGAACTTCTGCCCAACTTCTGCCCTCCGGGGTTCTCCCATTGTGCTGTAAGCCTGTATTTAAGACCTCCTCCCTCCTTCAATAAACAGCTTTCGGCATTAAAAGAAAAAAAAAGATTCGTGCTACAGAACTCTGATACAAGAACTCCAAAACCACATCATAGCTGCACATATAATGCCTACAGCTGCAGAACCAGATTTTACCCAAGAAGTCTTAGTCCCATGACGCTTATTCTAAAAGTCCCGTTTTGATACATACTGTGCTAAATTCAAATGAATTAAATCTAAATTCTTCCCAACAAACAATTCTTTCATTTTGAAATGTCAGGGACTCGTAAATAGTCAGCATATAACTGATACTGCTGGTGCACCCTTTTAATCCCACAGGTAGAGGCAGGTGGAGTTTGAGGCCAGCCTGGGCTACAGAGCCAGTTCCAGAACAGCTGTCATTCTATCTCGGGGGGTGGGGGTTGGTGGGGAGGTCTGGGGCTTGGGATGTAGCTCAGCAATAGATGGTTTTCCAAGCATTCATGAGGCCCTGAGTGTGCTGCCAGCCCACATACTTATGATGTACCCATATACTGCTCCGCAGAGAGGGCCGAGTGGAATGGGAAAGGCACTGTATACTATGTAGTAAATAGGTGGTAATTTAATATTATTTATTTATGTATATGTTTATATTTAGCACAGGTTGTCATCTCTTTCCTTTTGAGAAGTGGTGTTTTGCTTTTTGCAAATCAGGTATGCCCTTTTGTCCTGATTTGTCAGAGATGAGGGTTCTTACTGTTTCCTTCCTGGAACTCACTTTGTAGCCCAGGCTGGCCTTGAACTCACAGAGATCCACCTGCCTCTGCCTCCTGAGTGCTGGGATTAAAGGCTCCCGCCACCACTGCCCGGCAAAGTTTTTTTTGTTTGTTTGTTTGTTTTTGTTTTTTTTCAAGACGGGGTTTCTCTGTGTAGCTTTGGCGCCTTTCCTGGAACTCACTCTGTAGTCCAGGCTGGCCTCGAACTCACAGAGATCCACCTGCCTCTGCCTCTGCCTCCTGAGTGCTGGGGTTAAAGGCGTGCACCACCTCTGCCCAGTCTAATGTGATTCTCTTTTTAAGAGAGCAAGCAGCCTTGAAGGAATCAGCTAGTGTGTTACTGCCCACATTTATTACTTCAAATATTATTTGGGCTTCTTGTTGAACATAATAGTAATTTCCAGGCCAGTCTCTCAGAGAATGCATCTGTGTTGGAGTCTGTAGCAGGCTGTCATGTTAGAGTCTGAACATGTCTGTAGCAGGCTCTCTGGTGTTAGCTGTGGGTCATGGATGGACAAGCTGTTCTGGTGGGACCACTGAAGGGAAACCTGGCTTGTTTTCTCCGAGTGGATGTCAGTGGTCCTTGACTGCCAAGGTGACTTCACGTGTGTGTTTTGGAGAGGACTTTTCATGGATCCATGTGCCAGGTTTACGAGCCTATACCAGAAAGGTCCAAGGCCTAGATTTTTAGTTGTGTTTTGCAAAATGTATTCTTCAAGTAAGGAATGTTGATACTGCTTTATTATACTTAGTCATTTTTAATGAAAACAGGCCACAGCATTGAGGTCTGTGGTGCACATGAGGAAAAATGCCCCCCTTTCCAGAGGCACTTGCTTAATAAGTCAAATTGCTTGAAACAAGCACAGATTATTAATAGCAACAAATCAGCACTGTTGCCATGTAGCACACTGAATAATTGATTTGTGAGGGATGCAGAGAGAAGGGAGAGAGTTGGGAAGCATTGCTAGTTGGAATGAAGGAAACAGGGTGCCTGGGCAGGATGGCCTCATGGTTTTGGAGGCAGTGGAGGGTCTGATGTCTATGTTGGCCCGGCTGAGGGAGCGGTGGGCACCTGGAAGCCAGCTTGTTCTTCCTTAAGCCCCCAGCCTTGGCACGAGGCTGAAATGCCATGGAAAAGTGGTTTAACAAATTTTTACTTGTGTATTTTGTTTGCAGGGCATCTTTATCAAACATTATGTAGGCATCTTAGGAACCCTATGTAATAAGGAGGTAGGTTTATTATTTTCTTGGGCTGGAGGAGAAAGGCTTGGTCTGAAACTTTGAGGACTTTTCCCTATGTGAAGGGTTGGAGCGGGACAGGGGCAGGGAAAATAGGGAGCTAAAATTGGTGGGGAATAAAATTAATAAAATTAAAATTGGTGTCAGAAATTCTAGTTTTTCTGAACTTACTATGTCAGGGAGGGTTCACAGACAGGGGACCCATGAAACCAGCTGTGAAAATGGTTCAGAGCAGGAACTATGGAGGTAAACTTTTAGGCATTGATCTAAGAATTAGGATATTCAGCCAGAAATTCCTATGTTGTTTGCTGTCTGTCTGAGTTGAAGGTGAAACTTGAACAGATAGCGTTTACCTGGGTTCTGGGTTCCCTGCATGTGCCTGGCGCTGAGCTGAGCTGAGCTGAAGGGATTCTCAGTCTGTGCTCCAGGCCTCTGGTCTGCTGTGCAGCTTGGCAGACCTCTTCTATAGAGCTCAGGTTTTCCAGCCACTCAGCAGCACTCTGTGTAAAGGAACGGGCATGGTTGTAGCTTCAGTAAAACTTGCTTCATTGACACAGGCCTTCTTACAGTTAAGACCCAGCTAAAATACATGGCCAAATATAAACACCACCATAGTAAAAGTATAAATACCCTGCTGTGCCATTGTAACGTAGAAGGAAGAGAGTCAGTTTACCTGAGGCTGGAGCTGGGTGTGATTCACATGCCTTTAGTTCTTGTACCTGGGGAGGCTGAGGCATGATGATTGAGGGTTCCAGGCTTTCCTGGGCTGCAGAGGGAGAGAAACAAGCCAGCCAACAGAGATGTAATGAGTCAGATACCATTTGACTCATTGATCTGAGGAATAAAGGAGAATGGAATGCAGCCTTAGTGAATGTGGTAGGAAACAGGGACAGTGGGGTTGCAGCAGGCTGAGAGTGTCTTAGTGATTTAAGACTACAGCCTTTTGCAGGTGGTGGTGGCGGGGCACACCTTTAATCCAGCACTCGGAAGGAGAGACAGGAGGATCTCTGTGAGTTTGAAGACAGCCTAGTCTACAAATTGAGTTCCAGGACAGCCAGAACAGAGAAACCCTGTCTTGAAAAGCAAAAAAAAAAAAAAAAAAAAGTACAACTTTGAAGATCTGTCTTTGCACATCATTGGGACATGTTATTAGCTCTGGGCAAATTACTGTATCAATCATTCCCTGAACATCAGTGTCCTTATTTCTAAGACAGCTCAGTACTCACTGTGGGTTTTGTGTCAGGGCTTAAAGGAAGCTGTGTATAGAGCATCAAATAAAGAGAAGCAAATATTAAGTCACTTCTCAGGAGACTGAAGATCCAAACGATAGATTGATGGCTTTTATCGAAGTGGCTGCGGCAATTGGATGAGCTAAAAGTATTAGTGTCCCACCCTCACCCCCTTTTGTGGCATTTCCCCCTCCCCTTTTCTTTCCCTTTTCTGTTTCTGACATAGCATTTGTATTCCTGGCTGGCTTCAGATTTTCCGCACCCCCACCTGGTGCACCTCACCAAAGGCTTGATCGCAGGGTCTGAACACTGAGCATCACACGTTTGGGTATGCAGGGAGGTCAGAGGACAACGTGAGGAGGTGCTTTTCTGCTTCCCCCTGTGTGTCCCGAGGATCCTGGATATTTATTTGTGTGTATGTGTGGGGTGGTCCCTGCAGAGGCCTAAGGATCCGCTGCAGTTGGAGTTACTGGAAATTATGAGCTGATCTATGTGGATGCTTGGATTCGAACTTGGGTCCTCTGGAAGTGTTCTTAACTGATAAACCATGTCTCCAGTGTCAGAAATAATTAAAAAAAAATGACATTTTCTTTACTGTTTGACTGATACAGAGGACAGTCTCCTTCCCTCTGCCACCTTTGATCTGTAGTGCTGCAGTCAGCGATAGGAAAGTGGTATTAAAATTTGTATTTTAACCAAGTGTGGTGGCATATGCCTTTCATCTCAGCACTTGAGTGGCACAGGAAGGAGGATCTCTTGAGTTCCAGGCTATCTTGGTATACAGAGTGAGTTTCAGGACAGCCAGGACTAAATAGAGAGACCCTCCCTGTCTGTCTTGAAAAAATTATTTACTTTTATGTATGTGAGTGATTTGCCTGTGTATGCACCAGGTCCTCAGTGGGATCCCCTGGGACTGGAGTTGACTCTGTGAGCCATTATGTGGGTGCTGGACATTGAACACAGCACTCTTAACCACTGAGCCATCTCTCCAGCCCTGAGAGTTGCATTTTTTGTTATTATATTCCAAACTCCCTCCTATTTTGGGAATCAAATTCATAGAGTCTAGAAAGTATTCCGTGGGTCTGCAAATGTCCTGTGTAGAGGGAGGGTGTTTGTTGCCCTAGATAGTAGCTCTGTCGGTATTACGGAGTTGTTGGAGTGGTGTTGAACTGATAACACTGCTTACTAGGAACCCTTAGCTGTGCCCTTTGAGCTGCTAATTTCAGTTAGGAAAACTCATTTTAAATGTAATACAGAGAAGTGCTAAACCTATTTCTGTGTGTATAAAAGTGTTCATATTTTCAGTCAGTAAAAATCGTAGTCAGTAAAATGTCAGTCAGTGAGCAACAGCTTTGTACATAGTTCCTTGGGATTAAACTTAGGCTGTCAAGCTTTTGTTTAGGTTCGTTTATCTGCTGACCCAGGTCCCTGGCCCTCTTTTTTCTTTTCTCGAAGATAGTTGTCCATGCTGGAAGTAAGTTCACTTTGTAGCCCAGGGAGGCCTTAAACTTGGGATCTGTTTGCCTCAGCCTTGTAAGTAGCTGGGCTTACAGCCTACACCCCAGGCCTGGCTTTCCCCGTGTGTCCCAGAGTGGTCCTGAACTCTGAACCGTCCTTTCTGCCTCCAGAGTCCTTGAATTACACACCTTAGCTCTAAGTTGTTTTAATGTTTCGGTGCCAAGGATTGAACTAGACCTTGCACACAGGACTCCTCCTCCTCTGAGCCAGACCCCTCCACTGCAGGTGAAAGCTGGGGTTGTAGTTTGCTTTTTGTTACTGCGTGGTAAAACACTGACCAAAAGCAACTTGGGGGCTGAGTGGCTGGTGGTGGTGTATGCCTTAGATCCCACCGCTCAGGAGGCAGACACAGACACAGAGGCAGAGGCAGGTGGGTCTCTGTGAGTTTTAGGCTACCCTGGTCTACAGAGCTAGTTCCAGGATGGCCAGGGCTGTTACAAAGAGAAACTCTGTATCAAAAAACAAACAAAACAAAACACAAAACAACAACAACAACAACAAAAGGCCACCTTAGGGACTTACAGGTTGAAGTCTTTCACTGAGGGAAGCCACAGCAGGAAACTGGAGGCAGAAACGGAAGCAGGAGCCATGGAGCGTGGAAGAAGGCTGCTTATTGAGTTGTTCCAGGCTTACATTCAGCTACCTTTCTTACAGTCCAGGCCTTCCTGCTTACAGTAGGCCACACCCTCTTCCATCAATTAGCAATCAAGAAAATAGCTCACAGGGCAGTCTAGCGGGGCAATTGCTCAATTGAAGTTCCCTCTTCCCTGGTGTGTTGACAACTGCAGCTGGGTAGCTTGTGCCTGGAATCCCATCATTGGAAGATTGAGGCAGGAGGGACTCAAGTCTGAACCGGCCTGGGCTACATAGGAAGCTCTTGTCTGCAAATCTAATAAACTAGCCAATTGAAATTAAGGTTATATAAAGTAATAGATATTATTATTATTTTAAAGATTTATTTATTATGTATACAGAAGAGGGTGCCAGATCTCATTACAGATGGTTGGGAGCTACCATGTGGGTTCTGGGAATTGAACTCAGGACCTCTGGAAGAGCAGTCGGTGCTCTTAACCTCTGAGCCATCTCTCCAGCCCTAGATACTATTTTTAAATTAAAAACCCAGGCCTGGGGAGATAGGAGGTAGGTCATTTGGTAAAGTGCTTGACCTGCCAGCATGAGGACCTGAGTCTGACCCCCAGGACCCATGGTGGACAGGTATGATGGCAGACACTTAGAATCCCAGCACTGTGGGTAAGTGGAGACCTGAGGGTCTATCTCAAAGGTTTGCTGGCCCAGCCTTCGCTCCATTGGTGAGCTGAAGGTTAATGAGAGACCCTGTCTCTTAAAAAACAAAACAAAACAAAACAAACCACAAAAAAGCAAGGTGGCACCTGAAGAAGTCAAGGTTTTCCACCACAAATGTTTACCTACACAAACACACACCTACATGCACATGCACACAATTTTTTTCTTGTACTAGGGATTGAACCTAGGGTCTTGTTCATCTCTGGCACGTGATCTACTAAGTTACATGCCTAGCCATCCCCCACCCCCTTTTTTGAGATGGAGTTCCAAGTTGCCTGGGTTGGCATTGAACTCCTGGCCTCAAGTTACCTTCCCAGTCAGCCTCATTTATGCTTTGGATTTAGTATCCACCACCGCTCTATATGATCTTAAAAATGTGTGTGTGTGTGTGTGTGTGTGTGTGTGTGTGTGAAAGAGAGAGAGAGAGAGAGAGACAGAGAGAGAGAGACAGAGAGAGAGAGAGAGAGAGAGACAGAGAGTTTCTATGTAGCCCAGCATGATCTTGAAGATCTTCCTGTCTCCAACTTCAACCTTTCATTTATGTAGCACTGGGAATCAAGCACTCCATCAACTGAGCCACATCTCCAGCCCTCCTAAAAATTTTAAATGAAAATGTGTTTTACGTGGAGAGATGACTTCTTTTGTACACTGATGGGTGCTGCCAACATTTTTTTAGCCAAGCATGGGTATCTTCCTGATTCTTGCAGGCTTCCAAGTTTTAAATGATACTTTGTGTCTGGAAGCTAGATAACTGATTGAAAAAGTAATATCCTTGTAGATGTGTGGAGCTTTATTCTGTCACCTGTATAGATGAGTGAAGGTGTTTGGTTGATGCAGGGTTTATTATGATCACTGTATTTGGGTTTCTGCAATTCTGTGTTGAGTTAAAATCTCATCTTTGACTGATATTATCAAACATTCTTTGGGAGTAATGACATTCCAGAATGTGCTGTTCGCCACAGGGAGGGACAGAGAGGTTGGAGGAGGTGGGATAGTTAGAATCACCTTTTGGTTTGAACTTGTGTGGTATTGGAGCCTTACAGTGTCTTAATGAAGATACTTTTGTTTGCTGCACAGGCTTACAGCGGGACTCCCCTAACAGAAGAGAAGGAGAAGATAGTCTGGGTCAGATTTGAGAACGCAGATCTGAATGGTATGACGGACTTCTCTGGGACGTGTGTATTTAAGTGCTTTTTGGGGTTGACCTGATTTTAGAAAGAGAACCTTAAGTTCAGTCAGGCCATTTTTGCTTCTACTAACTTTGTTCAGTTTTGAAAATAAATTCGTCTTTAGCTGGGAGTGATAGCATATGCTTATAATCCCAGTGCCCATGATGCTGAGGCAGGAGGATCCTGAGTTGGAGGTGAGACTGGAGTATGTTGCAAGGCCTGTCCAGAAACTAAACACCCTACAGTGTGTAACCATTACTTGGATCATCAATTTGCATAACATTTTCGCCTTGGAAAATAAACTATATTCATTAAGGGTTGTTCTGTGTCTTCATCCCCAGTCCTTCTAACCACCATCCTATCCTATTCTCTTTTAAGACAGGGTTTCTCTGCATAGCCCTGGCTGTCCTAGAACTCAGAGATTCTCTTTTCTGTGCCTCCTGAGTGCTGGGATTAAAGGTGTGCACCACCACCACCACCACCACCACCACCACCACCACCACCACCAGCAACCTTCTTATTTAAAAAAAATTATTTATTTTTATGTGTATGGGTATTTTGCCTACATGTGTGTCTATGCACCATGGAAGCCAGAAGAGGGAGTCTTCTTACCTGGGAGTAGAATGGCAGATGTTGTCAGCCACCAGTGGATGCTGGGAATAAAATCGCCCTTCTCTGGAAGAGTAGTCAGTACTATTAAGCTCTGAGCCATCTCTCCAGCCCCTCTACTTTCTTTATGACTCTGACGATATAGACATCCTATAGAAATAGATTTGTGTTCAGGATTCATCTGTGTTGGAGCATATGTCAGAATTTCCTTTTTTCATTTGAAGGTTGACTAGTATTTCATTATATGTATGCCATCACCCATTTACTTTATTTTATTTTAAACCAGGGTTGTTGAGGATAGCCTTGAACTCCTTGACATCATTAAAAGTTGTAAGGGACCTTGTGGAGCAGGCCTGCACTACTACCTCCTCAGGAGGCTGAGGAAGGATGCCTGTACAAGTCAAACGCCAGCCTGGACTACAATGTGTGTTCAGGGCCAAAAGGCAATTTAGTGAGACCTTCCCTCAAAGTCAGTCCAGGGCTGAGGATGTAGCTCAATAAACAATAAGCAATTTTCTTTTCCCAGTCTTTTCAGCAACCTGAGTTACATGAGTAATACCATTTTTTAAAAAATGTTGGGCATTAAACCAAGAGCAGTATATATGCTATGTGGTATACTACCAATGAACTATACCCCCGGCGCTCGCTCTCGCGCTCTCTCTCTCTCTCTCTCTCTCTCTCTCTCTCTCTATTTATTTGTAATTTTTTTTTCAGGTGGATCTCATTGGTTCAGGGTTGCCTTGAATTCCTGATCCTCATGCCTCTACTTCTTAAATACTGGATTTGCTGGATGGCCTGGAACTCAGTATGTAGACCAGGCTGGCCAGTAAATCACAGAGATTCACCTTCTTGTGCCTCCTTAGTACCTGGATTAAATGTGTGTTCCAACTGAACAAGCTGTTTGCTTTTGAGGCAGGTGTGGCCCAGGCTAGCCTTAAACTGTATCACAGTAGTTGAAGGTCCCTAACCCTTTGAATATCCTGCCACCATGGCCACTTTCTGGGGTGCTAGGGATGGGACCTTAGGCCTCTTGCGTGCCAGCCAAGTATTCTACCAACAGAGCTACATCCTCAGCCCTGGACTGACTTTGAGGGAAGGTCTCACTAAATTGTCTTTTGGCCCTGAACACACATTGTAGTCCAGGCTGGCGTTTGACTTGTACAGGCATCCTTCCTCAGCCTCCTGAGAAGGTAGTAGTGCAGGCCTTCTCCACAAGGTCCCTTACAGCTTTTAATGATGTCAATAGCCGTCACTGTGACCATTGGTGTCTAACTGTCTCAAGACTGTGCCTCTGTTCTGTCTGCCTTATACTCAGACGGGAAACTGCTGGATTCCATGTGGTAATTCCAGTCTTAATTTTCGGAGGAACTAAGTCTTGGCTGTAGTGCTTGCACTGTTACAGGTTTCCAGTGGCAGTGCACAAAGGCATTGTCTTGGCTCTGGGGCTTGACCTCCCCGGGATTAGTCAAGTGAGGCACAGTCTGACCCTTAACTACCCTGTATCCCCAGCTCCTCAGATTTCCATACATTCCACATCCAGAGAGTCCTCTGCACACTGTAGTCTGGAGTAATTCATTCTTTTTCTTTGATGAGGATATTCCATCCTATCTTTGTACCATAGTAGGACTGTGTTTTTTTTTGGTGAACATTTGTATTGTTTTTATCTTTTGGCTGTTTACAAATGTTACTGTGAATCAATCTGCCCACCCCGGCAAAGTTAGCCTTGGCAGTTTAGACCTCAGCATTAACACGCTAACCTAGCATAGGTGAGGGATCAATCCCCAGAAATACAAACAAAACAAAACTTTTTTTTCTTTTGAGATAAGGTGTCACTGTGTAGCCCAGGTTGTCTGTGGTGATCTTCCTGCTTCAGCCTCCTACCTGTTGGGGTTACAGGCTAGAGATACCACATTGGTCTCTGAGGTTTGCTTTAAAAAATTTAAAAAAGATTTTTTAAATTATGTGTGTGTCAAGATTGTAAAACATCGGCAGTGAACTTCTGCCCTCTGGGGTTCTCCCATTGTGCTGTAAGCCTGTATTTAAGACCTCCTTCCTCCTTCAATAAACGACATTCAAAAAAAAAAGGAAAAAAAAATTGGCTGGTGTTTGTGTATGTGTATGCAAATGCCCCTGAGGTCTGAGGCCTTGTATTACAGAAGGCTGTCAGCCACCTGATGTAGGTGCTGGGAACCGAGCTCTGGACCAACGGCAGGTGCTCCTGATTACTGCGTTATCCTTTTGGTTCTCTGCTTTTATTGTTGTCACTGAGTCTTTGCATCAAATGGGGGTAAATAAGTAGTTTGCTTTGTTCATACTGTCTTTTTATTGACTGTTTTGTTAATCCTAATGCAGATACATCACGGAATCTAGAATTTCATGAACTGCATAGCACTGGAAATGAGCCCCCTCTGCTGGTTATGATTGGCTACAGTGACGGAATGCAAGTCTGGGGCATCCCTGTGAGTATACATCAGGGGTTCCTTGCTGCCCATGTATTTACATGTATTGCTCTGCAGATGTATCTACACGTTACTAAGCCTCGTGGAGGGTCAGTGGGAATGAGAGGCAAGTGGCAGGCAGGTCTTCTAAAGGATGAGTGGGGTTGAGCAGGTGTTGTGGGACTCGTGGTTTATAGAAGGTGTCAGGTTTTTTTTTTTTGGTTTATTGAGACAGGGTTTCTCTGTGTAGCTTTGCGCCTTTCCTGGATCTCACTCTGTAGACCAGGCTGGCCTCGAACTCAGAGATCCTTGAACTCACGGAGATCCGCCTGCCTATGCCTCCGAGTGCTGTGATTAAAGGCGTGCTCCACCACCGCCTGGCAGGTGTCAGTTTTATTTAGGGTAATATTATTAAATGGGGTTGTTTCTGTGTTTTCTGACTTACACAAGAGAAAACTGAGACTTGGGGAAAAGATTTATAATTAGAAAATATTAACAATATTGTAGGTGGACTTTTCTTTCCCTCCCGCCAGTTCCCAAATAACCAACACGGAGACTTAATACTAATTATAAATGCTCGGTTGATAGCTTAGCTTGTTATTAGCTAACTCTTACATTTTAAATTAACCCATATTTCTTATCTACCCTCTGCCATGTGGCGGTACCTTCTTTCAACGTGGCATGTTCATCTTGCTTCTCTCTGCATCTCTGTAGACTCCGCTCTGCTTCTTCCCAGTGTCCTTAGTCTGGTTTTCCCACCTAACTTTATCCTGGCCGGTCAGCTTCTTTATTAAACCAATCACAGCATAATTCACACAGCGTACAGAAAGATTATTCCACAGCACAATCTATCACTTGTTTTGTGTATGTTAAAACATGCACATGGATCAACAAGACGCCTCATTGGGTAAAGCTGTTTGTTGCCAAGCCTCTTGACTTGAGTTCAGTCCCCCCTTCACCCCAATCCCTGTAGAAGCAGAGAACTAACTCCTGCAATTGTCCTCTTTTGACAGTTGTGTAATGTCACACGCACAGGCTAGCACACATGCAATCTTGCCTACAGATATGCACAAATAAAAAATAATAAATACAGTTTAAAAAAGAGCCTAACATAGTGGTCTACACCCTTAGGCATAGACAAAGGCAGGAGGATCCCTGGGTTAGGGCCAGCAATGGCTATGTAGAGAGAACCCGTCTCAAAAAAAAATTTAAAAATATATAAGAATACCTCAAGTGCCGGGCGGTGGTGGCGCACGCCTTTAATCCCAGCACTCGGGAGGCAGAGGCAGGCGGATCTCTGTGAGTTCGAGGCCAGCCTGGACTACCAAGTGAGTCCCAGGAGAGGCGCAAAGCTACACAGAGAAACCCTGTCTCAAAAAACCAAAAAAAAAAAAGAATACCTCAAAAAATAGAAATCTGATTGCCTGAATATAAGAGAAATGGAAGATAACGACAGAAGGGGGCAGTTTTTTTTTTTTTTTTTTTTTTTTACCATTTTGTACCCCTTGCATTTTGTATCAGGTGAATTAAAGTAAAACTTTTAAGGACTGGAGAGCTCAGCAGTTAAGAGCACTGCCTGCTCTTCCAGAGGATCCATGTTCAATTCCCAGCAACCACAAGGAAGCTCACAACTGTCTGGAACTCTAGTTCCGGGGAACATGACATTCTCTGCTGGCCTCTGAGGGCACCAGGCATGTATGTAGTGCACAGACATGCATGCATGAAAGCAAATATTCATACATGTAAAGTAAAAATCGTCAAAAATTTAGATCCAGCCTGGTGGTGGCAGCGGCGCATGCCCTTGGGAGGCATCTCTGTGAGTTTGAGGACAGCCTGGTTTACAGAGTGAGTTCCAGGATAGCCAGGGCTACACAGGGAAACCCTGTCTAGAAAACAAACAAACAAACAAAATCACTTTTATTTGTATCGTGAGGTATTCTTGCAGCTGGAGTGTTGCTATGAAGTCTGCTGTTTGTTTTGTAATGAATTTCACTGCTCAGGAGTATTTGAATAGCTGCATCATCTAGTGTTTTGATTTTTTTAATGACCACTCTTTCCTAATCCAAATACTTTAAATGTCCATCATTTTAATATTAAAGTGTTATACTATAGGGCCAGATGTTACAGGCTTGTAATCCAGTTTCTTCTCAGGCTGAGGCAGGAAGATGGCAAGTTCAGGGCCTGTCTAGGCAACTTAGTGGGATGCTGTCTCAAAAACAACAAAACAATGTAGTGAACTTGAACATAGGTATGCATATGTCTGCCTGTCTGCCTGTCTGTCTATCTATGGCTTTTTTTTTTTTTTTGCTCGTTTTCATTTTTTGACCCCCCCCCCAGCTGAGGATCGAAGCCAGGGCCTTGTGCTTGCTAGACAAGCACTCTACCACTGAGCTAAATCCCCAACCGCCCCCCCCCCCTTTTTGAGACAGGGTTTCTCTGTGTGTCTTTGGCTATCCTGGAACCCACTCTGTAGACCAGGCTGGCCTTGAACTCACAGTGATCCATCTGCCCCTGCCTCCCCATTTCTGGGATTAAAGGCGTTTGACATCACACCCAGGTGGCTTTGGTATTTTGAGATGGCCCTTGCTGTCTATACCTGGTCACCTTGGCAATCTCTTTGAGGCTCGCCTGGCCTCAGGCTTGTGCATTTTCCTTCTCTTTGTTTCTAGTTCTGGGATCACAAATGTGGGCCACTAAGCCTGGCTTAGTATTTTATGCCTGAGTATTTGTGTAGAGACACTCCCTCCCACTTTTGAAATTTTTTTACTGTGTACCTTAGGTTGGCTTTGAACTCATAGCAATCCTGCTCAGCTGCCTGAATGCTCACTGACAACCTGACTTGTTTTGTGTGGTAAAGGTGACCCGATGTTGAGTGAATTTATGGTTTTAGACTTTCTTTCTTTCTTTCTTTCTTTCTTTCTTTCTTTCTTTCTTTCTTTCTTTCTTTCTTTCTTTCTTTCTTTCTTTCTTTCTTTCTTTCTTTCTTTCTTCTTTCTCTCTCTCTCTCTCTCTCTCTCTCTCTCTCTCTCTCTCTCTCTCTCTCTCTCTCTCCCCTCCCCTCCCCTCCCCTCCCCTCCCCTCCCCTCCCCTCCCCTCCCCTCCCCTCCCTTTCCTTTCCTTTTTTACTTATGTGTATGGGTGCCTGCCATGTGTCAGTGGGTATCTCAGGAGGACAGAAGAGGGTGTTGGATTTACTGGCGCTAGAAGTTGCAAGCTGCCCAGCTGTGGGATGTCCTGTATGTTGTGAATATATGTTACTATGATTGACTGATAAATAAAACACTGATTGGCCAGTAGCCATGCAGGAAGTTTAGGATAGGTAGGACAAACCGAGAAGAAAGGCTGAGAGGTGAAAGCCGGGCAGGGGAAGGGGTGGGTGGGGAGGGGGGAGATACCAGCCTGCCGTCCAGGGAGCAACATGTAAAGGCAACAGGTAAAGCCACAGAACATGGCGACATATAGATGAACAGAAATGGGCTGAGTTAAGTATAATAAGAGCTAGGCAGTGGTAGGCCTGAGCAGTTTAAATAATATAAGTTTCTGAGTGATTTTTTTTTTTCTTTGAGACAGGGTTTCTCTGTGTAGCTTTGCGCCTTTCCTGGAACTCGTTTTGGAGACCAGGCTGGCCTTGAACTCACAGAGATCTGCCTGCCTCTGCCTCCCGAGTGCTGGGATTAAAGGCGTGCGCCACCACCGCCCGGCCTGAGTGATTATTTTATAAGTGGTTGTGGGGGTCCGTGGTGCTGGGCAGGACTGGAGAAAACTCCAGCTACAAAAACTCAGGATCTAGAAGAGAGCAGCAGGTAGCAAGTGCTCTTAGAGCTGTCTGTCCAGCCCTGTCAGTAATCAATCAATCAATCAATCAATCAATAAAAATTTTTTCTGTTAGCTTTTTGTGATGCTGAGAATTATACCTAGATGTGTGGTAGGCAACAACTCTCCCACTGAACTAGACATCTCCAGCCCCCTAGCTCCTTTTCTTTTCATATATATGAAGATCTTTAGGGTAGTGGTAATGGCCTCTGTAATATAGGTGGGAAAATAGATGCATAAAGTAAGATCAGAAGTGGCTTCAGACTGCAGAGCAAGACTTGATCCTCAGCCTCCAAGTGGATTTATGTCACCTACAGATGGAGTTTGGAAGAGTCCTGGGATTAAAGGGCCAGGCATTTTATTTTATTTTATTTTATTTTAATTTTTTTGAGACAGGATTTCTCTGTGTAGTTTTGTTGCCCGTTCTGGAACTTGCTCTGTAGACCAGGCTGGCCTCGAACTTACAGAGATCTGCCTGGCTCTGCTTCCTGAGTGCTGGGATTAAAGGCGTGTGCTACCCCCGCGGGGGTGTTGGGGGTGTGGGGGTGGTGGGGGAGGTGGGGGGTGGTGGTGGGTGGGGTGGTGGTGGTGGTGGTGGTGGTGGTGGTGGTGGTGTGTGTGTGGGGGGGGGTGGACACGACTGTTTCAGTTTTATTTTTGTTCCCTTGGGTAACATGATCTTTCATGAAGACATTCATTAGCAGTATCTTACTTCAGATTTAATGGAAGTTGGGATGCTCTAGAGCATTGGTTCTCAACTGTGAGTCGTGACCTGTCTGGGGATTGCATATCAGAGAGCTGCATATCAGATATTTACACTACTGTTCATAACAGTAGTAAAATTTAGTTATGCAGTAGCAGTGAAAATAATTTTATAGTTGGGGGTCACCGCAATGTTGAGGAACGGTGTCAAAGGGTGGCAGCATTGGGAAGGTTGAGAACCACTGTTCTGTAGACTAGAATTTGACTTAAATGACATCATAACAAAAGCACAACACTTGTATTACTTTAACATTTGACTTGAAAATTTCGTTTATGGGCCAACGAGATGGCTCATCAGGTAAAAAGTGCTTGCTGCCAAGCCTGACAACCCGAGTTCCTCGTGGAAGGAGAGAACCAACCTCCACAAGTTGGCCTCTGACCTCCAGACAAGTGCCCAACAAATAAATCAAGAAATGTAATAAAAACTCCGCAAATTGTTTATTTATGCACTGTGGTGCTCCATTCTGGTCACAGGACTATCATAGCGCACATGTAGTGTTGAGGCTTTATTTTGTGGCTGGAGAGTGCGCGGGCTGCCAGGAACAAGTAGTTTTTCTCTTGCTCCCCCGACCCCTGAGTAATGAGAACAAATCCTCGTGCCTTACTCCTGTGGGGAAGTGTCCAGGTGTGCAGGCAGCTCCGCTCGTGGCTTTAGTATATGTCTTCAAGGCTTTGCCTTGTTTTGTAACCTCTCAAGAGGAAGCACACAGTTGAATTGAGGGGGTGGTTTCATTAGTGTACATTTTCTGTTTTAATAAGGAAGTGACTGCATTTTGCTCCACATGCTGTTTGTTTACAGGCAGGTTGTAAGGGGTGGTTTTCACAAGATGGTTGGGCTGGCCTAAGGGTGTTGACTGGATGGAGCACATTCTTTTGATGGGACTCAGGTGTCTCTCACCGCCCACTTGTTTTGGTTATAATTAGAGGTGTTGCTTTGAATAGTTTCAAAGGTAGCTTGTATCATCTTGAATATCTTAAAAGTATCTAATCTTTGTTTCCCTCCAATTGTATTTGGGGTGGCTGGAGCAATCGTCTCTTGCTGGACTTGCCCCTGCCCAGTTGCATGCGGTGAGGTTCGTCACCATAGGCAGAGGGAGAAGTGAGCTCACTGTGACCTGTGGTTTGCTTTTGGAGTTGTTGGGGTCCTTCTAGGACATTATCCCAGGTGCCATTTTCTGTGAAGTCACTTCTCTTACTTAGGTGAGAAGGTCGGCCTGCTTGTGAGTATGGGGGATTACATTGTCAGTCTAGCTTGGCCTGATTGTAGGTTCTCGGCCCAACCCAACAGCAGGACAGCAGAAAACAGACCGTGACAGTAATTTAGTTCTTGTTTCCATTTGTAAACCATTTCCCCCCCAACAGTATGGAGGTTGATGAGGCCCCCTGTCCCTGAGGCATGTGTATGCTCTACTGCGGAGCTCCTGCCCCCTCGGAAAGGCTGCGGGGACTTGCAAAGTCTCAGTTGTTTCCACACCGACTCAGCGTGTACCCTGAAGGCATTTGTTCAGCAGTCCTGGCCTAGACAGTGCTTTTCAAGCCATCCAGACAGCGGGTCCCTGGTTCTCTTGTGTAAACACCACTACCACTGCCCTCTCCCCAACCCCCAAGACAGGGCTTCTCTGTGTTGCCCTGGAACTCGCTTTGTAGACCAGGCTGGCCTCAAACTCAGAGAAATGCCTGTCTCTGCCTCCCGAGTGCTTGAATTAAAGGCATAGCCCAGCTTCCATTTGTTCCATTTGATTTTAATCAAATATTTTAGGACACCCAGGGCCTCATGGATGCTAGCAAGAATTCATCCACTGAACTGTACCCCTGGCTCTGTTGACTTGATGATATTATCCCAAATGTGAGTCTCTGAATAAGAGTATAAATAGGACCCAGGCTATTGCCTGGTGGTTCAATGTGGTAGAGCAAGTACAGGGCCTGGGTCTGATTCTCAGTTACCCCCTGACCCCACCAAAAGTCAGCTTAAACTTTAGATTTAAAAATGGATTTTATGGGTATGGGTGTTTTGCCTGCATGTGCCTGTGGAGGCCAGAACAGGGCATCAGAGACCCCGGAACTGGAATTAGAGATGGTTGTGAGCTGCCATGTGGGTGCTGGGAACTGAACCCAGGTCCTCTGGAAGAGCAGCCGTCTCCGTCGCCCCGCAACTTGATTTTAACGGTGTTGGTGAGAGGAGTCTAGGGTTTCCTAGTTAGTTAGTGAGAATCACACTGTGTCAGAACTAAGCACTTGTGTCTCTGCGGCTGCTTTCTGTCTGTTTTGTGAGTTTTATGGATCACAGACTTACCATTGAACTCTGGCGGCCCTGGAACTTCCACCTGCCTTTGCCTCCCCAGTGCTGGGTTTAAAAGTTTGTGCCACCAACCAGCTGCTCCTGCCACTTCGTATGTGACCCCTTCCCAAGCTGTCAGGCCTCCTCTTCTTTTGGCTTGTCTGCTATATCCTAAGAAGAAATGGCTGGTGTGGTGACCCCCACTTGTAATCTAGCACTTGGGAGGTAGAGGCAGGAGGATCAGGAAGGAATTTAAGGCTAACCTTGGCTACATTGCTAGTTTGAGTACTGAGACCTTGTTTGAAAACAAAGGAAACACAGAACAAAAGAACATTTATTTGTTGTGTTTATTTTGTTAGTGTATGTGTCCTGCCTTCCTGTCTCTCCCTGCCCTGGCTTGAGACTGAGTCTTACTATTCAGCCCAGAATGGCCCAGAACTATGGGCAATAAACACTCCTGCCTCTGCCTCTGGAATATGTCACTCTGTCTCGCTCCATATCTGCTTGTTTGGTATTTTTCTCCGAGTCTCAGGCACTGACTGAGTTCGTGCTGCGGGCTATGAGGGTTTAAATGGTTTTACTGGATGCAGTGCATTTGGGGTACCCAGCAGCAGACCCGGTAGACATGGTCTGTGTGGTTGTAGAGCTAGTAGGAGAGAGCCTTCAGTAAACACAGATTAACATATAACTTAAAGTATAAATCATGGAAGAAGAGATTCTGATCAGGAAGGGGCATGAATTCAGGAACAGGATTTTGTCAGTTATGTTGGGCATGATAGTTTGGCTGGGACAGGAGGATCATGAGATCTAGGTTAGCCTGGGCAACATAAAGAGGCCCTGTATCTAAATGAAATGTCATGTAAAGGCTGGGGACACAAATCCATTGTATAGCACTTGCCTAGCACCCCCGCCCCCCAAATTTATAGTCAGTTGAGATATAAATGATAGACCGGGTCAGGTGACTCACGCCTGTTATCTTAGTGCTTGGTCGGTAGAGATGGTATCAGGAGTTTAAGTCATCCATGGCTACTTTTTGAGCTCTATGAGCCATCTTATCTTAAAAAAACCACATGTCCCAAAATCCGATGGGGCATGCCTGTGATCCCAACATTCAAGAGGAAACAAGAGAAACAGGAGTTCAAGGTCATCCTCAGCTACATAGCAAGTGGGGCCACCTTAGGCTATAAAAGGCCTTGTCTCCAGAAACAATCTTTTCTTTATAATGAAACATCGTTTAGATTTCTAATTTTGTTATTTTAATTTCAGGAATATTGAGATAAATATCTGCATGGTTATATAATTTTGGGAGATCAATACAAGTAAGGCTCTTGCTAGTTTTGCCAGATTGCATTCTTGTAAAGCCATGCCATTTATATTTCCCTGCTCATTCATTAACTCATTCACTTAGCAAAGATTTATTGATTGTCCATTACTCGCCAGACTGTGTTGAAGGTGCTGGGAAAACAAGACTGAGCAAAACAAAGCCATTCTGGTTTTGGAATTTCTATTCTCGGTAGTTGGAAGATAGGGAAGAGGGTTAGTGAATGTGTGTTCTGTGTTAGATGGTGACCAGTGGACGGGCAGTGGTGGTGGTGGCGCATGCCTTCAATCCCAGCACTAGGGAGGCAGAGACAGGTGGATCTCTATCCAGGCCAGCCTGGTGTGCAAAGTGAGTTCCAGGACAGCCATGGCTACACAGAGAAACCATGCTTGATGGTGACCAGTGTGATGCTGGGTGCTGGTGTTCCATAGGGTACTGTCTGACAGGCTCTCAGAGCCTAACGAGCAGAAGCGTAGAGCAGTGAGTGACCCAGGTGAGTATCTGAAGGAGGTATGTTCAAAGGCAGAGCAAACATGTGGAATACGCTTCAAATAATAAAGAACAGTAAGGGGGTGGTCTTAGCTGGATATTTGTGGCCACATGAAGAATGAGAGGAGGCCTTGAGCAGGGAGTGGTGGTGTACACTTGTGACCCCACCCACCACTCCAGATGCAGAGGCAGAGGCAGGTTAGAGAGTTCCAGGCTAGCCTGTGCTGTTGCTGGCAAAACCCTGTCTTCAGAAGGAGAGTGTGTTATACCCACATGGTTATAGTGGCTTAAGGCCATTACTACATTACAAGAACTTCTAAAAACTTGCATATAGAGCAAAGTTGAAACATTTTTATAGTGAAAACATGCACACCTGGATTGGCCCACTAAACTTTTACCATGCTGAGGATCAAGAGATTGGCTCAGTGGCTAAGAGTGCTTACTGTTCCTGAGGGTTGGTCCTCAGCACCCACGTATTTGCTCACAACTGCTTAGAACTCCAGTTCCAGGGGTCAGAATCCTGCTTCTGGCCTCACCTGACGCATGGCATTATTCAAGAATTCCCTGTCCCAAATTAACTTAGATTCGCTCCATCTACTCATCATTAGTGTTCTCATGGACACCCATTGTAGATTACGTTTGCCTGTTGTAGAGTTTCCTGTCCCCTTCTGAATTATTTCCTGTGTGGCATTTGTTTTTCTGCACAGTGTTTCTGAGAAACAACCATGCTGTCCATCTGTCCATTTCTTGTAATTCCATCAAAGTTTCTCGCTCTGCTTACTAAAAGAAGAGAAATGAGGTGTTGGGGATTGAACCTCGAACCACCTGCATACCAAGCAGCTGCCCCACCACTGAGCTGCACTCCCAGCTCCCTCCCTTCCTGGCCTTCACCTTTTGGTTGTTAGGAATGTATGATGATCCCTGAATAAGTCTTTTTGTAAACCTGTGCATCCACCTCTGTTGGATAGCTACCTGTGTGTGGGTTTGCTGAGTCATGCGCTTGGAATGTGGTCTGTTGAACAAACTTGTAAAGTCTTTTCCAGGGTGACTGTACCATTTTATATTGCTCATCACTGTGTATGAATTGTTCTGCATTCTTGCCAATGTTTGATGTCATCCGTCTGTACAATTTTAGTATTCCGGTGGATGGATGATCACTTGAGAATTTATTTAGCTTTAGTCTTTCCCTGGTGACTGAGCACTGTTTTGTTTGTCTTTCATTGTATTTCTTTTAGTAATGTTCTGCACAGAGTTTTTCTCCATCAAGAAATGTGTTTTTTACTGGGCAGTTGTGGCTGAGGCCTTTAATTCTAGCACTCGGGAGACAGAGGCAGGAGGATCTCTATGAGTTGAACTTGAGGCTAGGTCTGCAGAGTGAGTTCCAGGACAGCCAGGTCTACACAGAGAAACCCTGTCTCAACACTCCCCCACCAAAAAAAATGTGTATTTCCTCTACCATTGAGCTGCATACCGAGGGTTATCTACTCACGCTGAGTCTTAGGGGACATTTCAGAATTTTGAAGAGGTAGATAGTTCTAAAAGTAAAAGCTGTGTGCAGAGCAGATTTCTGTGACAGGATAGTGAGTTTGATTTAAATGTGTGGACCATGGTCCCGGGCCTGTTTGGTCACTCACATCAGACAGATAGATGTACTGGTGTTGTTTGGAGGCCTGAAGCTGTGTTCCACTGTGCTCAGCATCTAGTGTTTGTGGTTTATAGCAGTGTCTATGGTAGGTAGGAGAGAAAGCATTCCCATATTCATGCTGTCATAAAAAGGGGGTGAAAAGCGTTGTCAAGAATTCCAGTTGGATGGGGCATACCTAGGACAGTGAGTGTTACAGGCATTTTGTAATATTTATGGTGATATTTATCATTACCGTTTGTGTACTTGATCCTTTTAAGATTTTCTCTTTCTTACTGGAAATTTTTTTTAGACAGGACCTCATGTAGCTCAGGCTGGTTTTGTTTCTGCAAATGACCTTGGACTTCTGCCTCTAATTCTCGTACTGAGATTGTAGGTCTGCACTACTGTGCAGTGTTGGGAATGCCATTCAGGGCTTTGTGCATTCTAGGCCAGCATTCTACCAACTGAACTATAACCCAGTCTCCATTTGCATTCTCAGGACCTGGTGGATGCCGTCCATGTTTTATATAACTGAGAACATTCCTAGACACTGTCTTATTTCGTATAACATAAAGAACTCCCTTGTGATTATTGAAACCAATTTGCAGTTAAATGTGAATTGTGGGCCTGAGAGTAGGATATTGTATTTTCAGGTGGAAATGTGAATTTTGGGAGTATGGACTTTAGTAACAGATTCTCATGGCTCTTGTGGTGGTTAGAATGAGAATGGCCTCCATAGGCTCATATATTTGAATACTTGGTCGTCAGTTGGTGGAACTATTTGGGAAGGATTAGGAGGTGTGGACTTGGAGGAGGTGTGTCACCGAGGGTGGGCTTTGAGGTTCAAAAGTCCACACCATTCCCAGTTAGTTCTCTCTTTCTTGTGTTTATGGGTTACAGGTAAGTTCTCAGCTATTGCTCCAGCATCATATCTGCCTGCCTGCCTGCTGCCATACTCCCTGCCATGATTTTCAAAGGCTCACTGTCTGAACTGTAAGCTCCTAATTTTTAATGTTTTCTTTTATAAGTTGCCTTGGTCATGGTGTTTTGCCATAGCAATAGAAAAGTAACTAAGACATTGTTATTAGTAGAGTCTGTTCTTGTAGAGTCAAGGATAAAAAATAAGGAAAAATTTAATTAAGAGCTGAGTCCCATGTCTCAGAGATATATTATCAGCAGTTAGGAGGCCGAAGAAGGAGGGTTGCTCCAAGTTCTAAGGCCAGTGTAGGTTACAGATGAGAGTTGTGTCTCAATATAAACCAGAACAAACTAACCCCCGCTCCCCACATAACTCAATGCTCAATGCTTTCTTAGCCCGTCAACAGTCTTCTTTTCCAAGCATTAGACATGGAGGTTTGTTGTAAGAGGATTATGAAAAATCTGAGTTGTAAGAAGTCAGTTATCTTCCGTGTCGTGGCTTGTATTGGTACTGTGTGATATGAGATGATGGCATGATAGTAATGATAATAATAAATGTGTGTATGTGTGTGCATGTGAATGTTGTATGTGTTGTGTGTACATGTCTGTATATGTATCTGTATTTGTGCATGTGTGTTGTGTGTATGAGTGTGCAGGTACTCATGTCTGCATTCAGAGGTCAGAGCAGGACTTTGCGTGCCTGCCAGGACATCTCACTAACTGAAGCTTGCCCTTGGGGTAGGCCGGCGGCCAGTGAGTCCTCAGGTCCTCCTGTCTCTGCTATGCAGTCACACTCAGCTTTTTATGTGAGTGCTGGGGACTGGGACTCAGGTTCTCTTGCTGGCAGAGCAAGTGCTCCTGTCCACCAGGCCACCTCTCCAGCCCCTGGAGCGGCATCACTTTTGAAATAAACTTTGAGGCCATTTACATTCACGTGTTAAAAATTAAGGGAAAATTCTATATGGTATGTTTTAAAATGATTATAAAGGGTTCTCCTTTAAAAGTTTACTTACATAAACTGGGTGTGATAGTTTGTACCTGTAATTCCAGCTGCCCAGGAGTATGGGACTGGAGGATCCAGAGTTTTTTTGCTTTGTTTTTTTCCCCTCCCCACCAATGTCTAAGACACAGGTAGGGGTGGTGTGGCAGAGGACGTGAGTTGGTGTGTGGTACACAGCTTTAATCCAGCATAGGGGTGGTGTGGCAGAGGACATGAGTTTGAGGCCAGCCTCCAACAACTGGTAAGAGCCTGTCTCAACACAAGTAAGCAAACAAAAAGAAAAACAAAAGAACAGAAAATAAAACTTCCTGGGCTTGCTAGCCTAGGTCGGTTATCACAGCGGTTCTGGCTGTTCAAAAGCCAGTCCCAGCAATTTTAACAAGCCATGTCTCAAAACAAAAACTGCCCAGGTATCTGGGGACATTGTGGAGCAGGAGTCTTAAAAGTTCTTATTAAGAAAAACAAACCTGAGCCAGGTAGTGGGGTGAATGCTGGAAGATCAGAGAAGCAGAACAAGCCACAGCCACCTCACCTCGCCAGTTCCTCAGGTGATCCTGTTTCCTCAGACTGGATGCCTCTCAGCTGAACTGTGCTGCTTAAAAGCCTAAAAGCTTAACCTGGCCAAAAGCTTCTACTTTCTGGTCTACACGCCTTAAATACCTTTCTGCTTTCTGCCCTCACTTCTTGGGATTAAAGGCCCACTTTCTGGGATTAAAGGTGTGAGTCACCATGCCTGGCTGTTTCCAATGTGGCCTTGAACTCACAGAGATCCAGATGGATTTCTTCCTCTGGAATGCTAGGATTAAAGGTGTGAGTGCCACCATTTTCTAGCCTCTCTATCTAGTGGCTTTTCTGTTCTCTGACCCCAGATAAGTTTATTAGGGTGCACAATATTATGGGGAACACAATACCACCACAACATTGCTTAGTAGTAGGACACTAGCTTTGTACTCTCATATGACTTACCATGGTCTCAATTTCCTGTACCACAAAAAAACAACCCCCGCCCCCACTACCTTTGTAAAACTCCAGAATTTTTTTCTGCACATTTTGCTGTTTAAATGGCTACCAAGGTTTCTTAACATATTTACAAATATCTATTTTGGTAGAATCATGAAATAATATTCTGTATAGTACTTGGAAAATGCTGGTTATGAGAAAGTTATTTGCCATGTGCTCTGGAGCTTTGCATGTGCTTCTGATGTTGGACACTAGGTGTCACTGGTACATTGATCTACGGAGAACAGAAACTGCCCTAAAGCTGTTAGTAGCTTTACATACCAAAACCCTGAAAGCAAACACGTGAGGGCATATTTGAGGTAAAAACCAATTAGTCCATTATTTATTAGAAGCTATATGCCAATAGACATCGCCACGTTGAGATTGTTAGCCAGGAAACATTTTTATAGGTTTCATTTGGGAATAATATTAAGTTGGTGATTTGAGTGCACTGGTAAGCAGAGAAGGTTTGGAGCCCGTTCAGGACGCCGATGCCTTTGTTGAGAGCAGGACTTATTTTGTTTGTTCTGTTCTTTTCTTGCTGGAAGGAGAAGTGATGGATGGGTCTTCACTGGGTGTCACACTGAATAAAAAGCAGAGATGAAGGGGCATGTTGAAATAATTTGTTGAGTCCACCCATCTTACTGAGCTGAAATACTTTTCCTATATTGTCTTTTCTTTCTTATTTTATTTTTTCGGCCAGAGTTTTTCTTTAATCCAGACTGGCCTCGAACTTTTGGCAGTTGACCCTGCACATGCCTCCTGAGAGCGGGGTTATAGGCGTGTGTCACTGTTTCTTAAGGCAGTCTTTTAGAGAAGTCTGTCTGAAATGTAACTTTCCTGTGTGTTCTAATAGCATTATGCAGAGTTGGCTGATTTGATATAGGCTGGTCGACATTCCATAAGTGAAATTTATCCTGAATTGGAATCTTTATTGAATGAGAGGTTTTTTTTCTCTCCAAGAATATGTGTGTATAATTGATTTTTACGTGTTTATTTGTATGTGGATGTGTGGTGTATTGTGTGTGTGTGTGTGTGTGTGTGTGTGTGTGTGTGTGTATTTGTTTCCCTTCGAGTGCATGTAGAGGCATGAGGAGAACATGAGATATCTTTCTCAGTTGCTTCTCCACCTTATTGCCTGGAGGCAGGGTCTCCCTTTGAACCAGAAACTTGGTGTTTCAGCTCCACTGTCTGGCCAGGGAGGTCTCCAAATCTGCATGTCTCTGCCTTTCTGTGTTGGGAGTTACATGCATACACAGTTATGTCTGGCTGTCTTATCTACTTTTTGAGAAAGTGAATTTGAGTAAGTGTGGAGTTGCTATATGCGCTATGTATCCACACGGCTGCCCTCTACCGACATTCTACACCAGAGTGGTGCAGTTGTGGTCAGAACCTGGCTTACACTATACTGCCACCCAGAGCCAGGGTTCTGCCTCCCAGAGCCAGGGTCCACTTCCCATGCTGTACTTTGGGCACTGACACATGTGCCACCTCTGTAGCATCAAACAGCATCATGTCACTGCTCTAGAGACCTGAGCATTGCCCACTTATGCTCTCACACCTTGTATAGAGGCCATCACAGCATCTTGTGTTGGTAGTATACGACTGCCTTTGGCTAATGTCATGTGCTTGAAGGGCCCATTTCAGATTGTGTTCTGTTATATTGGAATATGCATGTAAGCTTCCTCCATGGCTTTTAAAAAAGATTGATAGTTTATAGATTTTGCTATTTAGAGTATCAGTTTATTACGGATATCAATGTAAATATAGTTTATATAGTATACATACTACAAGATACACAAATATCAAGTTTATAGTTTTTTTTCTTTCTTTCTTTCTTTTTTTTTTCTTTTTGTGTTTGAGACAGGGTTTCTCTATGTATCCCTGGCTATCCTCGAACTCACAAGTCACTCTGTAGACCAGGCTGGTCACGAACTCACAGAGATCTACCTGCTTCTGCCTCCCCAGTGCTGGGATTAAAAGTGTGCACCATTACTGTGTGGCTCAAGTTTATAGTTTGATGATTTTTTCCTTGTGTATGTGTGATTGTGCATGTGTGCACACAGGCAAGTGAAGCTTAACTGGAAGAAATTTTAGGACCTTTTTCTCATGAAATTCCGTATGAGTGTTCCGCCTCCTTGACAGGCAAGACAATCACTGTCCTGAGCACAGATTAGTTTTGCAGTTTTTAAACATAATTTAAATTGATGCAGTATGGAATCTCCCTTATCTGTTGTCTTCTGCTCAATGTATATTTTAGATTCAGCCCGGTCAAGATGTAGTAAAAGAATGAATTAAAGGCGGCAATCGCGTTTGTGTGCCTGAGTGGTTGTGACGTGTTTCTGACAGCTGCTAGCCGACACTCTCTGTAATGGTGCTGCATTGACTCCCGAGCACCTTCCAGTCTGCCTCCGGGCGCGGGAGCGGCGGCTTGTCTGAGTGGTTTTGCATTAACATCTACCCCAAGGAAGATCTTTTGACTACAGAAGTGTTAGCTGCAAATGGAAGATACCATTAGAGCAGCTTCAAAGGACCGAGTGATGCTTAGATTGGTGGGTGCTGAAGTCATAGCTGGGGTTTTGAAGTCAGTGTCTGAATCAGCTGTGCAGAGCCAAGGATGCATCATGCTGCTCTCCTTTCATCTTCTTTTGGAAAACCAGGCTAGAGGGAAAAGGTTAAAGTTGCCTCAGTGCTTTTTCGGTGTGTGTGAAAATTTGGAAATATTTAAATATGATTACAAGTTTCTTTCATTATTTATGTTTTGTGGCTTTCATACTGTTCCTAAGACTCACTTCCTTCTTGCTTCAAGTTTTGTGTTTTGTATTTAGTGTCAAGACCAAAATACAGACTGACTTGCTGTCTCCTTCATGTGGTCAGCAAATATCTGTTCTTTAAGTTGTAAGTTCTCACAAATACACATTTTAGGTGGTTTTTGTGGTTTGTGTTTTCTTCCTTGCTGGCATAGAGAGTCTGTTATGGAGACACTGACACTTTGCCCTCAGCTGAATCATTTGCGGTTGGACGGCAAAAATACAACAGAAAGCTTCTTCCCCTCTTGCCCCTAATTGTAGGAGCTCGCAGAGGGACTGCCCATGACTGCTGGGGATGCATTCCTCCAGCTAGCTGTTCTGTCTAAGACCGGAAGCTGTCCAGGCAGCGCTGGAACAGGAAACACTGGCCGTGCCCGGTTAAAGCCGAAAGCTTCCCGAGTTACAGGTGCTGGCTTGAACTCAGGGTGGCTTCTCACTGTGCTGCCCAGGCATCTTAAATTACCCAGCTATGGTGAGCCTCCTGCCTCAGCCTCCCTAACTGAGTAGTATAGTTATGTATGTGCCACTATGCCTGGCTGAGAACTCCGGGAGATGCCCATGTCTTTTGAGGTGGGGCACTTTTGGGCAACCTTTCTCCTTTTTTCCTTAATCTTTAAAGTGAAAATATAATCCCATGATCCATGGGAGGATTAGTTCCAATATACCACAGTCCTCTCCAGTATATATAAAACTTGAAGACACTTCTATCTTTCTTATACAACTGTGTAGTATTTGTATATAGCCCAATCACATTAGTTTGAGTACTTTTAAGTTATTTTAGGTTATGATATCTAGTACAATATCAGCCCTATATTAATAGTTGTTAGGCGCAGTGTTATAGTAACCACAAAGAAATGAAAACCTCTGATCAGTACAGATGTGCCCACACCTGCTTTGAGACGGTGCTGGAATGCGGGTGACCCTGTGGACACAAAGGACTGACTGTATAGCATCAAGGTGGCTTCAGAGTATTCCAGGCGGAAACTGTGAGCTCCTACTATTTGCTTTGTGTTGCTCTGGTCACTTAATAGCTAATTAAAATGTCCCTTCTTATGTTACCTTGAATGCCTTGTCCTCCTGCCTCACATTCTCTACAATTGGCATTAGGTATGTGCCAGCTCATGGCTGGACATTTTGGCTTTTTTCTGAGTTATTAAGTTCAGATGATACCTGCCATTGTCTTACCCCATAGTGATATGCATCCATTTCTCCCTGATGAAAAGGATTTTTGTTACTTTTCTAGGTAAACTATAATGGTACAGTTTTCCTTTTAAGTAATTTTATTCAGTTCAATTAGTATATGATTAATTGTTACCAATTTATAAATTGATAATAATGATGCAATTGTATATTTATATGGAGTATCTAAGTCTTTGTTGCTTTAGGAATTGAGTTAAAATATTTTTAGATTTACTCATTTTCTGTTTATGAATGTTTTACCTGCATGTTTGTGTGTGCACCATATGCATGGTGCCCACATTGTTGAGGAGATGGCATCCAACCCTTTGGAACCAGAGTTGGGAGTCACCATGTGGGTGCTGACTGGGAACTGAAACTGTGTTCTCTGGAAGATCAAGTGCCGTTAAGGCTGCAGCCCCAGAACTGAAGTTCTTAAAAGTAAAGTTTTCCTTTGCATTCCTTCCGTTTCTCTCTGCTTTTGCTTTTCATCTCTCCTTTCCCCCTTTACTGTTAGAGAAAAACATTAATTTTGGGAATTATGACTTTCCATATATTCTGTATACATTTAAATTATAGGTTTTTTTTCAAGTAGTTTTAGCTGTTCACAGGAATTAAGTTGAAGATAGATTTTCTTTATTCCTCTTTCCTGTTAGCATCACCTCCAGGGATTGTGCAGTGACTGTTAGAGTAGATGAGCCAGTGTTGATTTCATTGACTTATTTTGTTTTTAAAATTTATACATTTTCATTTTATGTGTCTGGCTGTTTTGCCTGCATGCATGTCTGTGTACTACTTGAGTGCCTGGTGCCCACAGAGGCTAGAAAAGGGGCTTGGATCCCCCTTGAACTGTTGTTAACAAAATGCTGTGAGCCACCATGTGGGTGCTAGGAATTGAACCTGGGTCCTCTTAACCTCTGAGCCATCTCTCCAGCCCCATAATGTGTTCTTTTATATATTTGAACACAGCTGTAGATAGTAAATATTCATAACAGGATTTAAGAACAGTGGGCTAAGGAACCTGTTGAACACTAAACTAGATGTACAGTCCTTTGTCATTTTCCCTCAACATATCCCTGGTTTAACTCTCATTTAGTATTAATTATGTACTATATGCTTTTAAACATACAGTCTTATAATAGTCACATTGCTATGTTATTTTTCTTGTTTCAAAGCTATTCTGAGGTAGCAGATTTAAATATCATATAAACATAACATAGTCCAATTCATTTCTACTAAAGTCAACTGTTAGGGTGTGGATCTTTTAGGTATGTGTTGGAGATACTCTACATTGCTAGTTCCCACAGGGTCGATTTGGGCAGTAAGAATACAGACTTAAAGGAACACAGATGTTAGCTGTTTTGCTGTCCAAGCCTTCCCCAGGTGGAGTTAGAGCTGTTCACTGAACTAGATGACTTCGAGATGAATAGAGGTTTTGATTTAAAGGCAAAATGTGCTTGAGAGAAACCTGAGAAATTCTTCTTGTTTTCCAAGTCTCATGGCTCACTTAAAAATTCAGATTTTTGCATGCCAAGGAAATTGCTCAGTGCTTTCCATGCAAGCCTGGGTCCCCAATTGGAACCCCAGGCTGCCAGGTAACAAACTGGGTGTCCACTTGTAGTTCCTGTGCTGGGGAGGCAGAGCCAGGCAGGTCCTGGAGCTTATGGCCAGCCTCGCACCCCCCCCCCCACACACACACACATACCAGGGCTGGGGAGCTAGCCCAGTTTAGGATTTACCCTTCTTTTGAGACAGAAGCTACATCCAGTTCACCTTAGCTCACCGTGTCTCTGTGTCTGGTTTGGAGGTGCTATCAGCCCTCCTGCCTCAGCTTCCGGAGTAGTGGGATTATAGCCGTAAGCCCATACCAGGAAGCCCTTGGAGTTTGGATGCTGGATCTCATTCTGTAGCCCAGGATATCCCTGAACTCCATAGCCTTTCACGTGCTAGGTTCTAGGTCGTGACATGCCTGCCTCTCTTTCTTTTTTTTTTTTTTTTTTTGGTTTTTCGAGACAGGGTTTCTTTGTGTAGCTTTTGCGCCTTTCCTGGAACTCACTTGGTAGACCAGGCTGGCCTCGAACTCACAGAGATCCGCCTGCCTCTGCCTCCCGAGTGCTGGGATTAAAGGCGTGCGCCACCACCGCCCGGCCTGCCTCTCTTTCTTAAACTGGCTGGAGCCTTAACAATTTTTATTGATCTTTTCTCAGAACCAGCTTTTGGTTTCATTGATTTCCCCCCATTGATTTCCTTTTTTCAGTTTTATTGATTTCACCTCTAATTGATGTTTATTTATGCCTGCTTGCTTTGATTTGGTTCTATTTTTTATTTCATAGGTAGTTTTAGATTTATTTATTTATTTATTTATTTTTTCAACTCTATGCGCTTAGGGGTGTGGATTTCACTGTGACTGCATACCACAGCTGCAATTAGGTTTTTATTTTCATTTAGTTATAAATGTTTTAAAGTTCCGCGTGTTGATACATGCTTGTTGTCCCAGCACTTGCGGAGGGTCAAGAGTTCAAGGACAGCATGGGCTACATGAGACCCTGGCTCAAATAAAAACAGAGAAAACAAACCATAAACAAAATATTTTTAAAAAATTTTGAAACTTTCTTCTTTGAACTGTGTGTTGTTTACAACTTGGTTGCTTAATCTCACTAGTGTTTTGTCATTTTCCAGATGTCTGCTGGTACTAATTCTGCTCTAGTTCCACTGTGGTGAGAGGGCAGTCTGTGGTTTCTAGTCCTTTAAGTGTGTTAAGGTGTGTTTATCATCTACAAAATGGATTCCTCGAGTTTACAGGGTATCAAGCACAGTGTGACTGTGAAGTAATCACTGTCTATCAGGGTGGGGAAATTGGTTGTTACTGTATTTGGAGTTCAGTTATGGATTTGCCCAATTCTGCAGAGGTGCTGAGATGAGTCCGTGAGTCCCATTTGTATTCTGCACTGCCATATCTGCACCGTGAGGCATCCTTCAGGATAACGGTTGGCAATCCTCGGGCTTCACCTGCTCGTAGTGAATGCTGTTAATTTATGTATTTGGTGTGGGCTGACTGGCATATACAGAAATTGACTTACGCTTTTTATTCATGTAATACATAAGTCTGTTAATTTGATTCTCTATCAGAATGGCTGACATTAATGGCTGTCTAGAGTGTGAACCCTCATACATTCTAGTGGAAGTGTGAATTGACATGAGGGCTTTGGAAGACAATTTTGTGAATGTATGGAAGCTGAATCTCTACCTGCCTCTAATTATCTTAAAAAATACTTTATTTGTGTGTGTGTGTGTGTTTGTGTTTGTGTGTTCTGCTTGCATGTATGTTCGTGTACCACTTGTACAACTGGTACCCACAGAGGGCATTGGATCCCCTGGAACTGAGGATCCAGACAGTTGGGAGCCACCATATAGGTACTGGGAATCAAACCCGAGTCCTCTGGAAGAGCAGCCAGTGGTCTTAACTAGCCTTTTCTGCTCCTTTGTTTTTTAACCCTGGCTAGCCTGGAACTTAGTGATCCACCTACCTCTGCCTCTTAAGTGCTGAGATTAAAGACACATGCCACTACACTCAACATTATTTTTTTATTTATTTAAGCTTCTCTGTATTTATATGTGCATGCTGAATGCCCTCAAAAGCTGGAAGAAGGCATCTGATACCCTGTTGCTGGAGCTACAGCATGAGCGCTGGTAATGGAACTCTGGTCCTCTGGAAGAGAAGCAAGTGCTCTTAAAACCCCAGTGGTCTCTACACCCTTAATTATCTTGAAAATAGAAGCAACTGTACTAATAGGTCTCTGCAAAGAGCTTCATCCATATATTCACTGCAGTTCTCTGCAGCAATAGTCATAGTTGTATAATCTGTGATGCTAGATACAACTGTAAAGTGGACAGGTGACCTAGAGCCTATTCAACTGTAAGGAAAGAACAATGTGAAGAACAGCTGGAGGCAGTTAGTGATGCTAGTGTGCACTCTAATAAATGCAAATCACATTAGCATCCTCTTTGCACTAACAAGTGTGGGGTGGAAGGTAGCTCTTCTGTCCTGTGCCTGATCAGCAGGGTAGTGGATTTGCTTTCCTACCTAAGTTCAGCCTCCAGAGGCCTCCCTTCCCTTCAAAGGTTAAGAGCATACTATAAAGAACTAAGGAGAGTTTGCTTTGTGCTTGTGTCTTCCTCTGTGCCCAGGGTGCTTTAGCTTGTGTGCAAGTGATTCTTTGCTCCAGCTTCCCCGCTGCTGGGACTACAGGTGTCGGCACTGTCTCCGCCTTGGAATTATCTTTCTACAAAGTAGATTCAGTTGTCTCTTTACCAAACTTCATTTGCTTGTCTGTTCAGCAAGCAGGTGCAGGGCTGGAGATGTGGTTGGTGGTAGAGTCCTTCCTGGTGTGTATAAGTCCCTGGGTTAAATTTCTGCTAAAATTCAAACTTAAAAAAAAATCATTACTGTCAGTTTTTGATAATTTGGAGTATTATAAAGTAGCCCAAGAAAGTAGTAGTGTAGATTTCTGTGAAATTAGATGACGGTATGGTGGCCTCTAGAGAATATCGGGAAGAATTAGTGATTTTTTTTTTTTTTTTTTTTTTTTTTTTTGAGACAGGGTTTCTCTGTGTAGCTTTATGCCTCTCCTGGATCTCACTTTGTAGACCAGGCTGGCCTTGAACTCATAGAGATCCGTCTGGCTCTGCCTCCCAAGTGCTGGGATTAAAGGCGTGAGCCACCACCGCCCAGCGTGAATTCTTTTCTTGACTTTATATTTGTGGTATATTTTTTTTGGTGGAATTAGATATTGAACCTAGGGCCTCAGTCATATTAGGTCGCATTCCTACACTGAGCTACATCCTAGCACTGTTAAGTTGCCTCAGCTGGTGTTGAATGCCCTCTGCACAGCCCAGCAGACAGAGCTTGGACCTGTGATCAAGAAACATAAGAACGGGGCCTAGTCTCTTGATTTTGTGTTTGTTTGAGACAGGCTGGCCTTGAAATTGTAATTTGAAAGGTTTGTGCTTTGGAGTGTTGGGTTATGGCTGTGTGTCATCATATCCTGCTTTCTCTCACATTACAACAGTGGCCAGGAAGATGGAGTTCAAACTAGAAATGTAGTAGAGGCCTGTCAATAGTACAATGAGATGTAAAATCATAGTGTTTTCATCCACTGGGAGTCTTTGTAGCAGGAGAGAAAGAAAACCCTTACAGTCACATGCATCAACATGAACTGATTCAGAGCCAGTAATGTGGAAGAGATTCTACAAGAGTATACTGTATGGTCCCATTTGTAATGTGTTCAGCAATTAGACCTATACACAGTCTTAGGAGTTAAGATTGTGTTATGACGATGTGGCAAGCCTCCTACATCTTCGTATTTGTTAGTTATTTATTTACTAATTTTTGTGGAGACAGCCTGTCACTTTGTAGCCCTAGCCAGGATGGAACTCCTCCTCCAGGCTGGCCTCCACGCTGTGCTTCACATCCTCCTGCTCTGCCTTCCTAGCTCTTGCTCAAGGCCTGCTCTCATTTTTGAGGTGGGTGTCAGTAACTAATGCAGATGCTTTATGGAGCAGTCATTATTAATCTCTACATGCTCTGTGCTCTCTGTCAGTAAAGTTTGTCAAAAGAAGGCCGTAGTTTCTGCAGGGCAGGGTGGTGCCGGTGTGCAGGAACGTGACTGCAGTGTGGAGTCCCACCTCACCGTCCTCAGTGTTGGACTGAGTTTTCCACTGGGTTTCAGAGCAGCCTGGCTTCTCAGGACTGGGTAGCTTTCATTTGATTTTAGAATTCTCTGGAAGTTTTCTCCAAGCTCCTCCAGATCTTTCTGTGTCTGTGTGTATTGTTGTCTCGTGAGTTGTAATTTCTTTTTCCTTAGATTGAGTTGTGAGATTCTAAACTTGGATTCCCCCAACCCCTTCCAGTTTGGTATGTAATTTGCATATTTTCACCATGCGAAAGCTATTTTCTATGGTTGGAAAGATTTTTTTTCCTACAGTGTGAACAAATCATTCTTTGTTCTCCTTATTGTGCCTTCAAACTGGTACGTCCGGTTTATGCCCCAAACAACAAAAGTCTGTCATCAGAAATTAAAATGCCAACAAGAACAAAGGCAGAGACAGGAGGAGCTGGGGAGAGGTCTCCTCCAGTGCCCTTCTCCTGTGACAGTCACAGTGGCCTGGAAGCTGGAGTTGTGCCTCCTCTGCTCTCCCGGCTTCTGCCCTTGCTGTTCTTGGCGTCTCAGTGTAAAAGTGAGCTTGCAGCTCCTGTTCAGGCTTCGGGTCCTTATCTTGAGATTCCTTGTCATTTTCAGAGATATTTTTTTCTGGAAACCCAAAAATAGTTTTGACTGCTTCTCACACTGCTTTGGTATTTATTTGAAAGTAAAGTTACCCATGAACACACTGGATGAAAGTATTAGAGGCAGCTGGGAAGCATCCCTGTATGTCTGCGTCCTTTCTGACACGTGGAAGGCTCTGGATCTGGATATGCCTTGCTAACACCCTCTGCTCAGCGTTATTCTAATTTAGGATTTTCATATATCATTTGGAGGATTCTCTCCCGGGAGGCTAATCTTGGTGACTTACATTTTGCAGTTAGACTCTGATTTCAGCAGGATGTAATCTGGTAGATTCACAGTTCTCTGTATGTATGTATATGAGACCCCGAACTTCCTCCTCCCCTTCTCCGTGCTCTCCTAAGGACTGGAGACCCGACTCAGGCTGGGAGGGGGACTGTCAATGAATGTGGCGGTGCCCTGCCGACTTGCCTCGTGGTTTCTGTTCTCACTGTTGCTGTCCAGGTGACAATGTGTTCAGGTTGAAACAGAGAGTTTGGTTCATGTTGAAAGCTGTTTTGCTGTAAAGCTTCATGTGTTTGGATTTTGAAATGTTTTTCTATGTTTTCCCGCTCTAGTGTATCAATTCAATGATGACAAATTTATCTTAATTAGGCAAGACAGATTTAAAACAGTATTTAGTATACCCAAGTACAGAGACTCAGGGAAATGAGGTTATACTTTTTAACATTTGAATTTTATTTGGTAGAACCAAAAACTAAAGGCCAGGTCTGGCACATGGAAACAATGGTACAACAGGAGATTTTGTGTTCACACTGTAATTTGTTATGGGTGTAAATTTCACAAGTGGAATTTTTTCATTACTTAGTATTATACAACTTTAAGTTTTACATTACTTTTAATTAAATGTTTTCTTAGTTGTATGACAGAGTAGACTCACTTATTTCTTGTCTAGCAGACACTGTATTTTCAAAATGTAATGACTTGGTCAACATTTCCTGCTGTGTCTTTTTCTGTTCCAGTTTTCAAGATGTGGGTACTTGGAACTTGTCAATAACACATTTTTAATATAAGTAGACAGTATCAGTACTCAACCTGTTAGCATATGTATGTTCAAAAACAAAAGATGTGGTACATTTAGATTTTAGAAAAATGGGTGATTGCTGCATTAGATGGAAAGTTTCACAAAATAATCATCCACTTTATTTCTATAAACTTTGAATTCTGTCCCATTGTCGTCAGATGGAGACTTGGGAGCTTCAGCGTGTTTTGCTCAGGAGTTTCATTATTGAAATGGAAGCCAGGAAGGCTGTGGCGCACAGGAGCCCGGGCCTTTGCTCTGCCGGCTCCTTTGAGCCTTTGGGCAGGGGGTGCTGTGGTGGCACCGTCCTTGCTGAGGCTCCTCATGGGGCTCTGCACACCAAGTGGGGAGGGCTTGTTGCTGCAGCCAGCAGATAGTCTTCACTGCCACAAACACGGTGGGTATTTCCTGGAAGGAAAAACTTAGAGCTCACAGCTCTAAAAGGTACATGGGAGAGAGCCTGAAGATGTGAGTTCTTTCTCTGAAAGGCACCTCTGCATGCATATTGTTTACTTTGGAAACTTTGCCAGCTTTTCATGATGGCAGAGCTTATTAAAACGTCAATAGTATGTGACCTCTGTGAGTTTTTATCTTGGTTATGGCTATTAGAAATTCCTGAAATTTTAGGGCCAGTTTTATAATGTGTACCATTTTCTCTGATATTATATATTTCATCAAACGCTAGCAGTTACTGCAGTGTGCGGAGGACACTCATAGTCTAGAAAGCTGTTATTCTCTAATTCTATTTTAATTTGCTCATCACATGAACCAGCAGTTGAAAGGCATTTTTTAAACTTGATACACACTAGCATACCCCCTTTTGCCTTTTGGAGAAACAGAACACTGTAGTCTTTATATCCAAGCACAGAATCTGACTTTATTCAAGGTAATGGACATTGTTAGAGTGTTTGATCTTTGTTTATAGTATAAGTGATGACTTCCAAAGTTGCTTGCTTACTCACAGAATATTTCAGTAAGAGGTGTCTCAGAGGTCTTTTTTTTTTTGCAGCAGCCTTGTTCTGTAATTACATAATAATGTAATTGATAGATTTGAATGATTCTAGAAAGATAACTAATAATTGAGCTTGGATATTGCAGAACAGTCTCATAGCTGCTCTAACATGGAGGATGAGCACAGGAGATGCACAGACTTCTCATGGGTTAATAAATAGAACAGACTCTCTTCAAGTTTATACCAATAATGAATTGTGATGTTTTCCCAAAAGTATTTACATAATTTAAGATAGGGATGTATTTGATGTGCATGACCTCCCTAAAGTCCTAATGTATTGCTGGGTATATATATGTATGTGTATTTCCAGCAAATCATGGTAAAATGTAGGTGTTGATTGCATCTAATAGCATTGTGCTATTCAGTTGAACTGTTTTCTTCCTTCTCTTATGCAGATCAGCGGGGAAGCCCAGGAGCTCTTCTCTGTTCGACATGGCCCAGTCCGAGCAGCTAGAATCTTGCCTGCTCCACAGTTGGGTGAGTGTAGCTTTTAAGGAAAAGCAAATCACATAGTATCTCTTTGTTGCTTTTGGACTACAGACAGCAAGAGTGATAACCCAGCTCTGTTTTGCTGCAAAGGTCTATTCTGCCTCCCTCCTCCTGCAAGACAAACCCTTAGTGCTTTCAGTTGCAGTAGAAATAGGTAATCTTAACCATTTCAATATGGCTATTCACTTTCTGCTGGGCTTTTGATTTATCTCCATCTTCTTTGATCTCGATTTGGCCTCTGCCTTTGCTAGCTCTTTCTCCAAGCTGCCTTCTCTCTTGGCTTTCTGGGCATCCTTCTGGGCTGCCTTTGTTCTGCTGCTGGCCTGCTTTCTTCTGCGGGTATCCCCAGGTCTCCCCTTGCATGCCTTTCCCATCTCAGTTAGATTTGCTGGCTCAGAGCGCTTGGTTTTCAGTATTGTCTTGGCTGTAGGTGACTCTGCCGTCAGAGACTTCGGCTATGGCAGGAGGGGGTTGTGGGCTTTGAACTTTGAAACTGTGCTTTCATGGCCACTGTTTCTTTAAGTGTTTATATTAGTGTTTATTCATTGTGGAGAACAATGACACTCACTGGTATCTCCATGCATACAGTGTTCTTTGACCCTTTCCCCCTCCATTGCCTTCTCATTCGTCCATTTCTTGCAAATACTTCTTAATATTACATTTAAGTCGTGTATGTTCTGTATTTATGTACAAAGGTCCAAATGTATGTTCATTTTAAATTTCTTGACTCCTTCATATTATGAAATCAGAAAAAGTAGGTTTTCCTTGTTCCCCATGTTCACTAAAATACATTTTTATATGTGCAGCAAACAATCATATTAATCCCATGGGACACTTTCAGGTTTCCTTAAAAAGAATAAGGATATAAAATACTTTAATTCTATTATTTGAAAGACGATTCTAAGATGAAAAATCTCATTAAGACTTCATGTAGCTGTTAATAAAATTGGTGAGAGGGATGCTTATTAAAACTTAGGGCTTGATTGTGCATAAGTAATTTTAGAGATTAATAATTACATTTCTTTAATGAAATGGAAAGGATGGCTGGGCAACAATATCCTGGGATCACATGATTTCCCCTTGCCGGTCAGCCTTCATCTGTATAGCTCCCTCCCTCTCTCCCATCTCCCCGTTTCCGACCCCCCCCCAATTCCTCCTGCCTCTCCACTCTGCCCTGAGATTGTTCCCTTGCTTACCCTCAAGTTTCTTGGTTTTTTTTTTTTTTTTTCCCTGTTGCATTTATATTCTTGTGAACTGTTTTGACAAAGACGGTTCTAACAGACTGTCTTCCCTGTTTTGGAATAGTCTGGGTTGTCCACAAAGATTTTAACAGACTCTGTACTTTCTTTCTTGTGTAATTAACAGAAGCAGAGTTTTGCCTTTTTTTTTGTTTTATTTGTAAAGTTCTTTTGTTTATTCAGTTGTTAACTAACGTTTCTCAAGTTTTAGTTGTCTTAAAGTAGCTTTAAGTTGCTTTGTTAGTCAATAAATTATTTCTTCCACTAATAGACTCCTTTAGACTTAAAGTACAGCTTTATGGGATAAATGTTCTGACTGAAAAATTCTTTATATGTCATCTTCATGTATTTAGTTAAATTTTAATATCTGTTTTTATTAGGTGTAATACATGGGACAGAGCTCATAAAATTTGTATTAGAAGATAGAGTCCTCCCCGGGGTTGTACCCATTCTGCTTCTCCTCGTCCTTTTGGTGGCAGTCTTTCTGAGGTTCCTGAAAGCACACATGTGGGAGAGCTCAGCCCATCGTGTGCAGTCTCTTTATTCTCCCTGGCCAACAACTGCTCCCTTATAGTCACATCATCTCGGAGTTTTGTAGGCGTTAGATTTGAGTCAGTGGAAGAGTCTGAACCCACTTTGACATCTTTTTCCTTTTATGTATCCTGTTTCTCTGTTGGGAATGTTGGCTTGTTCTTTGTGTTCTTTTTGGTTTTTCAAGACAGGGTTTCTCTGTGTAGCTTTGGAGCCTGTCCTAGAACTTACTGTAGACCATGCTGGATTCGAACTCACAGAGATCTGCCTGCCTCTGCCTCCCGAGTGCTGGGATTAAAGGCCTGAGCCAACACTTCCCAGTTTCATTTTGGATTTTGTTATAAGCTCTGGCTGTTCTAGAACTTGCTATGTAGACCAGATGGCCTCTAACTCAGAGATTTGCCTGCTTCTGCCTCCCAAGTGATGGGATTAAAGAAAGGCATGCTCAACCATGCCCAGCAAGGTTTAGTTTTCGAAAGCTGATCTTATTATTGTGTATGTGTCTGCTGTGTGGGTGTGCATGCCCTCGCATGTGTGTGGACGTTAGAGGACAACTTTGTAGAGTCTGTCTTTGCCGCTGTCTTGGGGATTGTCCTTGTGTTGCCAATCTGGAACTGAACTGCAGGCACCTTAGCAGCTGGGCCCTCTTGCTTGCCTCTCCTTTGATCTTTTGTGAGCTGATTCCTGGGCTGTGTGTGTTTATGAACCTAGGAGTTGCTCCAACAGTGTTCCCTTTTTGAGGGTATGAGTTTCTTTAGCTTCCTTAAATGATTGTTCTTTTGTTATTAGACTTGTACAGTCCCCCCCCCCTCTCTGTCTGTCTTTCTCTCTCTTTCTCTCTTTTGAGACAGAGTTTCTCCATGTAGATTTGGTGCCTGTCCTGGATCTCACTCTGTAGACCAGCTGGCCTCGAACTCACAGAGATCGGCCTGGCTCTGCCTCCCAAATGCTGGGATTAAAGGCAAGCGCCACCGCCACCCAGCTCTCTTATTCATTGGTTTGTTTGTTTGTTTGAGACAGGGTTTCATGTCTGTAGCCAGGCTCCCTGGAAATCATTTTGTAGCTCAGGCTGCCTCTTCTTGCTTTGGCCCCACAAGTGCTGAAATTATAGGTATAGTTACCATACCCGGTGATTTTCCTCTTTTAGAATTCTTATGTCACACTAACCTCTCCTGCTCCTACTTGCTGTTGGGTGTGTGTCCTCAAAGTACTTGCTGCTCTTTATTGCTCATTTTTAAACTTGTCATGTGTGCAGGTACACACAGGTGTCATCATTGCCACAGCATTGATGTTGAGGTCAGGCTTGGCTCACTCCATTTATCTTTATACAGGTTCCAGGTTCTCTGGTTGTTGGGCTTGTGTGGCAGCATTGTGGTGGAGTAATGGTGTGATGATCAGCATTGTGGTGGAGTAATGGTGTGATGATCAGCATTGTACTGGAGTAATGGTGTGATGATCAGCATTGTGGTGGAGTAATGGTGTGATGATCAGCATTGTGGTGGAGTAATGGTGTGATGATCAGCATTGTACTGGAGTAATGGTGTGATGATCAGCATTGTACTGGAGTAATGGTGTGATGATCAGCATTGTAGTGGTGTAATGATGTAATGGTATAGTGGGTAGGTACTTCTTCCCAGGAAAGCATGCTTCTTTGCATGCTTCTTTGGCCACTATCAGGGACTAAGTGTATTCATTTAATTATATGACTTATTATTTATGTATGTGTATGTGTGTATCCATGTTCATGTGAATGTCTACAAATGCTAGAAGAGCATGTCAGATTCCCTGGAGCTGTGAGCAGTCTGATGTGGGTGTTTGGAACTGAACTCTGGTTCTTTGCAAGAGCAGCAAGCACTTTTAACCCTTGAGCATCTCTACTGCCTCCAGTGATCCAATGCATTCTTAGTGAATTTAAATCTTTAGAATTTTTTCAATTAAAAATCACAGAACGCATGATTGAGGATGTAGTTCTATTGGTAGAGAGTTTGCCTAGTATGTGTGCCCTGGGACCTGCAAAACCAGATGTGGTCTACACGATTGTATTCCCAGTACTAAGGAAGCGTAGGCAGGACCATCATCAGTTCAGAGTCATCTTCAGTTGTATAGCAACATGTATGCCAGCCTGGGGTGCATGAGATCATCTGTCCAAAAAAATGTAGAAGGCCACAGCCAATCATTTGGCATTCTTATATCAATAAAAACTTAAAATAGGTGGGGGAAATAAGGGGGTAAGAAACACATTGCGTTTGAAAAATGCTTTATTGAGGTTGGGCAGTGGTGGCGCATGCCTTTAATCCCAGCACTTGGGAGGCAGAGGCAGGTGGATCTCTGCGAGTTCAAGGCCAGCCTGGGTTACAGAGTGAGTTCCAGGACAGCCAGTGTTACACAGAGAAACCCTGTCATGAAAAAAAAAAGTTAAAAAAAGAAAAAGGCTTTAATGATTTAAGATTTTATTTTAAGATGCTAATTTAAAACATTAAAATTATTTAAAAGGCTCTTTAAGGTTCACGTAAAGGTAAGTGGGAAAAAAAAAAAAAACCTTGATGCTGATCCTCTGAAAATTAGTCTTGAAACCTTATTTCAAGTAAAGTCAAGTTTTCTTGTAATCTAAGCAAATTTAGATTTGGAAACTCACTTGTGAAGTACAATGTATCCATGTGTATATTTTAACATATAAGTCAAGACTTTTATATGGTTATTATGTTTAGTTTGTGAAAATTATTTCTAGTGGAACTTGATGGCTAACACCTGTTATCCCATCACTCTGGAGGCTGAGGCGGGAGAATTACTATTTTTATGGTAGTATTGGCTACAGATGTTGAAGCCAGCCTGGGCAACATATTGAGCCCTTGTCTGAAAACAAAAGTAGCTGTTGGTGGTGTTTATAACTGTTTCCCCAGCAGTGTGGAGTTGGAGGCAGTATTTCTAATAGTGACTTTTCTCATTGCTGTAACTAAATATCTGATAAAAGCCACTTGAGGAAGGAGAGATTCCTCTGGGCCCAGGGTTCAGGGTTATGATCCACATAGTGAAGTGACAGAGGCAGGAGCTTGAAGCAGTTGGCACATTTCATCTGCAGGAAGCAGATGATATGATGTTAGTGCTCAGTTATCTTCTCCTTTGTGGACTGTCTGGGACCTGAAGAGGAGGTCTTCTTACCTCGGTTAACCTACTCTATATATTCCTTAGCAGATAGGCCTCAAGGCTAGCCTTGACAGTCCTTCACTGGCATACCCACAGGACTGTTTCCTAGCTAATTCTAGACCTTTTCATGTGACAATCTATATTAGCCATATGGAGGCTGTATAGTAGCTACATGGGAAATATGTGACCATCTTGGTTGGGCTACTTGAGATCCTGTCTCAGAAGACAAACACCAGGGCCTGGAGAGATGGCTTAGTGATTGATGGCATCTGCTGCTCTTGCAGAGGACCTGAAATTAGTTCCCAGTACCCCTTTTGAGTAGCTTATAATTGCTGTCTTTAGAAAGGAAGGGAGGAAGAAAGAAAGGAAGAGAGAAAGAAAGCGATGGGAAGGAGAGATGGTTAAGAGCTTGTTCTGTTGTAGGATCACAGATGTCTGTAATTCTAGCTCTAGGGATTCAGTGCTGCCTTCTAGACTCTGCACTCACACATGCATGCATGCATGCATTCACCTTGCAAACTAAAAAAACACAACAAAATCCCAAAACAACCAACCAGCTGCATCAGTTTTGTCAACGGTGATACAACTATTTCTGGGGAACAGAACATGAGGACATAGGTGTTCAGAGCATGAGGAAATCATGTGTAAATTCCTCAATGTCATATCAAGCTAACACCTGAAGCTTAGGAAAATTCAACTTCCAAAATAGAGAAAATGAAGGTTCATGTAATTCTGTTTCAGGGAAAATTTTACTCTCTTTCTTCCCTCTCTCATTCCTCAGACACTGAATGCATCTACTTAACGGCTTAGGATGTGGATTGCTGGATTTTTTTTCCCCTTAAATACTCATGGATGCATAAAACTAACTTATGTATTTAACCCACAGACCAGCTTCAGGTTCTTTAAATATATCGACTGGTGTGTATGTGTGTTTCAAAACACTTTTATTGTGAACACTGTTCTCTTTAAAAACTCAGGATTTTTTCATTGTTTCTAAATGCTCTTACATTTCATCCTTTGCACAACTTAACTGTTTTTAACTTTTCCCTTACTATAGTTTTCTGATCTCACAAGCTTCCATATACAGCTGTATTAGTTCTGAGTTAAATCTGGTTTTTGTCATGTTCAAAGGAGAATCATTTGATTTGTTCAGCTGTATGAAGTCAGAATTTATGACTTAGTTCTTGAGAAATGTTGGTGTGATATTTTTGATGTAACATTTTGATGGCTGTGGTTAAACAAATGAACTCTGTTACACATGAGTGCATGCGAACACACACACACACACACACACACACACACACACACACCTCCAGAAGTAGGCCAACTGACATTTGCTTACAGTTATCAGCAGTATGTTGCAAAGAAGAGGGAACAGGCTTATTGACATTTTAAATGGCTGAACTCTGAGATTTGGGGCTTCCCTGATGTTTTCTGCTCTAATTACTTCTCAGCATCCATCAGTATTGTGTGTTTGTTCCTAACACCTCGTCCCTAGCATGGAAGCCATGCTGCTTTGGGTCATTTAGGAATGATCTATTTTTCAAGCCTGTGCTTAAGGTGGTTCTGTTTATCCTGTTTATCTGTTTATCTGTCCTGTTGAGAGGACAGTCTTCCTGAGGAGAAAACCAGCCTTTTGTGTTTTTGGTGTGGTGTGGTGTGGACTTTGACATGAGGTGTAAGCTTTCTGAGCCCTGTTCATTGGTGCTCTTTCCTAGGAGGGATCTAGAGAGAGGCTGTGTGAACTCTCCTCCCTGCTGGTGCTGTTGCCCTGACATTCCAGGCTGCATGTGTACATCCCCATTGGAACCAGAGATCTCACCGCGCTCTCAGTAGCCTCTGGTCATTCTCCTGTTACTGTCGGGAAATAGTTTTACCAAATCTAGGGCTTTCCAGGCTCTATATACTGCATCCTTCCCTAATAGTGTGATTTTACTTTGAGGCCAGATGTGGTATCTTTAGTATCAGCACTAGGGAGGCAGAGGCTGGTGGAGTCCAGCCTGGTCTTATAGAGCAAGTTTCAGTCCGGCTGGGGCTACATAATAGAGAACCCTGTCTTAAAAAAAAAGTAGCTTAGTTTGTATTTATTTTCATTGTGAAGATGTAAAATGCCTTTAGTGTCTCTGTTACATTTGGTGGGGAGTGAATGTAATTAACCTGGGGACAAATACACAGAAAAGTTTGCCAGGGTCATGCGTGTCACGAATGGCCGGGCGGTGGTAGCGTTGCACACCTTTCATCCAGCACTCAGCAGGCAGAGGCAGGCTGATCTCCCAGGTTTTAGGCCAGCCTGGTCAGGGCTACACACACAGAAGCCCTGCCTGGAAAAGCTTCTCCCAAAACCATAAATGTCACAGATGTAGTAGTGAATTTTGTTTGCTTTTTAATTAATAAGTTAAGAGAAAGGTTGACTGCCTTTTTCCTGACTTGAGATACACTCACAACAGTACACTGGCTGTGTCAGTCAGGTTTAGGAAAACAGGTGTAATGAGCGGCTGAACATCACTGTGACCTTTAATGATAGTGACCCAGATAAACATAGCTGTCACTGCATGGGAAATGCTTTTCACGGAGATTGGATCTTGGTGAATGGATGAATCTTTGGTCTCAAAAATCTGTATTTGTTTATTGTGAAATAGGCATGAAACTTAAACCCCAGCATTTCCTAAGTAATAGCTAGTGTAAAGTCAATAAAACCTACCCTCATTGACAATTTCTGTCTTGAAATGAATGAATTTATGAATGTTGTTGAGCAGTGTGTCACTGTCCTCCCCAGCAAGCCCTCTCCACGACTGTCACCTCTGAATGCCCCAGGACACTTACAGTACACAGCAGAATAAAACAAAAGTGGGAAGGATGTGGAAACATCGCAACCCTCAATCATGGTCCCCGGGACTGTGTCATTAGGGGAGTTATGTTGAAAACTAGTTTGAAGTTCCTTAAATGTTATATATAGAGTTACCACATGAACCCATCAATTCTATCCCTAGGTATACAACCAGGAAATAAAATACAATGTCCATATAAGAATGAAAATATATTGAGCTTTATAGCAGTATTATAAGAATATTGAAATAACCCGATTACTTACCAGCTGGTAGACTGTGGTATATCCATACAGCGAACTATCATTTGGTCATTAACAGGAGCAGGTTTCTACTTCTTAAAAATTTATTTATTTATTTTTAATAGTGTTGTGTATTGGGTAGTGCTTACCCAGGGTCTAGGTAAGCACTCTACCAGAGCCTCATTTCAGGAATAAAGTTCTGATGGTGTTACAGCCTTATGAGTATTTCTCCTACTTCATTTTTCTCTTCCTTCCCTCTCTCTCCTCCACCTCCACTTTGTTTCTCTTCTCATGTGCTGCCTCCTTTTCCTTTTCCTCTTCCTCTTTGGTCCTCCAGCCTCAGTTTTTCAAGTTCTAGGATTGCAGTCATATATTATCATGCTTTTGAGATCACGTGTGTTGTACCATTTTTAAACATTATGTTAATTTTAGTGTGTGTGTATGTGTGTGTAGAGTGCTTGCACATTGGTGTGCTGGTGTGCATTTCTGTGTGATGCACAGTGGCCAGAGAAGGTCATTGGGTGTCTTTCTCTGTCATGCTCCAGCTTGCTCCTTTAAGACAGGATTCCTACTGGACCAGAAGCTGGATGTGTTTTTTAAGCAGACTTGTTAGTAAGTTCCCAGGGTTCACTTGTCTCGGCTGCTCTACCCACCCTGAAAATGCTGCTCTCTCCAGCAGACACAGCCATGACTCACTTTTGATGTGGGGATTTGAACTCTTGTGCTCCTGTTTGTATAAGCAAACACTCTTAATGGCTGAGCCATCTCCCCTCCTCATATTAGTTTTTAATTGCCTTTTCATTTTTGAGTAGTATTCCACTGTGTGGATATGCTGTTGAAGGGTGTTTTATTTCCAGTTTTGCTGTTATGTTTAAACCGCTATTATTGCTGTTAGTTGCATATATTGATTTCTCATGGGTCTTTATTTAGAATTGGGGTTGCTGTGACATATAAGTGTATGTTTAATTTTATTAGATATTTCAAAATATCTGTATTACAAATATTGCTAATTCTTCTAGCAATGTTTCTTTCCCCGATGATGTTGAATTGTTTTTGGCCTTGTGAATCTAGGTAAATGCTCTGCCTATGAGCTTTATTCTCAGGCCTTCCCTGGCCCTTTATCTTGTTGCTTTAAGGCAGAGTTCCCAAAAGGTGTCCATTGAGCAGTTGAGCTGTCTCTGTAGCCCAGCAAACCTTGACCTTGTGATACTTCTGTCCCAGCCTTGAGAGCAGTTGGCATCATGGGATCAGGGGATGAGTTACACAGCATCCCCATTGTTGAGGCTCTTTTCTTACATGTAGGCTACATTTGCACCAGTAAACATATACACTTAAATAAAAACAAATCCGTAAAAATTCTAAGTACTTGACTAATTTTTTTTTAAACCGTGTTTATAGTTTTGCCCTTTTCTCAGTGTCACATGGCAGGACTCATTCAGGACATCACATTTACACATTGGCTTCTTTTGTTGAATGATATATAGTTCACTTTGCTTCAAGTCTCCATTTCTTGATAGCTCACCAATTGCCTTTCAGTCGTGAATTATAGTTCATCACAGTCAAGGTTGGTTCTGTTCACCTACAGGAGGTGTTCACCTGCAGGAGGTGTTCACCTGCAGGAGGACATGCTGGTTGCATCCACGTTTAGTACAGCCTGTCTGTTAGAAGTTAATAAAACCACTGAAAGCATTCACACGTGTGGACATGTCTTTGTATCACTTAGGTAAATATCCAGGAAGCTGAGGCCATTTTATGGTGAGAGTATGTTTAGTTTTTAAGGAACTGTCACACTGTCTTCCACAGTGGCGACACCATGTTTTCAGTTGTCCCTGTAAGGAATGACAGTTCTGTTGCAGCATGTCCTACCCACCTCCTGGTGTAAGGGTTCTGCAGTTGGCCACTGCAGTAGCTGTTCTGGGGCATCTTACTGTTGCAATTGACAATTCCACAATGATCCATAACACAACCGGTGCCTTGCTATGTAGCCTTGGCTGGCTGGCCTGGAGTTCCCTCTTGCCTCTGTCTCCTACATGCTGGGGTCAAAGGCGTGGGCCTTTTAGGTCTTTTGCCAATTTTAAAATAGCTTGTTTTTTGTTGTTGGTTTAAAGTATTGATTCTAGGTGCTTAGCCTTGTCATAGAAGTATGGGTAGTATGTTCCAGTCTCTGAGTGTATCTCCAGCAAACTTCCAAAACCCAGATAAAAACAAAAACAAACAAAACACAAACCAGCCAAATAAACAGTAATCTCCAGATCCCAGTTCCTGCCTGTTTTAAACAGTGGTTCTGTCTAAACGATGTGTTCTGCATGTCTTTTCTCACAGTATGGTGCTTTTAATAGTGTACTTTACATAGCACGTTAAATCATGGTTTTTCCCTCACCTACATGCGGACTGTGCTCATGTTTCGTGACTCACTAATGCTTTGTCCCTTCATGATCCTCCTGTGCTATTTTTCTTTCCAGGGCTTCAGGCTTTTAGACTTTGTTCTTCCATGTCTGTTGTTACCAGTCTCTCACCCCTGTGCCAGCACTCCAGTCAACTGCTCTTGGTACCTCACAGTCTCTCACCCCTCTGCCAGCACCCCAGTCAACTGCTCTTGGTACCCCACAGTATCTCACCCCTGTGCCGGCACCCCAGTCAACTGCTCTTGGTACCCCACAGTCTCTTACCCCTGTGCCAGCACCCCAGTCAACTGCTCTTGGTACCCCACAGTCTCTCACCCCTGTGCCAGCACCCCAGTCAACTGCTGTTGGTATCCCAGTTTCTACACTGACTGCTGATGGTGTTTCTTCCTAATTTGTAGCATGCAAATGCAGAGCTTTGTGTGTGGTAGTTTGAAGCTTATATTCAAGCTCTTCGGATGGTCTTGACATGCTTTTTATTTTAAAATTTATTTAATTTTATTTTATGTACATTGGTGTTTTGTCTGTATGAGGGTGTTGATCACCTGGAACTGTAGTTTCAGATAGTTGTGAGGTGCCATGTGGGTGCTGGGAATTGAATCTGGGTTCTCTGGAAGAGCAACAAGTGCTCTTAACCACTGAGCCATCTCTCTATTTCCTGAACATGGTTTTGAGCTGTGAATATAGTGATTGTGATCATTGATGTATAGGTCTTAGTGTCAAGGAGTTAAGACGTGGGTGTGCTGAACTTATAAATAGATCGGCAATGTAATGTGTGCGAGATGAGGCCCAGGTAGGTGCTGTGAAGAAATAAATCTGGGTATGGGATAGATTGTGATGAAAGATGGTGGATAGAGAGGACTTTCTGACTCAGAGGTGTTTTGGCCAACATGTAAAAGACATAGGAGAGTATTCAGCAGAGAGTAGAAAGTAGTGTGTTGGGAAGCTGGAAAGCTGGGTATGGTGCAGGCTCAATATCATGGAGAGGCGTCAAAGCGATGGTGGCATTTTGGTTAGAGTAGGAGCAGGGCTGGCATCACACGTGAGCAGATGTTAATGTTGTAACTACGCCCTTTGCATGTGTCCCCCTTTCAACAGTCATAACTACCCTCTTGGATATATTGATGCTGGTCTCTTTCGACAATAGCAATAAATAATTAACTATTTAGCCTTTGGCAGTCACTCTGCTTATAGTCCCAGCAGAGTAGTTGGACGTACATTTTTCTCTCCATCCCTGCCCATTTTTCTCACAGTGAGTCAGGTGTGGCATTTAGTTGTACGCAGTGGGGAGAAGCTGTGTAACCTCTGCCCTGATCTGGTAAGTCCTGAAGAACAGTGGCAGAGTTTGGTGGCTTTGACCATCTAACAAGTCTAGTCTCTGAAAGAAGTTCTGGTTGTCAGGTGGATATCTCATACATATGCTAAGTGCTCGAAAGATGTCTAGCGTCAGAGTGAGGTAGGGACTGATAGAGGGCACCCTGTCTTCAGCCCCTAGACTTAGAAGAAAGAAATCTGTGTTCACTGGGAGGCTATGGTGTAGGCGTGTATTTTGAATATTGAGGGCAAATGCCAAGTTGTGTTTTGTGACCATATTCAGGTTCAGTATTTTACGGCAGTGAGATTTTTGTCTTGACTCTCTCATGCTTGGTCCAGGTTCATGAAACTTTGGGATCTGGCTTCTTGCAGGTTTCATCCCTGTCTTCTCTGTTAAAAAAAAAAAAGGCACTTGCTCACATTTTCCTGTTTAGATAAGAAAAAGACATAAGAAGATTATCCAATTTATGATGGGGATTATTTATGAATAATCTGGTAAGAAAATAGAAATTGTACCGTTCAAAAATCCTGACAGTTTAAAAACTGACACAAAAAATTTATTGACAATGCAGTCATCTGAAGTTTCACATTTTGCCCGTACCTCACATTGTGCTCACATTGAGGTCATCTGTAAGTAAAACACCTCAAGGACAACTTGGTCACATCTGTTTTAAAGAAAATGATTTCATTAAAAAAGGAAAAGTAACATCAGCTTGTGGGATTTAGGGCCAGAGGATCAGTATTCCAGCGTTGTAGTCAGCAAGCTATGTAGTGAGGTTGAGGACAGCCTGGGCAACATGAGACCTTGTCTCCAGGAGAGGAGGCAGGGAGGCTTAGCTGAATGGTTTAAATGAATTTAGTTGTTCAAAGAAATCCTTCTGGAAAAGATTTTCTCAGTAAAAATTTATTAGTGAGGACATAGTGTTGTGTAAAATCTTTATATGCAGGACATCATCTTCAACATCAAAAGGGAGAGGCGTAATATTTCATCACCAGTTGGGATTTTATTTGCCTCTGGATCTGCTTTTGGATTCAGGTAGAAGCTGTTTCTAGTTGATGTCTTGAAATCTCAAGGCTGATTTATGAGCTTAAGCTCTTTGGTTTAAATGAGTTTACAATGGTGTGTGTGATGGGGGATATTAGTTAACATTTTCTGACAAGCAAACTGTTTGGAATTTTGTTGAGTGGTGGAGGAGTTGGTGACTTGGTGTGCAGGCCCATTTCATTACTTTAATTGTGTGATTTATTAGGATTTTAAGCTTTTTAGAAATGTTTTAGTGTTATAGGACAGAATTAAAAGGATTTAGAATAAAAGGAGTTTAACAAAGGACTTTGCAGCAGTTTTTGTATTTGATGGATTTGGTGAGCTGCATTCCATTTCAATCATTGTGGTGCATTCTGTCAAGTGCTGTGGGGCAGGTGTGTGTAACGTCATTCTCTCTATTGCACATGCAAACACACACAATTTATATATCAAAAGTTAATCCGCTCCAATTTGGAGGATTACATTACCGGAGGGCGATGACTCCATTAGGCCCCAGGAAGAGTACAGGCTGCTATTTATATGCATAAAAAAACCAAGTGAATATTGCACTGTTATGAGTGTGTAGAATGTACACACTTTCACTTTAAGAATTGTATTTATTCAGGCCATCCAGAATAAAAATATTTAAATGAGAATTAAAATTTACTGACATTATTTTAAACTCTGAAATTTCATTTCTTTTTTTTTCTAGTTTGTAGAAGGCTTTGCCTCATTCATTTAGAGACTTTGGGGATCCTTGTTTCTTGTGGTCCGAGTCATTACAATTGCCTTTTGTAGTGGGTACTTTTTGTGGGAGGCACTGTGCTCGGGAGTTAGGGCTTCTCTCTTACATCTTACAAATGTGGCTTTGACTGTCCACCAAGAGCGTCAACCTTAGGGCTTGTGTTGTGGCCAAGTCTGCTCCTTGGTAGATTCTAGGAGGCCAGCGGGAACCAGTAGAGTTCTTCAGTTACATTTTGAGAAGAGTGAAATAGTCAAGCCAGTCTAGTCAGGATTGCATTTTGAAAGCTTGATGATTCTTCCATCAAATTAACAGATTGGTCTGCACAGAGTAGGTGCAAATGTAAAGACCAGGAAGCAGACCACGTGTTGAAGGGGTCAAGGATTGGCTCTGTGTAGATGCAGCCCAATTGTAATTAATTTTGTACAGAAATAGTGTAGGCTTTGGATCAGTTCAATTTTAACTCATGCTTGGATTTAAAAGTCAGATTATTAATTGTTAAATCGGATTTGTAGCAGAAGCAGAAATAATCCATTGTAAACTATGTTTGAACAGTCAAGTTATTCTTATTTTATTTAAAATTTTATGTAATACGATAAAACATAAATTTATGTATTTTTGGAATACTGTGTAATATTTTGATCTTGAACAGATATTCTTTTTGTTTGTTCATTTTTTATATGGAGATGGAGTCAGGCCTCTAACTTGCTGCTGTCCTCCTGCTTACAAATGCCTGGCTTTTGCTTTTTTCTCTTTGGTTCTTCCACAGTGAATCTTTAAATGCAGACTTTGAACATTTCTTGTGCATATTTTACAGTGTTCTGGTGTCTGATCAAGTTTTAAAATAACATCTACCATTTGAAAACAGGTTTTTTCTCTTCCTTTCTCCCCACTCACTTCTTCACTTCCCTTCTCTCTGTTTTTATTCTGTAGCTGAGGATAACCTTGAACTTCTAATGCTATCCTCTGGCCTCCATTCCTAAGTGGTAGGACTACAGCTTCTATCCAACAAGCCTGGTTTGGTTTACCCATTATGAGGAATGGACCCCAGGGCCTTGAGCATTCTGGGCAAGCAGTCTGCTCTCTGAGTTCCATCCCAGCCTCCCAGAGTTTCCTTAAACCTTCAGCATCCATTTCTCATGGTGTTCTTCTTGTGTTGTTCTGTGTCATCAGTAAGAGTGATGTTGCAATTCTCGATGTTTTCTTCCTATGGAGACACTCTTCTAAGTGGCTGTAGAGCCTTGGCTGTCCGTGTACGGTTGTCTGCACTCACAGGCCGACTTGCAGCTTTGGGGCTTCACTTTGATCACCGCAGCTCCCCGTGTGCGGCTGCTCTGCTGGATGGAGTCTTCTGATGCCCAGCTCTCCAGTCCTTTCCCCGGGGGCTGTTTGTTCCCCAGAGGAGCTGTGGACGATAAGGATCTGACACTGGTGTTTGGGAAACTCGAGAGTGAGGTGTCCTGGGCATGGGAAAGGCGGCTTCGGTATTGAGGGCTACACTGTCATTTAATCCTCCCTTCACCTGGAGTCGCTGTCCCAGGCTCTGGAGAGCTGCCCACCTTTCAGGCAGTTAGGAATGGGGGCGTGAGTTGAGCTGTCTGCAAGTAAAGGTTTTGCATCTGAGAGTTTCTCAAGTAGCCTGTGTCAAGCCAGTCCCTTTATTTTAGGCTGGTTCTTTCACATCCAGTCCCAAGTGGGCCTGGTGTAATCACTTAACTGTGCCTTTTATAAACCCTTATATAAAGTCCCCTCAATCTGGGTGTGCTTTTCTACCACTGAAGCTTCTAGCTTTTACTTAGAGCTGTTAAATTGATCAATACTCATCTCTTAGTGAATTTGATTGGGGTTATTACATATTTTAAAACTTTAATAATTGGTATCATAGAATTTTTAGAGAGAATAAAATTAAATGCATGTTTTCATCCTCCCAACTTGTGTTAGAATTTAAAATAAGCACTGACTTGTCTCTTGGCATTTGGCTTCTTGTTTAAAGTGAACACAGACATTTGACAGTAAATTTATGTATCACATGGGCTGAAAACCAGAAGACAGAAACTGTTTCAACATTGAAGTTGCTTTCCACTTCTGGAGTCTTCTAATTTTCCAGGCCTCTGCTGTCAACAATGATTCTGACTTTCATGTGTGCTTGGGACGGGTGGACAGCAGAAGAGACGCTGTGTAGGCCTGTCTTCCCCCACACTTGGTGGAGCTTCTTTCCCTGTTCTGTCTGCTGCCTCCCTCCTCGGTGTTTACATTCAGCACTCCCCGGTTGCAGCTGTGGGGAATGGATGCTCCCTCACACACTCCGCTTTCTTCCTTCACTATTTTAAACAGTGCTGGAGTGAGTAATCATGTGTAAGTGATTTCTCATCCCTGAATGTATGTGTAAGACAAAATCTCGGTCATCATATGCATGGGTTCAGGGGTTGTAAATTTATAATTTTAAGTAATTTGGTGAATGTTTTATCAAAATTTGGATCTTGTGTTTGATAAATGTCAATTTATGTGAATATACTTTTTAATAAATTTTAAGTGTAATGTTTTAAGATATTTTATATATTATTGTTTGTATGATTGTGTGTGTGTGTGTGTGTGTGTGTGTGTGTGTGTGTGAGAGAGAGAGAGAGAGAGAGAGAGAGAGAGAGAGCATATGCATGTCCCATGGAGGTTAGAGGACAACCATTGGGAATTCTCTCCTTTTGTGGGTTCTGGGGAATCTAACTCAGGTTATCAGGCTTGCCTAGCAAGCACATTAATCTGATAAGCCATCTCACCCACCCTTAGCTGGAAAATTTCTGATTTATCCAAAGTAGTCGGAATAATATGAGATACTCATCATTTGATGATCCATCTGTTTTTATTAAATCTGTTTCTCTCCTACTAGACCATTGTAGATAAGGTATTAAGGTTTGTTAATTTATTTTTGATATAAAGAATCTTGACCAAGTGTGGTAGCACTCAGGAGACAAAGGCAGACAGATCTCTTTGAGTTCAAGTTCATCCACGCTGATCTACAAAGCAAATTCTCGGCCAGCCAGGGCTATACAATGAGAGACCTTGTGTCAAAAAGAAAACAACGAGCAGTCAAACGAGCAGTCCTTAAAGTGCGGGGGATGGGGGGGCGGGGAGGATTTGGGGGTGGGGGGTATCTTTTTAGTTTCATGTATGTGTATTACATGCATGAGTGTCTCCTGAGGAGGCCAGAGGGGCAGTCACATCCCTTGGAACTGGAGGTACAGAACCAGAGGGGCAGTCACATCCCTTGGAACTGGAGGTACAGAAGTTGTGAGCTGCTCTTGGGTGCTGGGAACCAAAGCCAAGTCCTCTACAAGAGCAACACATGCTCGTAACCCGTGAGCCATCAGTACAGCCCCCAATACTACTGTTTTTAACATGGGTTCTGGGGATCAAACACAACTCTGTGCATTTAAGGCACACACTTGACTTACTGAAATGTCTCTCCAACCCTGCACTTGGTTTATATTAATGAATATTGCTGAGTTCATTTATTATTATGTTGACTAGTATTTTGACATAGATTTGAATGAGAACATGGATGTTGAGTATTCTTGTGTCATTACTGATTTGAATGGGAATACTCTGAACCATTAACTATTAATCTCTATTGTCTGTAAATAGTCATTGTGTTAAGGACTCAAAGTAGAGGCAGGAGGATAAAAGTTTGAGGACAACCTTATCTGCATGAAACCTTCTCAAAGCGAGAAGGAAAAAAAAATTGGGGCTGGGAAGATGGGTCAGGGGTTAAGAGTACTGGCTGCTTTTCCAGAGGACTCATGTCCCAGAATCCACATGTTAGCTTACAATGAACTGTCTATAACTGTTCCAGGGGAGCTGGCACCCTTTTCTGGTCTTGGAGCATTGCAGGCAGATTGTGCACAGACATAGGCAGGTAGAAGATCCATATGCAAAAAAATAAAATAATGAGTGGGGAAAAACAAAACCAACATTGGAAGCTAGGTGTTGCTGAGACTGTAGGGTCTGGAGTTCAAGGCCAGCCTAGGCCACAGAGGAGATGCTGTCTTCAAGGTAAAACAAAATAAAACAAGTTAATTTTTTTTCTTTTGTTTTTCTTTAGTTGTTACTATGAGCAGGTATAGAGTTTAGTCAAATGCTTATTCTGTGTATGCTGAATTGGCAGAATTTGTGACGTGAAGCTATTAGTAGTTCGTCTAATTTCCATTATTTGTATACCCTAACAACTAGCAAGGATTGGTCTCATTTCTTAGGTGACTTTATTCTTCCTTTAAAATTACCATTTAAATCACTGTCATTAAAAATTTCATGTATAAATAAAAAAAGATATATTTTTTTGTCCTAATAGTTAGACATTATGAACATTCTAGTCTTTTTTTTCTTTTCTTTTCTTTTTTTTTTTTTTAAAGATAGGGTTTCTCTGTGTAACCATGGCCATGCTGGAACTTACTCTGTAGACCAGGCTGGCCTTGAACTCAGAGGTTAATCTGCCTCTGCTGGGATTAAAGGTGTGCGCCATCACAGGCTGGTGAACACGCTAGTCTTGAGGAGCTAGTCAGCACTACAGGATGTGGGTCTTTGCTCTCACAGAGAATGCTGGTGAGATTGAAACAGCTACCAGTTAAACAGTATCTTTAATAAAATGTCTGTCAGTATCTTTAATGTTTCAAATATTTTTCTCCTTCAGTTTTCTTTGTTTTATACAGTTAAATGTGTGGATTGAACACATTATGCTGAGTAAGTTTCTGTTATGTGTATATATGAATATGTGTATGGACACACATATATACAAATATGTATGGACACACATATGCCCATTGTTCTGTACATGGCAGACAAGTGATCTACCAGTCATCTACCCCATCCTCTAGTATAAACATTTTGAAATAATGGGAAATATACAAGAGTTTCTCAAAACATACTTTTTGTTTTATGTTCTCTAACAGGTGCTCAAAAGTGTGATAACTTTGCTGAGAAAAGACCTCTTCTTGGTGTTTGTAAGAGCATTGGATCTTCAGGGTAAGGAGATTCCAAGTGAAGCCTTGAAACACGTAGCATTTGTGGTGACGTATTTGCTTCCTTCATGACTCTCTCTTCCTATGCCGTGATGCCGAGCATCAGAGGAAGGCAGTGCTGTAGATCACGGTGCAGTCTGGAAAGACAAGATTGTCAGGGCTGAGGAAAGTGTTCTTACATTTGCTGTGTAGTGTTAACACTCATGCCTCTACTGCAGAAGTCGCTATCCAGTGGTAATATAATAGTGTTACTTTCATCATATATCAATGTTTGGCAGTGTATTGATTCTGTGGCTTGTGCCCGATGCAACACTAAAGGTATTCCTTGGTTTTCTCTCTTACTCTTTATAATACTATGAAAAAGTACCATTTCCTTTTTGATTTACACATTCAAAGAACAGATTTGCTAGCCGGGTGGTGGTTCCAGCACTCAGGAGGCAGAACCAGGTAGATCTCTGTGAGTTCGAGGCCAACCTGGTCTATAGAGCGAGATCCAGGACAGACACCAAAGCTACACAGAGAAACCCTGTCTCAGAAAAACAAAAAACAAAAAACAAAAAGCAAAACCCGATTTGCTGACCTCACACAGGAGTCAATTGAGTGTCAGGGATACTCAGCTGCTGTCATGTTCATACTAGCTACTATGAATGGGTGTGGGGAGTTTGTCAGTTTGACAACACTTGTGTCATGCTTACTTTCCAACTGAACAACAATAAAAATATCGTAACTTTTTAATTTAATTCCAGGTACAATTGCAAATGCATTATTTTCCCTCACAATAGACATGGTACCTTGAAGAGTTCTTAGTCTTTTAGTATTGAAAGCTCAATGTGTAGATATATATCTAGAATACTTTGCCACTGATACTGTCTCAATCAATGCTACTTGATAAAGAGATAGAGGAAATAAAACACACCTGTTTTACATATTCATAACAAACCAGGACAGAATTATTCTTGGAAATTACAATCCTCATTTCTGTAACTGGACACATGGCCTTAGCTGGTATTTGTATCTGACATCCTCTACTACCCATTCTGTATTTCCTCTACATCCAGCAAGCACCTCTCAGGGCTTGAATCTTTACCTGTAGGGGTGAACCATACTTTTACTCCTGAAGTGTCTGGACCATTTATCTTACCATAGGCTATGATAACACCAAGAGATGTTCTAAAGGATCCCCTAGGCTCTAGACATATTCTTCCTTATCTCCAATGTGGAGAAGCAGTCCATTTTCCCCCTAGTAGTCTGAATCTATCACCCCTCCAAACATTCCATTGAAGAGCATCAGGAACACAATGTGGCGAGGGAAAAAAAAAATCAGCTTTGTTTTGAGTGGAGTGTTTTCTGTGTCTCCACCATAACCAAAGCTGATATTCCAGCAGAGCAGGAAGTAGAGGGAGCAGGAAGGAAAAGTTTTCTTTGTGGGTCTTTCGGGAGGATGATGAGTGCTATCATGTCCCTTACTCCTTGTCCTAGGTCTTTGAATCCTGGCTATCGGGGAAACAGTGCCATTTACTACATATTGATTCAAAGTGTATAGAGACTTCTGGAGAACCCTACCTTGGTTCTCTAGCCAACTGCTACCTATTTTATTTTTATTTTTATTTTTTTAAAGATAGTGTCTCTCTGTGTAGTTCTGGCTGCCCAGAACTTGATATGTAGATCAGGCTGGCCTCACAGAGATCTGCCTGCCTCTGTCACCTGAGTGCTGAGCTTAAAGTCATGTGCCATCATATCCAGTCCCTAGTTTTATAACTGTGTCTTCAAAAGGTCAGCCTCTGGTTCAAGCTAGCTACTTTGGGGTGGTGGGGAACATGGTAAGACCAATTAATTCCATGACTATAGGCACATTGTTGCAAATCTTTGGGTTGGCTGTGAAATAGTGCTGTGTAGAATTTTGTGATGGTGGATAAAGCATTCTGTAAGTCCATGGAGGACAGTTTTGGAGGAAGCATTATGTACAGATATTGCTAAAATTCTTTCTCTGGGGAATACATAAAGTAACATTTTCCTTCCTTCCAGGGTCCCAATGACAAACTGAGGCATAATTCTACCAAAATTTATCCCTGGGCGCCTTCCTTCAGAGCCTTAGAGGCAGGGGTTGCTTACAGGGATGTGGGCACCAATCTCTCAACCGGCCCCACCTTGAAAGCCTTACTCAACAGAGATGAGGTCTTCTCCCATAACCCGTTAGGTGGAGCCCAGCTCTGCTCTTTACTGCCCTATCTTACGGCTCATCCTCCAGGACAAGTGCACTGTTGCTGGGTGGTAGGGAGCAGCTGGCTACTAAGATGCGAATCTCATGTCCTGCCCTGCACCTTCTATTCAGGAGAGGTTGTGATGGTTCTTTCTGTGTCCTTCTAGCCACTCCCAAATAACGACACAGGAGACTTTATTAATTGTGAAAGCTTATCCTTAGCTTAGGCCTGTTTTTGACTAGCTCTTATAACTTAAATTCACCCATTTCTATTAATCTACATTCTGTCAGGTATTGCCCATCCTGCTTCCCACATTTTGTTTCCTCAAATCTCTCTCAAGCGCCTAGATTCCTCCTCCTCCTTTCTTTCTGTGCCTGAAAGTCCTTCTGCCTAGCTATTGACTGTTCAGCTTTTTAGTACAGCAATCACAGCAATACACGTTCATTCACACTGTACAAATATTCCGCAACAGGATGTAAAGTGTGAACCCAGCTGGGATGATTTTTTTGCACAGGGGAACAGATGAACTCCCCAAGATGGAGGATGCTTCCCTTGGAGGACAGCCACTCATGACAGCTCGAAAGACAAATCCATAACTGGTAGACAGGTCTTTTCCAGTAAGGAAATCGCTGCCTTTTACATGGTGGCTGTGGTCCAGGGTAGTCAGCCTGCTACCAGGTTGCTGCCTGGCCATTGCGGGAATGGTGTGGTGTCAGGCTCACTGTTGGTCTCTGCTGCTGAAGGATTTGATTGACACTGTGCAGCAGCCATAGTTGGGTCAGCCTAGGTTAGTGGATATCCATGTTGAGCCCCACCTAACCTTCACCCCCACACCTGTACTTCACTTTGTTCATGAGCCTTTTGGGCTGTGCCAAGGATGGCCGGGGAAAGAGTCGAACTGCTCTCCAGGATGGTCCTGGCTTCTTGATTGTTGGAAGTCCTCCTCTGCTAACTTACCTTTCCACCCTTTGCCTATTTGTAGAGATCTATGTACACACCACTTCCCCAAGCATTGTTCTCACCAGTTTCCATGCATGGGTCTTCCAAACTAAGCAAAATGGACCAGTATGTGCACTGCCCAGAGTTCTCCCCGTGAAGATTGCCTTTCCCCAGTGAGCCTTGCAGGGTTGTCCCAGAAAGCGCCTGTAAATGTTCCCGCTGTCCACTTCTGGGTGATGCCTGTAAACTAGGTCCTGGTCTTCCTCATCCTCAGTCATCCATCCATAGGGCACATCCCATGAGGTCATAGGTGAATGCTTGGAGACAATATGCCAGGAATCAGAACCACAGGCAGTAACTACAGCAGCTGGCGGGAGCTAGGTAGGCTCGGGAGAGCAGTGGCGGGCAGCAGCAAAGCTGCTGGCTCTTTCTTTTTGACGGCTTTAATTTGGGCTGCCGCTGGAAGGTTCCACCCACATTTTGGGTGGGTCTTCCCACTTCAAATAACCTGATTAATTAAATCTCTCACAGGTGTGCCCAGCAGCTTGCCTTTTAGTGGATTCCAGATCAGTCAAGTTGAGAACCATTACGTTTCTTGAAGTAGGAACTTCTTTTTGTTGTTGCCATTAGAAAATGGACTTTGGGGCGTTTACTTAGTGTGGAGTGTTACGTCAGGTCCAGGAGGATTCAAAAGCACGAAAAACCCAACCCCTTTCTTGAAAGACAAGGATCTTATGTGAAATCTAAAGCACAGTGTGTGCATATAGCTGGGATTTTGACCCGTGGAGGAGCTAAGAGAAGGTAGAGGTGGGTGAAGGTGGTTAATGACAGAGGAGCAGCAGAGGCTGGCCCTTCTGAGTAAGAGGCTGGGCAGATGCAGAATACTTCCGCAGAGGTCACGGCACTGCAGGTAGACATGAACGGAGTAAAGGGATTAAAACTGACTAGCGTGTTTTAGAACACAGCCATCTGCAGAGCAGGTGGAAACAGCTGTTGCCGGGGAAGTCAACAGAGACATCAAACAGTCTGAGCTGTGTTTAGTCTTGAGCAGCTGCCAACCCTGTACAGCAGTGGGATTGTGAGGCATTCATGCCTGCAGCGTCTTCTATCCCAGCCTTCCCCATTGGTCAGTGAAGAGGTTCTTCCAGGTACCTTCTCCTCTGTGGCCGAAAACACTCAGCTTGAAGTGTCAGATCTTGCCCAAGCCCTGAGACATTGTTCATGGGAGTTTCTGACTTAAGGGCCTGTGCGTATTCAGAGCCCATGGCTTGTGCAGTTTAAAGCTGTCATTAGTGGAGGCTTCGTGAATGCATAGAGGTATTCAGAGTGTAGGGTTAAGAAAAGGTAGGAGATCAGAAAAAGAATGAATGTGCAGATGCTTTGTTTGGCAAGGTGTAATCTTGACTGGCACATTAGTTTTTGAGTAAACCCTACATTGTCTCTCTAGTTACTTAGATACAGAGGCAATTCCCTGAAAGCCAGACCTGAAAGCAAGGATAACATGGCTGAGTGTTCCAATATGTTAAATCTTGCAAAGATTTTTAAAGTAAGCTAATCTAAATTTATTCTAAAAATTAAATGGACTGCATTAAACATTTAAAGAAAAACAGCAATAACTCAACAAATCTTAAAAAAGGAGTTATACATTATAAAATAAACTCATGAGAGTAACCCGGCACCATATTCAAAGTAGCTTAAAAAAGGCTGAGGGCCTTGATAGCTTACAAGGAGCTGAAAGTGAATGCAAACTCCAGGGGGCCCAGGGAATGTACCGTAATGAATTCAGAGTTGGTAGCTTTTGCTTTACGGCCAAAGTCGTGTGTGTGTGTGTGTGTGTGTGTGTGTGTGTGTGTGTGTGTGTGTGTGTGTGTGTGTGAGAGAGAGAGAGAGAGAGAGAGAGAGAGAGAGAGATTCAGCACCCAAGAAGCTTTGTCTTTCTTTCCAGTTTTAATAATTTATTTTAATTTATGTACATTGGTGTTTTGCCAGCATGTATGTCTGTGTGAGGGTTTCGAATCCCTTGGAACTAGAGTTACAGGCAGTTATGAACTGCCACGTGGGGGTGCTGGGAATTGAACCCGGATCCTCTGACAGACCAGCCAGTGATCTTAGCAACCAAGCCATCTCTCTTGCCTCTTCCTTTCCAATTTAAAAAGTATTTTCCTTTTCTTACAAACCCTGCCAACTCTGTGAATAAAGAATTCATCTAATCAAGATCACTTTGTCATAAGATAATGTTATAGGGGAAGAGCCGTGGATTATATGAGGTGATGAGATAATTTACTGAGCAGTGACTCTGATGATATACTGCTTCTTTCTCAGGAGTCTTCAGAGAAGTAGAATCAGTAATGTTGTAAACCTATTGATTGAGGAGTCTTGCACATTAAACTTATTTGCTGTTATCTCTAAAGACAGAAGGGCACAAACTTGCAGGGGTGCATCCTTGTGTGGGTCACTATAGGGTGTGATGGTTGTCTTTCTTTGGATAAACTTGCAGGGGTGCATCTCTGTGTGGGTCACTAGGGTGTGATGGTTGTCTTTTTTTGGATCAACTTAGGAGTGCATCTCTGTGTGGGTCACTAGGGTGTGATGTTGTCTTTCTTTGGATGTGTGCAACTTTCTTTTTAAATTTATGTATGTGTTTCTGTTTGTAGGTCAGGAGAGGTATTGGACTCCCAGTAATTAAGAGTAGCAGGTGATTGGGAGCTGCCTCATGTCCGTGCTGGGAACTGAACTCAGGTCCTCTGGAAGAACACCAAGTACTTTAATGGCTGAGTCATCTTTTCAGCTTCAGATTAGCATTGTTCTGAGACAAGATCTGTAGCTTACGATGGCCACGAATTCATGGTGACCCTCTGGCTTTATCCTCCCGAGGTCCTTAATAAAGGTCATGTTCATTAGAAGTTGGAGGAGGTTCCTTGGGATAATAGGAATGTGACTTTCTTTTTGCCATGAAATGCCCTGTACAAATAATTCCTGCCACTTTTAATTCTTGAATTGTGTTTGTGAGGTCTGATGGAAATACAGACTAGGTTGTATTACTTCTGTGGCCAACCAAACTGGACATTCCCACCAGTTTTTGCAGCTTACAGATAAAACCTGTAGTGCAGGGCCCCAGGCCTTCCACTTGCCTTTCCCTCTGGAATCCTTCAAGCCTCTTGTGGGCACTCTGACTTTTCTCTTAGCGCTCTACCTCTGGTTTTCTAGCTCACTTTACCCATCAAAGAACAGCTTTACATATTTTTGGTGTAGCATAGATGCCAAGTACTAGCATGGAAGGTGTGAGTGGGCCTGGTGAGCAGGGTGACATGGGTGGTTTTGAGACCTTCTAGACTGTAGCACAGGCCTGAGGAGTTCGGGTTTAGCTCAGTGGAAGATCGCCCGCTCGCTCAAGTGCAGGGCTCTGGGTTCTGTGCTGAGGATTGGTGAGGAGGTGGGTGAGGTAAGGAGCAGGGGAAGAAGTCACAACATGACAAAACGGGAGTCCTTCAACCAAACCTCAAGGAAACCAGACTGCAATATAAAAGAAACAATATTACAGTTTTGGGAATTTGTTTTGGGCTTGGAGCTATGCTGTGTAATGTCTGTTTATTATATGCAAAGCCCTAGATTCGATCCCCAGTAACAAACAACAAACAAACAAGACTTCTATATTAGTAAATCAGTGAATAATTAAATCTGATTTTAGATTAAAGATGATTCAATGGTAAAGTCTTTCCCAATGTTAAAGTTTCATGTATACTGAATGTAAAGCACTTCTAGGGTGGTGTAACCTTTGACCCTCAAGTCATCTTGCAAGAGATCTGACCCTGTTAATCTAACAGTGGATATCAGGAGATCTTAAAAAATAAAGTGACATTGTTGTGGCTATGGATTGTCTTCCTATATCTTGTATTTAATAAATAAGATACATTAGCATAAATGCATACAACATTCATCATGACCCCAGTTCTCTTAATCTCTTAGGAAAATTTCTAGTTTTCATGAGAGTGAGGGTAAGGCAGAAATTCAGGACCTTATACACTTGACTTATACCTAATGTAGTTCTGAAACACCCAGTGGACAGTCTGAGGTATGAGTGGTGTGTTAGTGTAAACTTATAATGCATTGTTATGCTACCTTGCAGCCACAAGAAATGTTAATGCATTTGTTTAAAATTACAAATTTAAATTACAAGCACTCCTAAGTAGTTTGCTCAAATGTCCTACCAAAATATTTGCTAGTGATCAAACAATAGAAATATTTGTGTTGTTATTTATCTTTAAAAATTTTAAGATTCATTTATTTTATTTTGATGTGTAAGTGTTTTGCCTATGTGTATTATGTGTACCACATATATGTCTGGTAACTGTGGAGGTCAGAAGAGGGCATTGGATCCCCTGGAACTGGATTGTGAGCCACCATTTGGGTGCTGGGAACTGAAGCAGGTCCTCTGGAAGAGCAGCCAGTGCTCTTACCTGCTGAGCCATCTCTCCAGCATTGGCCTATTTTTTAAAGGTCTGTTTCCCTTGCTGTAATATGGTGACAAACATTCCATAGAGTCTGTCCTTTCTGAGATCGGCTGGCTCAGATATAGTGCACTCACAGTGGACAACTTCAGAGGAGTTTAACTGAAATCAAATGTATGGAGCTGAACTCTGTCATTCTCTCAGGGAAGGAGAATCATTCCCGGAATGTGCCAGAGGAGCTGGATGAGAAGTGCCCTGTGGCCTCAGGAGGACTCAGTTTACCTGCAGTCATCCACTGGCAAGGCAGCGTGGGTGTCCCACCCATTCCTGTTCCTCCGCCAATCACAAGCCAGGCCTGCCTTGTGAAGTCTGAGAGTTTGAGATACCATTGGTGCAGTGAACATGACGATCTCCCAGAAAGCAAGATCTATAAATAAATGCAAAGTAGTGAGACCTTGTCTCAAAACAAAGAATGAAAAGTGAGCAGGACAGAGGCAGTGGTTTCCCAGGGAGAGGGGAAGAAAATTCATCTCAGGGCTTCACAGTTACATTCTGCAGAATTTCACTGTTTAACTGACATAGTTTTTTTTTTTTTTTTTTTTTTTTTTTGATTTTTCGAGACAGGGTTTCTCTGTGTAGCTTTGCGCCTTTCCTGGAACTCACTTGGTAGCCCAGGCTGGCCTCGAACTCACAGAGATCCACCTGGCTCTGCCTCCCGAGTGCTGGGATTAAAGGCGTGCGCCACCACCGCCCGGCTTTAACTGACATAGTTTTAATAAAAGTGTATGTGCCCTCGTTCTTAGAACAATTTGTGTGTGCACGTGTGTGCGTGCATTGCATGCGCACAAGTGTTCTTAAAGGTCAGAGGACACCCTGTGGGTTCTGTCCCTGTGTTCCACCGTAGTTGAGACAGGGTCTCTTGTGTGCTGCCATGCGTTCCGGGCTAGCAGCTTTCAGGGGTTGTCTTGGCTCTGCCTCCCAGCTTGACATAGGAACTTTGGCATTAAAAGTACAAGCACCAGCACCCCACCACCGCCGCCTCACCCCAGTGGCGGCTTCGGTGAGTCAGTCTCAGTCCTTGTGCCTGTGTGGCAGATACTTACTGAGCCATCATCTCCCTAGACCCAATTATAGGTGTTCTAATCAAAATGGTAGTTTCTTGTTAGAGAATAGCCGCCATGGGATTTTGAAATGTGTTCTGCTTCACTTATGCAGGCAATCCTATTCCTCTGCCTAAGAGTTTCTAGAGGTTTGCTGACAAATTTTAGTGAACACATCAATAATGGATTCCTGATTCATGTCCCCCACCCTGTCTGTGTATGTGGTGTATGCATGTCAGTGTATGGATGTGTGAGGGGACAGAGACATTCCCTTCTTTGTGTATTTACAGGTCAAAATTGATGTTGGGTCTCTTCCTTTGGCCTGAATCTGGAGCTTATTAATAGGACTAACCAGTGAGCTCCTAGCTTCTGCCTTTTTCCATACTCCAGTGCTAGGTTTTTTGTTTTGTTTTTCCAATTTTTATTTTTTAAATTGTCTGCACACATGAAGTCCAGAAAAGGGTATTGGATCCCCTTCACCTGGAGTTATAGGCAGTGAGGAACTATAGATGTGGGTACTGGGAACCCATCTCTTGTATTAAATTCTGAGTCCTTTCTTGAGCAATATGCTTAGACTTGAACTCAGGTCCTCAAAGTTTTGTAGCAAGCCCTTTAGTGAGCTATCTCTCCAGCGCTTTCAGCAACGTTTTTAAAAAAATTATTCTTTGTGTCTGTTCCCACCAAGGTCCCTCCTCACCCCAAAATTTAAGAGAAAAATAAATTTTTTAAGAAAAAAGGAAGAAGGGGAAAATCTAGTCATGGAAGCTGCAGTGTGACAGAGTAAGTTTCGCAGTAAACTCCTTTATCCATACATCTTTACATGCAGGCATTTATTGAAAAGAATAACTGGTCTGGTTCTAGGACCCAGGTCTCTGCTGCACCATCGATGCTGGGCCCTCACTGGGACTCTCTGAACTCTCATCGATGTTGCCCTGTGTGGTGGAGATCCTGCAGCTCTGGGTCAGCAGAATTAACATCCCCTCCCCTCCCCTGTGCTCCAGCAGATCATAGATGGGTGGATGTTGGGGTGGGCCTGGGTACTTGCAGGGTTGGTCACCAGATTCCTAAACTGAAGCTTGCTCTGTTAAACCAGTTCTGTCATAGTCATGTAAGGGTGAAAGGTCACTTATAAAGAGGCCTAAATGTCCTTACTTACCAATCCAGACATGGAGTATAGATGTTTAAATGTGCTCAGAAAGGATTCTTGCAAGAATTACCCATCCTGTCCATCAAACAGGAAGTGTGAAATTGCTGTTCTAAGCCGTTATGATATCTAGTTGGTTTTTATTGAGCAGCACAACCCCTCAGCAGCTCTGCTTCCATCCGCCCAGAAGGAGTTGATGTGGTGCAAACACTGATTGCATGTGGTAGAGTCCTCTTGATCTTAGCTTTAATTTTGTCCAAGCTGTTTTGTAGTTTGTGGGGGAGGGAGCCATGGGTCCCAGAAAGAATGGTGCAGACAAAACGGGATGAAGGAAAGAAGACCTTAATTATTGAGCAAAAGTGACCCTTTATGCAGAACATAGAATAGGAAGCAAATTAACTGTAGAGTTGAGTGACTTTGTGTCATCTAGAAAGTTGTCTTGAGGTAGTCATGGTATTTGAGAAACAGAGTATTTGCATTACACTAAATGGATAATGAAACTATTGGCACTTTGGCATTATGGTCTGAGGGACTTTTTATTTTTATATTGTTATGATTTCATGGGGAAATTCTTTGTTTCATGGTTTTGCAGTGTTTGCACCTTTGTGCATTTATGTGCGTGTGTGTGTGTGTGTGTGTGTGTGTGTGTGTGTAATAATTTTGGAATCAGAGGATAAAAATAAAAATCTTACAAACTCCTGTGATACTGATATTGAATGTCTACTATACAGTGGGTCACATGACTTACCTAGGTCACGAAATGATTCCAGGACACTCTATTTTCAGCTAACAATGAATGATCTGACTGTGCATTACAAGTAGGAAGAACTGACATACTCTCTCTCTGACTTTGACTTTGACTCTGACTCTGATTCTCTCTCTCTCTCTCTCTCTCTCTCTCTCTCTCTCTCTCTCTCTCTCTCTCTCTCTCTCTCTCTCTCTCTCTCTCTCTCTCTCTCTCTCTCTCTCTCTCTCTCTGAGACAGGCGTCTCACTGTGTAGCCCTAGCTGGCCTGGACTTTCTATGTAGACCAGGCTGTACTCAAACTCATACAACCCTACCTGCCTCTGCCTTCCAAGTGCTCAGATTGAAAGTGTGAAGTGGAGCCAATCTTTACTGTTGTTTTGAGGCATGTTGTTCTGCCAGCCTGAAGCTGGTTTTGTAGCCTAGGCAGGCTGGCTTTGAACTCATCAAAGTTCTCTTGTCTTAGCTTCCTGAATTTTCTGTGATGACAAGTGTGTTTTATGATGCCTGACTTGAAGTATAGTTTATATTTCATTTTTTATTTGTAATTATCATAAAAACTCACTTTTGGAGTGCAATTAATATATTTCACTCTGAGAACATATGACTTGAAATACAATTAAATTAAAATTCTCATGGAAAGTGGCGATTTGATTTTCTATTTAATGTCTCTTCATTTAGAGACATTTTAAAGGAAAGGATTCTTGTCTCTGGAGATGTCCATGTAATTTTGTCATTGCTGTTGCCTGCCTTCCTTCCTTCCTTCCTTCCTTCCTTCCTTCCTTCCTTCCTTCCTTCCTTCCTTCCTTCTTTCCCTCCCTCCCTCCCTCCCTCCCTCCCTTCTTCCTTATTTCCTCCCACATGCCCCCTTGGGTTTTTCAAGACAGGAGGCGTTCCCCCGCCCCTTGTGTAGGACTTGACCAGGCTGGCCCTGAACTCACAGAGATCCTCCTGCCTCTGCCTTCCCAGTGCTGGGATCAAAGGTGTGTGCCACCACCACCCAGTTTGCAGTTCAGTTTTTTCTTTTCTGGTATTTAAGGGGAATGTCTTTCTTTTCCTCCTCTTCTTCATTCTTTAAAGACAGGGTCTCATGTGTAGACTTGCTTGGCCTGGAACTTGCTATGTAGATCAGGATGGCTTTGAAGTTAGAGATTTTCCTGCCTCTGCCTCCTGAATGCTGGGATTAAAGGCATGCCCCTTTAAACAGTGAATCAATCAATTAAATCAATTGATTAATTATTGTTAGTGTTTGTATGTGCATGTGTGGAGGTAAGATGGCACCTTACCCTTCCTTGAGACATGGTCTTTCTTGTTGTTTCTGCCTGTTGTGTCCTGTGTGGTTGCTGGTCAGCATGCTTCCTGACAATTGTGTCTGCTGGTCTCATTCTACGCATACTGGCATTATGTATTTATTTATTTATTTGTGAGTAGGTTTTAGGGATTAAACTCAGATTTGAATGAAGATGTCTTTGAAGGAAACCTGGATGTCATGGCACAGCAGATGCTGACCTTCAGTAGGGATCTTGTTTCTACTTTCTCTTGTTTCCTGTTCTACAGTTTTCCTCATCTACAGGTTTAACCTAAAGTTGGTGCTTTATAACCCTCATTCTCTTGACCTTCGTGGCTGAATATACAGGATTAATAGGAACAATGATGGCTCTAGAGAGATGTGTAGATGTGAATTTGTAGATGAAGAACCAATTTATTTGACAGTTCTTGGTCTCAGGATCCTTAACTGAAAAGTGAATGCTTCAGAGGTTAAGATCACTGGCTACTCTTCCAGAGGACCCGGGTTCTATTCCCAGCACCCACATGGTGGCTCATAACTGTCTGCAGCTCCAATTTCAGTGAATCCAACCCCCTCACACAGATATACATACAGGCAAAACACTGAAGCACATGAATTAAACAAACAAACAAACAAACAGACAGACAAACAAATAACTTAATACTGATCCAGGGATATCACACTGATTTCCTGTGAAGATTAAATGAGGCAATGTTTTCACTACAGTCTGGTACGTATTAGGTGCGGCCTATAGTAATTGATTTGAATTGGAGAGATAGGAAGAGCAGACAGCAAACACTAGCAGGAATTCTCTTCCTGTGTATTGATGTCGTCATCTGTCTGATTGTGGGGTTGGCAGAAAAGCTTGTACGCTTTGGGAGCACAGCTTGCTTGCTCGCCTGCTCTGCTGCTTCTGCTCTAGCTTTGCCAGTTGTCATGGACTAACCTAGGACTTCACTTAGGGGTCTTTACTTCCACTGAAAACTTGTAATTTGTTTATATTCCCTACAGAAGCTTATGTATATGATGCCATATATATATATATACATATATACATATATATATATCTTTATTGAGGCATAATTGAAACATGATTAACTGCACGTACTAAATGTGTGCAGTTTGATACATTTTGACATCGGTATAGACCCGTGAAACCATCACTCCAATCAAGATAATGAGCATAGCCATCCCCACAATAGTTTTCTCATGCCCAGCTCTAATGTATCCTTGACGTCCCTCAGTAGAAGAGGCTCCCTTCGAGGTGGAATCTTGACTTAGGAATAAACTTTTTAAAAAAGATGCTTTGCTGTTGTCTAGTTTAAGGTAACTTCAATGGGAAGTTAAAAATAAGCATCCTGAGTTCAATGTTCCCTTCTTCTCCGTAACCTAAAGGCCTTTTAAAAGCAAAGCTTTCCTTTGAGAAGCAGTTCATAAAACTACTAAAGGGCTTGCAGTTCCACTGTGTAATCATTTCAAAACAACAGTTTTTTCAGCCACCAAAAAGGATGCAGTCTTGACGTTTAAATAGGAAACAGATTGAGTTTTTGGCTGATGCTGCTGAGCTGGTTTAAATGTTGGTTCAGTCAACTTCGGGCTTAGATTACAAGATTTGCAAATTAAAGGAAACCAAAAGGGAAGGAACATCTGCATAGATTCTGACTTTGTGGAATTCCACCCAGGCACGCTTACTCTCCTGGCAGAACAGAGCATGTGTGCAGCGAATAACCACGCAGAGATCACTGCCCGCTAAGATGCCGTGGGCAGAGACCTGCAGTTAGCATGATGACCATGGGGTCTTCACATGGCTGTTTTTAAGCCCTATTTTAGGAAGATTGCGCGTGTGTGTGTGTGTGTGTGTGTGTGTGTGTGTGTGTGTGTGTGTTTTGAGGTGAAGTCCCCGGTGGTATAGTGGTTCCCTTGCCTCCACCTCTTGAGTAGCTGGAACAACAGGGGCACCCGCAGCATGACTTGCAGCAAGATCTCGTGTTGATACAGTGAATGGTATTTAACCAGAATAAAAGCTTTCCAAATGTCACTAATTGTGTTACTTGATGATTTTATTGTATTAGAGAACTTGTGTTTTGAGGAAGGTAATTTGCTTTAACTAAGGTTGAAATCTGTTATAATCAAAGACTATATGGATGTAATTTACTGAGTAAATTATAACACAGACACAGTAAAATTTAAGGAATCTTTGTCTGCTACTGGGTTAATCATACATTATGTATATGATTTTTAAGATGTTTGTTATAGGTCATCTAGCATGCCATTTAGACAGCAGTTACAAAGAGCTGCCTCATTCAAATGTTCCCCACTTTAGTCTATGAAGGGCTTTTTAATGGTGTTTCATGGCACTCTGGGTACTCTGTCATCTACTCCTCCATTAGTAAGGCAAGGCATTGTTTCCAAATGGGAAGAAGAAAAGGCTGTCCCCACAGCTCCGATTCTTTTGACAGTTGTGTGGTAGGGTAGGTGGAGGTGTGTGGCTTCTATAATGGATAGAGTCAAGGGTGCTGATAAACATCCTATAAAGTGCAGGTCAGCCCTTGACAGAGAGAATTGTAAGTGTCATTAGGGTTCAAGTGGGGACATCCTCAATTTGCAGGCAACAAGCTTTGCAGAGATAAAAACTAATAGGGATTTCAATGAATAAAAACTAACAGCGGCGTGAGCCACTCTCCTGGTTCTCAGGTACCGGTTTTCAGTTGGTTTCCTCCAGCGGCTCTGAGTACGGCGTGCTGAGCTAGTGCAAGTGTTCTTCCAGTGAGCTGCATCCCCAGCCTCTGTTGTCCCTGGGCGCGCACACACACAGACACACACACACACACACACACACACACACACACACACACACACGGTGTTCATTTCTCTTGGTTTGGCATTGATAACTAGGAGCGGAATTTCTGGGTGATCTTTTTTAGATATATGCAAGTAGTTTTCTGTATTCTAGAACCTCTGTTGATGAGTGTGGGCTTCTATAGGCAGGACAGTGCAGTGAGTGGGGCCCGTCCTCTGTTCCAGGTGGTATTTGAAAACACGGAACACCATTTTCCCATCGTAGTCACCTTTGCCCGCTCCCCTTTGCCAGCTACTGAACGATACCCATTAGTGTCTCCTTTAGTTTGAGAAATGTCAGTTGAACTGTAATAGCACAAAACAAGATTTTGTGGCAGAAGTCCTTGATGTCATTAGATCATGGGTGGGGGAAAAGGTCAGATAGGAAGGCCCTGAATAGTCACTTTGTCAGAGAGGTCATCTGGTGTGAAGTGGAGGGGCCATGTTTTACAGTGCCCCTAGAGCTGATTCTGCCTTGAGTGCTGCAGGGAGCCATGCTTGCCTTGTATGTCTGTTAGTTATACCTCTGGGAGCCATGCTTGCCTTTCACGTATGTTAGATATACCTCAGGGGACTGCGGACCAAGTACTGCAATGGCTTTTTAAAGAATTCTGTTGTATTTTGTGTTTATTTTCTTGGAAAGGAGTAACAACAGCCATGATCCCAGTTGAGGTATTGTTCTGTGTTCATAAACAAATGGCTATTTTTTTTTTTTTACATCTGTATACATACATACACACACATACACACACACATATATTGGATTCAAAGGTTGTCACTGCTACTATATCATTAAGGCAAATTTTAGATTTTTTTCCCCTTAAATTCTTTGTTTAGAAAGGAATTGGGTTAAGTTCTTGTCACTGATTTTTATACTGTCACAAAAATATGGCAGTGAGGGCTTCTGATTTGAGTCTGTTAGCGTCTTGTTTTCCGAACAGCAAGTACAGTGGGGATCAAAGCGGTGAGCTGACTGTCCTGTCAGGACGTCCTAGTGTGGGCACAGGAGGAGGCTCTTGTGGACAGGGGCTGCGATTGCCCTGTAGGTTTTGAAATGACTGAACTCAAATGTCTAGTATATTTCATTTATCTCTCACAGTTCATATTTCTCTCTGAAAAATGTGAAGCACTGTAACAACCTGGTGCTTTAAAAGACTTTTTCCGCTTTGACTGTAAACTCAAATAACTCCAGAATCTTTTTCATTTTTCCTGAGAATTTGGAAGGACACCTTCTGAACAGGTTTGTTAACTTTTTTTTTTTTTTGGTGAGGACCGACCAGAGAGCAGGATGGATGGACAGCTGCAGGGCAGGTCTGTGAGTCCCTCGTCAAACAGCAGTTTCGGGAAAATGATAACACACCCATCCACCATGAAAGATAAAACTGCTGCGATGGCAGCCATTTTAAATTATTAAATGCTGTAAACGCCATAAAGTTAATTAGAAGAGGAACAAACTCTACAAAGATAAATGTGTTTTCAATATGATCTGGAGGGAGGGGTACAGTGAACAGAGAGGAAATTTATTTCTGGCAGGACTCTAGCCATGGAACTGTGGCTGAACTTTTTACCCTAATTACCTCCTGCTAATGCCTGCAGCGGTCTGGAATCAAAGTGGCGCTTCAGGCCCTGGAAATTCTCTGATGTGGCGAACGTTTGTTGTGTGAGGAGGCTTTCTTAAGAAAAAGCAGAATATTGTGACAGAATTAAAAAAAAATTTCTCAGTTACCACCCACCTCACTTGTTGCCTACAAAAATAGAGTAATTGTTTGCATCTGTGTCTTCCTTTCCCCGAAGAAATAACTGTTATAAATCAATGTGACAGAGAGCCAGGGAGCTGAGGCTTGCCCGAGGTAGGTTTTTAGTTTTAAATTTTTTCTTTTCAAAGTTTCTCCTTTATTTTGAAATTTAGGTTCAAAAATATAAAGAAGCCTTTCTGTGTGTACATCAGTTAAAAAGAAACATTCTCTCACCTCTAAAAGGAGAATTTGGGTCTTAAACCGTGCTTTATCTAATGAATTCTGAGGACACTTTTAGTGTCAGACTGATAACAGTTGAATTGCTTAATCCTAGAAATAGAAATGGGGGTTCTCACACTCCATGTTTAGTCCTCTGGTGACAGAGAAGGAGTCGGGGAGTAGCTCCCCAGGGCCTCTCCCGAGTTGGAGAGGGTTCGTTAAACTTGCAGAGGATTTCTGGCCTCCTGTCTACTGTGTGGAATAGATGTCTCTTCAATTCTTTGTTTTTATCCTCTACTGAGAGCATTTCCGCGCTGTGTGCCACATGAAAAGGCCTCTCATCTTCTGTTTTGTGAGGCATCAAGATTTCACGTCGTCTGCCCTGGTGTCGGGGTGTCTCTGTGAAGTAGGACCTCCAGTTTGAGCCCTTACATACTGTATTGAAGGACTTTCTAGGTCATTTGTAAGGAAGTCCAAAGGCGGTGTAGCTCATTTATGCCAAATCGTCTTTGCACAGGGCTGGGAACGCGTTTTGGTGGCCTTTTTTATTTAGGCAGCCTGAAAGGATAGCTTTAATTTTTATAGTTGGGATGCTGTGACTTGTTTTTTGATCCTGGTCAATAAAGTGAATTTTTATTCCTTATAACAGAATATTAAATTTCTTTCAAGGCCGTGCTGTGCTCACATCCTCCTGTGATTAGGTTATGGTCACTAATTGCTCCCGTGAAATGGTGATATTCTGCCTTTTGTATACTTGCACATTTGTGTAGCACCTGTGACCATGCATCTGCATCGTTTTATTTGTGAATGAAGGCTATTTCTTTGAACTGCCAACTTTCAAATCATGGTATAAATAATTACTGTTTTGTTCCATACCTATGCTAATAAAAACATGTCTTCAGTTCCAAGACAGTGATATGTGTTCACTTCTAATGAATTACTTCAGAGTAAACTGCTCATGTTAAAGGCAATACGCAGTTCACATTTCTCCTGGATATTTGCCTTCTCTCGCTATATTCTGTTCTACCTATCCTTACCTGTTCATGTCTGTCTGATACTGTGAAAACACTATAAATACTTTTTAAATTCTATAAAAAAATTTAAATAATCATAAATTTACTCCCCCCCCCCCTTTGAGACAGTCCTACTGCATAGCCCAGGTCGCTCTGGAACTCAGATCTGCCAGCCTCTGCCCAGGGTGCTTGGATTGACCGTGTGCGCCACCATGCCAGCTGCCAAATAATTTCAAATTCATAGAAAATTGGAAGATAAAACGAGTTCCTGCTTATCCTTCAGCAGGGTTCCCCTGTTTTAAAATTATGTAAGTGGAGTATTTATTCCTCAGCAGCAAACAGCTAATGTTTGGGTACTCAATACTGTTCAGTAATACTGGTTCAGGTTCCAGAAGCGTTTACAAAAAATGGCCTTGTGGCATAGATGCTAAGAATAATGTCAGCATTCAGAAGGAGGAGGCTGGAAAATTAGGGGATTCAAGCCCAGTATGAGACTCTGGGAAGAAGCGCGAGTCAGCTAGTCCACCCGGCCTGGTGTGTTTCTGTACCGATAGTGAGAGGTTCTGAATCAGGTCCAGAATGGAAATAAGACATCAGGATGAGAGGCACAGCCAGGTCCTGGCCCATATATTTGTTTAAACAATTAAGAATTATTTTATTTTATTTTTTTATGTGTATGAATGTTTTGCCTGCATATATGTCTGTCTACCACTTGTGTGTGTGGTGCTTGAGGAGGCCAGAAGAAGGTGTTGGATCCCCTGGCACAGGAGTACAGATACCGTTGAGCCACCATGTGGGTGCTGGGAATAGAAACTGGGTCTGCCCCAATTTGTGTGTTAATGTCATTTATATTCAAATGTCACACCCATCAATAGATTCTGGAGTTGGCAGTGACAGAGGAGTAAGGAAAACCGGCCGATTGTTCTGTAGTGGGTTGTGTTTGTGGTCTCTGAGCTGGCTTCGCAGAAGTTGGTAAAATTAATGGCCTTTGTTAGTTGAGCCAGACATGAATATTCTCATTTCGGCTTTACTATGTTTTTCATTTAGCTATGGAAATACAAGTCTGTTGATGAGCAAAATGATGTCTAATTTTTATTTATAATAATAGAGAAGCACTTATAAATCATCTTGCTTTTAGGGAAGTAAATCTGAGCAAGATTCTGTGTATATGTATATGAGATTTCTTTCACTATAACCAAATTATATAGTTTTCTGATTGTAGTCCATTAGTTTTCAGTGTTTCTTTATAATCATGACTTCAAGTTAGTATACTGGTAACCTAGCTGGGTGTTGTGGTACACATCTGTAATTTCAGCAGTCAGAAGTGAGCTACAACACAGTGAGATCCTCAAACTCCCAAACCTTAAACTGAGGCAGTCATCATGTCTTAGTACAGCATTTCTCAACCTGTGGGTTGCAGTTCTTTTGGGGGTCAATATCAGATATCCTACATATCAGATATTTATATTATGATTCATAACAGTAGCAAAATTACAGTTATGAAGGAGCAATGAGATAAGTTTATGGGGGGGGTCCCCCACAACATGATGAACTATTAAAGTGTCACAGCATTAGGAAGGTTGAGAACCGCTGACTTAGTGGATGCATGCTAGGTCATTGCTGCCTACTGGCTTACATTCCTGGCTCTGGAATTCCTTTCTTAGTTGTGAAGATGTCTGGAGGTGGGTTCTAACACACCACCTGTACATTCTGGGGATCGAACATAGCCAGTAAGTCTTTGTGGCAATTACCTTCACAGACTGGGATATCTTACCAGTAGCCTAGGCAACCTCAGACTCATCATGATTCTTCTGCTTTAGTTTCCCTAAGTGTTGGGATTCCAGGTCCAGATTATTTTTATTTTATGACATGTATGACACTTTGTCTGCATGTATGCTTGTGGACCACACGTATGCCTCGTGCTCCAAGAGGCCAGAAGAAGGTGTCAGATCTCTGGGATGGATTTACAGGTGGTTGTGTGCCTCCAGTGAGTGCTGGGAATTCAACTCCCATCCCATGTGTGCTCTTGGTTGCTGAGTCACATCCAAGTTTTTCTTTTTTATTCTATCTCCCTGCTACTGGTTTTCCATATTTTGTTGTCCACCAGAATTTACAAGTAGAATGGGAAAATGGAATAGAGTTTTCTGTGTTTCTACCTTTTAAAAAAGTATATGTGAAAAAAACCAAAAAAATAAATTAAAAAGTGTTATGTGCTGCTGAAGTGAGCGTTCTAATAGAAATTTCTAGCTAAAAAAAAAAAGAAATTTCTAATTGATGCATTGTATTGGTTCATTTTATTTATGAAGAAGGAGTCTCAATTGAAGAATTTTCTTGATCAGTTTTGTTTGTGAGCATATCTGTAGAACAGTTTACTAATTAATACTTCTATTACTAGTGTAAATTTACTTTGTTTAATGAAGGAATTTAGCCAGGTGAGATTTGAGTATCCCACATTTAAACTACAATACAGTATTAACTGTTGTTCATTGTCATCTTTTGCTACCTGACTCTCCAGCACCTGTGTGAGTTTCCTCTAGTTATTTGGAAGCTTGATACTAAGGAAATCAGGGTCGTAGTTCCCTTCTTCTCTGTAGCTGTGGATGGTCTAGTACTTGTTATGTAGCTCAGGGTAGCCCCAAACTTAGAGCAAGCCTCCTGACTCAGCCTATCAAGTTCTAGGATTATAGGCATTCACCCTCATGCATGATCTACAACTTCAGGTTTTTTTCTTTTTGGCTTTTCAAGACAGGGTTTTCTCTGTGTATCCTTTATTGCCCTAGAACTCACTCTGTAGACCAGGTTGGGTTGCCTGCCTCTGTCTCCAGTGCTGGGATTAAAAGTGAGTGCCATCACTGTGCAGCAACTTCATTCTTTTTATGAATGAGTTCTCTGCTCTGTCTGTCTCCAGTAAATGGATATCAGCAGTTTAAATAACAGTCCATGTTGAGGAACTGACATCTTTGTTTTTATCAGAAGTAGATTCCTTGATATTTGATATGGGGTGTTATAGATCACAGTCCTTTATGATGAAGATTGAATCGGATATTTAAAAAGAAACTTTCTTCTATAAATTTTTACTACATTTTAAATTTTGGTAAGGATTAAATGAGATAATACATGTAAGTACTTTATAGTGACATCTGGGGCCATTCAAATACACAGTTTTCATGATTAACTCAAAGGAATAGAGAGTGTCAGAAGACTTCATGGAGCCAGGGTCACCAAGAGAGGATTTGAAACATCAGGTGTGTGTTCCAGAAATGGAAACTTACAGAGTAGCTGTCCTGGTTTTCTGTGTTCATCAGTTCTTTCTAAGGTAAACGGTAAAATAGACCTTTAAAGGACGTTTTGTCTTTACTGTTGCTTTGAGAGAGTGTCTGCTAGTTAGTTAGCTCAGGATGGTCTGTACCGGGGATTGCCCAGCACAGCGTCATTGCTGCTCTTTCAGGCAGGTCCTACCATGCCCAGCAGAAAGAGAGATTTATTTGAAAAGCAGTTTCAAAATCTCAGAAAAAGTGACTGGAATGTTGTGCTGGTCAGCTTTGTCAGCGTGACAGAAGCTAGGGCCATGTGGGAAGAGGGGCCCTAACGGAGAAGACGCCTCCACCTGACCAGTCTGCAGGCAAGCCTGTCTGGCATACATTGTCTTGCTGCAACCCTCTGCGGGCCATCTCCCAAGCCTCCATTGGCATGTCTTCTGTATTCACAGCAGGACACCCTCTTGCTGGTACACATTCTGTGAGTTAGAATGGAGTGGAGTGGCATGTCACCCCCAGAAGTATGTCAGATGCAGCAGCTTGTCTTCTAAGAAATACTTCACATTAATCCTTCCAACTTACATAAATCATCCTTCATCCTTTCAGTGAGCAATGTCATGCCCAACAAAGAACACTGACCCCTGCCTTCTGGAAGCTTGTCATTTAGTGTAGAAGGCCCTGTAAATCTGATAAATGTACAAAAGTTTGATTACATCCTTCCTGTCACTAAGAATGTTTTAATAAATTCTGCATGAGAGAACCTGTCCGTTTTGGTAGCAGTTATTTGGTGGAACAGCTCGATCTCTTCCCACGGCTCTTACGAATGTTGGGACTTTCCATCAGTAGGCATTTTCAGCACTGTTCATGGGTATCCTCCTTGATACGGAATTGTGGTTTATTATGTGATGCTTTTAGATGGACTCACGGATTTGGGAAAGCAGAAAAGCTAAGTGTTGGTGGTGTAGTTATAACGGCATCGTCTTAATCACTACTGTTTGCTCCTTCCTGCTGTGTAAGAGAAGCACTTTACTTGCACTTCGTGACGAGAATTTACTCTTTTTTTTTTTTTTTTTTTTTTTTGGTTTTTCGAGACAGGGTTTCTCTGTGTAGCTTTGCGCCTTTTCCTGGAACTCACTTGGTAGCCCAGGCTGGCCTTGAACTCACAGAAATCCTCCTGCCTCTGCCTCCTGAGTGCTGGGAGAGAATTTACTCTTTATACTCTTAAAACTTATTATTTATTCATGTATGTACATGTGAGTGCAGCATTTGAGAAAGCCAGAAGAGGGTGTTGAAATCCCCTGGAATAGGAGTGTGGGTGGTTGTGAGCCATCATGTGGTTGCTGGGAACTAAACTCAGGTCCTGGATGTTTTCAAGCTCTTTTCCAATGGGCCATCTCTAGCCCCCAATTTTTTTTTTAATTTTTTAATTTATTTTATTTTACAATACCATTCAGTTCTACATATCAGCCACGGGTTCCCCTATTCTCCCCCCTCCCACACCCTCCTCTTACCCCCGGCCTACCCCCATTCCCATCTCCTCCAGGGCAAATCCTCCCCCCCCCCCCAGGACTGCAATCAACCTGGTAGACTCAGTCCAGGAAGGTCCAGTCCCCTCCTCCCAGACTGAGCCAAGTGTCCCTGCATAAGGTCCAGGTTTCAAACAGCCAACTCATGCAATGAGCACAGGACTTGGTCCCACTGCCTAGTTGCCTCCCAAACTGATCAAGCCATTCAACTGTCTCACCTATTCAGAGGGCCTGATCCAGCTGGAGGCCCCTCAGCCTTTGGTTCATAGTTCATGTGTTTCCATTCATTTGGCTATTTTTTTTTTCAATAATTGAGTAAAACCAAAATTTATTATAAGCCACAGTCGTACTAGGGACCTCCATACTATATATATATATAGCCTCTATGGTTCTATGTAGCCCCCAATTTTTATATTTTTAAAAATTATATATGTTTGTTGGTAACCTGTTGTGGTGTGGCATTTTCCATCTTAGGCACCAAGTTGGTGTAAGGATCAAAGTATCAGAATCCAGGTGTGGTGGTCAAGGCCTTTAATCCCAGCACTCAGTGAACTTTTTCAAAACAAAATCAAACAAAGAATAAATATCTTGGCTCTGGCTTCCTTTCTAACACCCCTCCTGTTTGTATGTGGAGACTGTGTTGTGTGTGGAGATGGTCACTCCATGACTGGACCCCTCCTTGTGACAGCATCCTTGTTAGCACGTTTTCAAGATGAGGAAATGGTAGAAAGTTTAGTCACCAGGGTTTATTCAGAGAGAATAAAGAGTTACTAAGTAGGCTAATCACAGCTTTAGCTTTTAATATGGCTAAGTTTCCATTTTCTTTCTTCTTTTCTTTTTAAAATACTAGTTAATAAAGAAGGAGACCAACAGGCTTTTGTTCTTCAAGCTCTGAATAAGAATACAATACTATAATGCTATCAAAATTTCCCTCTTACATTTAAGGGCTTAGATTTAGCAACACATGTTGAAGATTGTGCAGCTTTTTCCTATTTAAAAATAAGTGTTTCCATGCTTCTGACAATTCTTGGTAGATTTTAAATATCTTTGCTCTTTTTGTATTTTTCTTAAGCATTGCACATTCTTGGAAAATGTCACTTTCTCAGATACTTTGTTGCACTTTTCCCAGTTTTGTTTCAATCTGTTAAATATCATGAATGGAAACAATAATGGTCTTTGTAAAGGAAATGGTATTAATGTTTAGGATTTTGAAATCATAAAAGCCATATTTCACTTGGCGTTGACATGACAGTCATTGTATTCCATTTTGTTAAAAACGATGTTTTGAAAACTTGTCCAGTTTAGGACGATTGTGACTCTCATGACACCTGAATGCAAATAATTAAAAAGTAGACTTGAGATAAAATTGAAATATTTTATATTTAATTTAATATACAATGAGTTGTAATTCCAATTCCCCTTGAAGTTTTAAATTATCTATTTTTTTATCTCTCTGCCCACTAATTGTATATGCACACATGTGGGTGCAGATGTGCCTTAGGACACAAGTGGGGGCAGAAGACAACTTCTACCATGTGTGTCGCAGGCATTGTCGTGAGTCCTCAGGCTTCGTGGCGAGTGCTTTGCTTCCTGAGCTGTCTTACCTGCTCAGGCTTTAAGCATCGTTTACGTCTGTCTTCTGCTCCCTCTTTGGGTGGTATTCAAATTCAGAAGATACCATATTAGTTACCATGGCTAGCCTCATTACAATAAAAAATGCCGAGGTCCTCAGCCCCATACATAATGTTTACAGAGGCTAGTTATTCCTTGCTCCGTGGATTCTAAAAGTCTAGTTCATGACCTAGAAAATAGACTGTCAAGCCTTCCAGAGAAAACCGTTACACAAGAATGGTCAGTATACAGTGCACAGAACTTAAACTCCTGTTAACTCCCAGCCTTGGATCTTTTCCCAGTTTGGCTACTTTGACCTAAGCCTCACTACAATCTGGATTTTTTTTTTTTTAACTGAAAATTAGTCAGTATTTCATAGTGTATAAAACTTACCTAAATGTTATCTTCATTTATGTTTGATAAAATTATTGAAACTTTTAACTCCAATTCACACATAATAGATTACTGGTGAGACTTTCAAAAAGTAAGGTAACTTTGAACTAAAATTGTCCACTGGGGGTGAGTCTGACTTAGCTGTAGAGCTCTTGCCCAGTGAGTTCTAGGCTCCAGGTTCAGTTCCTGGCACCACAGGGTAAATGACAAATAAGGAGAATTTGCTTAGTGCTCAGTAACATGCCTCCTTTACTTTGGAAATTGTCTTTTACTGTCACAGTAAATGAGAACATAGGAAAAAAATGTTTTCAGTGATGCAAGACAGCTCAGGTACATTTGTTTTTAGTGTGTTAAGAAAGTCTTGGACGATTCTGACTGAGTAACAATAGTGTAGCATAGGCAAGTTATTACCAACATTTAAACACAGATCTTTCATTATAGCCTTTTAAAGTATGAGATTATAACTATATCTAGTCTTCAACTACCTCAGAGACACAAGAAGGAAATAATATTGCCTAAGTAAACAGGAAGTGCAGGCAAGCGACTTCCAAAAAATGTAAGAAATGACAGAAACAGCTGACTGCCTGGACAGTTACCCAGGGTTCCTCTGTAATGTTGCGGCATCCATCTTCGGTCTACAGGCCTAGCATATCTGACAGACTTTTCTATGAAGCAAGATATTCTGAAGGGCCTTCTACCTTGTCTTGGCAAAGTTTGGCAGTTCTTTCTTTTGTATCCTGCTTGTCTATTTGAACAGCGTACTGTCAGCAGTTGAGGTGAGCACTCAGGAAGTTCAAAGGCACCCCAGACTACACGAGATTAATCCAGTCTAAAAGAGAAACAGAGCCAGGTAGTGGTGGCACACACCTTTAACCCCAGTACTTGGGAGTCACATGCCTTTAATCCCAAGAGCACTGTCTGTTGAAAACCTGCAAAGCAAAGTGTTTAGAAGGCAGTTTGATGACACAGCACAGACAGTAGTTGGTTCTATCCTAGCACCTTTATGGCCATGGACTGTTGACCAGATCTGCAGTTCCAGCAGGAATTCACTCCTGTGGAAAGTGGTTGGTTGCTATCTAACAGTCAGCCACCATTGTGCCAGTGGACATATTCCTGGTAGGTTAGTACTGCTGCAAGGTCTGGTGCTGATGTCTTTTCTCCCTCAGCAGACTGCATAGTCTAACAGGATTAAAGCTAGCAAGCAGGAAGTAAGTTTCCTGGTTTTTTGAGATTGATTTCTTTATGTAACGGAGCCAAAGTGGGTGGTGTCTGTTGTGTGATTTTTTTTGATTGTGTTCTGACAAATAAAGCTTGCTTGGAGTCAGAGGGTGGAGCTAGAGGTTTGGAGGATTGTAGACAGATTGGAGGTAGGAAGTAATAAGGCATGGCTGAGAGAGGATCTCAGCTGTTTTTGGGGGAAAGAACCGAAGAGGTAGGAAGTCACTCTTGGCTGATTCCATGCTTCTCTGATATTTCAGATTCTTACCCCCAATATCTGAAATTTAAATATTTTTTTCTGATCTTTTGTTGATAAATAATAATTAGATAAGGCTTCAACCTGGTATGCAACATGGAGCAAGAATTTCCACATAAAACCTGAGAAAGCTTTAAAAAAAAAGGTTCTAAAATGGAGCCAAGAACAGCTTCCTAGTCTTATGTCTCTCTTGCCAGCTGTGGTACAGAGAGGCATCTCCTGGCACTGCCTGCAGGCTTGGGCCACCACCAGAGCAGATCCCGCCAGCCTGCCATGGACTAAGCCCCATCATGGGTGTAGGTTTTGCTCATGCAGACAGAAAAGGTCGCAGATGCTCAGTAAGGACATATTCAGACAAAAAGAGCCTTAGACAGGTTACAGTTTGTTTAAAAATATCCATAGGCTTGGGAGAGAAAAGAAAAAGAATATATGCAATCTTAGATTAAAAATGATAAATTTCTTTTTTTTTTTTTTTTTGGTTTTTCGAGACAGGGTTTCTCTGTGTAGCTTTGCGCCTTTCCTGGAGCTCACTTGGTAGCCCAGGCTGGCCTCGAACTCACAGCGATCCGCCTGGCTCTGCCTCCCGAGTGCTGGGAGATAAAGTTCTTAAAAAAGGAATAGAGCAATAAAAATATAAAGACAGAAAATATACAGACTCTGGATAGTATATGTTATCTTGTCTTTAATTTTTTGGCTGCTGAGAAAGGAGTTATAGCTGCTCAGAGACATTTGATTATAAATGCTGCTTGAGGGGGCTGGAGAGATGGCTCAGCGGTTAAGAACATTGGCTGCTCTTCCAGAGGAAGACCTGAGTTTGGACCTGAGTTCAAATCCCAGCACCCATATGGCAGCTCACAAATGTCTGTAACTCCTGTTCCAGGGAATCTGACACCTTCACACCAATGTACATAAAATAAAGTTAAATAGATTAAATGCTGCTTGATTAATGCATCCTATATATTTTTAAAATGTCTTGACTTCAAAATTTAAGTATTGGGGGAGAGGTTATGCTTTAATTTCCACAGGAAATTAGAGAGTGTGGATTCATTAGAGAGTGTGAAAGAAAATTAGGTTTGATCAGTTAAGACACCCTGAAATCCTGTCTACAGACATGAAAAAAAAATCTAAAAGAACTATAAGACAAGTAACCTATATTTTACTTGCTCAAACATAAAACAAAAAAAATATCTTTAACTAACTTGTACACATCACATATTCTTGTAATGTATATTACCTTTAAAAGTTTATATATTTTCAGAGCAAGGGGATCAGATACCAATGGAAACGAATGGCCCAGGTGATCCAGGATCTCAAAATGCCTCTGTTATAGTCTCCTCAGAATGTAGCATCCAAAACAACTTAAAGGCTGCTGGCTGATTACTCCAGCTGGGACTTCATTATTATCCCAGTTTTTTTAAGGGTCCCTTAAAGATAACAACACCCACAAAAAGCAGGAAGTAGTCTAGAGAGTGATGTCCACATTTCCAAATGATTGGTTATTGATGTTTGTCATCATTTAGGGAGGATTGGTTACAAATTGTTATTGAGTTATAGTCAGGAAAAAAGCTAAACAAAGGAGTTAATTTCAAAGATCTCTTTCTAAAGGAAAAAAGGGGGACAGGATATAGAAAGGATGAGATAAAAGTGTAGATTATTGAATCTACTTTAATCTAAAAACAGCTGTTAATCTCAAAATATTTTACATTGGTATGGATTTTAGTTTATTGATACAAATTTAAAGTTATTTCTATTATACTATATGTGTGTTTCTACTCTTGTTTTAGGTTATTGTGCTTATGCAGCTCATTTAAAATATAATGTATACTTAAAAATACAGATTGATAGTCATTTATAATAGTCAAACTTATAGTCATTTTAGATATGTTTTCAAGGTCATAAACAGGTATATTTAGATATGTGGTCTTCCAACACTTCAGAGATCTATGAAATATGTCATTAAAGGAACATAAAGCTTTTCATGATAGTGAGATGTGTCTGCTCCTGGCAGCACCAATCTAATTCAGAGAAGATGATGGGCATCGAAGAACCTCCATATGGAGTTCACTTTCTTTGTGGCAAAAGTTAGCCACTGGGCAAGAAACTGCCCTTGCCTTGACTGCTGACAGTCTGCTGTCCAGATTGGTAGAGCAGGAAAAGAAAGTGACTGCTGAATTTCTCCAAGACAAGGTGGGACAGTCCCTCAAAAATCCTGTTTCACAGAAAAGTCTGTCAGATGTTTGAGGCCTGCAGGCTGATGATGGATGCCCCAACATTACAGAGGTGCCTTGGGTAACTGTCCTGGCAGCCAACTGTCTTTGTCATTTCTTAGTTTTAGATTTACTCAGGTAATAATATATCCTTCTTGGCTGGGCGATGGTGGGGCATGCCTTTAATCCCAGCACTCGGGAGGCAGAGGCAGGTGGATCTCTGTGAGTTTGAGTCCAGCTTGGGCTATAGAGTGAGTTCCAGGAAAGGCGCAAAGCTACACAGAGAAACCCTGTCTGGAAAACCCTTTCTAAGAGAGAGAAGGGGATGGTGGATTTTGACCTAGGTCCTTCCAGTGCTATCCTGTGTTTCTGTCTTTATCCTCTCTGCTATCTTTCTATCTAAAAGTTTCTTATCTCTCTCTCCTCCTAGGAACCCTTTAAAAGGTGGGAACTGGCCTCCCACAGTCCTGTGATATTCATTTAATAAACCTTGTCTTATGGGAGCAACATTGTCCACTCATGCAGGCAGGGTTCCACTTCTGGATCACTGCTCACTCCTCTGGCCCATCCCTGCTGAAACCTTTAAGCAGAAGTTTATCTCTGCTCCCTTTCATATCATGTGTGTTCTAACTCTTCTCATTTAGTTATGCATGTATTCTATTGCTCTTGGTGTCACTCAAACTCTTAGAGGTCTGGCTGCCTGACTCCTGAGTGCTTGGATTAAAGGGGTATGCTACTATGTCCCACTCTTGTATTTAAGTTTTAAGGTTTAAACCCGTTGGTGGAGATGCACGCCTTTAATCCCAGCACTTGGGAGGCAGAGGAAGGTGGATCTCTGTGAGTTTGAGGCCAGCCTGGTCTACAGAGCAAGTTCCAGGACAGGCTTCAAAACTACCCAGAGAAACCCCGTCTTGAAAAACCAAATAAAAAAAAAAAAAGGTTTAAAGTTTCCACATGGCTTTTCATGAATCCTTCTGCTGCCAGGATCCTCCATACTCTTGTGTCTCCTTTTCTGTCTCCTGACTGGCATGTTGAAATCCCGTATGTTCATGTCACTTTCACTTTCCAGCTTTTGCCGCACGTGACCTGCAGCTCTGTTGTTTGGCACATTTGCAGTTAGGTTGTCTGTGTCTTGCATAGTATTGAACCACTTGCCATTAGGTTCCCACCCCATCTCTGCTGCTTTGATTAGTTCTGTGGCTTATTTACTTTCTATTAATCTGTTTGGCATGCATGCTGCCTGCCTTCCTTTGTTACAATTGAAGTGAATTCATAAAACAAAACATACCCTGCTAAATTGTAGTTCATTGGAAATGTTGCAGAACAGTTACCTGTTATCTGGTTCCAACCCATTTTCCACACATTGAAGGAAAACACACCCATTAGGCTGTCAATCCCCATTTCCTCCTCCCTCTAACCCAGGCAGCCAGAAATCTGTGTTTTGTCTCCACGGATTTACCTATTCAGGATATCTTAGACAAATGGATTTCTACACGATGAGACTATTTGAGTCTCTGCTTCTTTTACTTAGCATAACGTCTTTGAGGTTCATCCACATGGCAGATCATGTCAGTACTTTGCAGCAGAGTAGTCTTTTTCTGTCCTTACCCCATGGCTGATCTGTGTGTTGTGGGCATACGTGTGCTTCAGTTATTAAAAAAATGCTGTTGTGAGCTTTGATGGATCAGCTTTTGCACAGACATATGCTTTCACTTCTCTTGGGTGTTTGCCTAGGAGTGGAGTCCTTGCATCACAGGTAATACTCTTTTACTTTTTCAGGATCTGTCGACCTGATTTCCCAAAGGCAGCACACCATTTCCAATTCCCACCTGTAGTAGCTGCTTTTGCACAACACCTGTTGGCAGCTGCTTAAAGGCTCATGTCATCTGAGGGATTTCAGTCCCTCTGGCAGGGAACGCATGGTGTAGTGGCACATCTGTGGTGCCAGGAGTGTCTGTGATGGGAGCATGTGGGTCTTCCCATGGCAGCTGACCACCAGGAAGCTGAGACTACAGGCCAGAATCAGGGTGAGGGATAACCTTCAAAGGCACACCTGCTAGTGACTCGATTCCAATGCAGGCCTCACAGCTTTCACACCACAGGCTTGTGGAGATGGCTGAATAGGAAAACTGCATGCTTGTGTGAATGTGAAAACCTGAGTTCGGACCCACAGCATCCATGAAAAAGGTGAAGTGCTGGGGGTGAGATGCAGAGGCAGGCATATCCTTGGTGCTTACTATGTAAGTTGGCCAATTTGGTGAGCAGTAGGTTCACTGAAAGGCCCGTTCCTTAAAATAATGGGTAGGATGATTAAGGTAGACATCCAACATTGACCTTTTGTTTCCATATGCAAGTGCACACAAGTGTACACACACGTAGGTGGTACATGTGTTTGAGCTATATATAGCATAAGTTAGGAACCAGGAACTCTTTACAGAATCATGTGGAGGCCATTTCTCTACCACTCATAGACCAGAATTCCAGTTTCTCCTAAGAGTTTTTTTTTTACTTTAAAATTAACAAGGAATGTAGTGAGAGTGACATTGTATCTGACTTACTGTTTTTAGACAGGATCTTTGGCTAGTTCATTCAAAAATATGATTTTTCTCTATCCATTCATACATAGTGTTTTGAGGCAGGATCTCACTGAAGCCCAAACTGATCTGCAGCTTACTCTGTGCCCAGGCTGATACTGACTCCCAGGTTATTCTCCCATCTTAACCTCCCAAGTTCTGGAAATACAGACAGTCCCACCATGCCGGGCTTCTGGGCTTGTTACCATTCTTTTCCAGAGATTGCCTGTTATAACAAATGCTGCTAGTTAATGATTGGTAACAGTGTCTAAGTTAGGGTTTCTTTTTTATTTTTTAATTGCTTTGTTTTTATTGTATTAAAATGTACTTAACAAGATTATCATTGAATTGGTAAGTTTACAACACAGTGATTTTAAATTGTTCACAATAGCATGTAACCATCACTGCTATTTATATCCCAGTTTTTTAATCTCCTTTTATTTTTATGTCTTTCACATCATACATCTCCATCCCATTCATTTCCCCATCCCTTCCTATCTGCCCTCTGCCCTTGTATCCTCCCCTGCCCCCCCCAAAAAAAAATTAAATAAAATTTAAGAGAAAGAAAAAAAGAAAAAAAAAAACAACAAAAATTAGTGTTGTCATGGAAGCTGTAGTGTGACACAGTCAATCACTTAATAAACCCTTTTATCCATATATGTTTAGTTTCAAGTGTTCATTGCAAAGAGTCATGGTCTGGTTCGAGGCCTCTGGTTTCTGCTGCACTATTGATGATGGGCCCTCACTGAAGCTCCTCTTGGTTGTCCTGTTGTTGCCCTGTGCAGTGGAGATCCTGTACCTGCAGGCTCAGTCCCTTCAGCAATCACAGATAGGGCAGATGTTTGGGTGGGCCAACTCATAACTCTTGTTCTGGGCCTAGGTAGTTAGTTGCAGGGCTGGTCAAACACCAGCTGTCCCTTGTCCTCACCACCAGCTGAGCTCTCCTGCACTGCCCTGGCTAGTTCAGCAGTGGGGCCAGTACTCTTGCTTTGTTTTCCTCCAGGTGGGTTCTCTCACAGCTCTTGACAGACAGGAACAACTCTCCTGCTCTTAGGAATTCAGGGCCAGCTCTTCCACCTGCCTCATGCAGTGATGGTTGGAGCAGGGAAAGGCATCTCTGTGCTGCCCATGCCACCACATGGGGATAGCTCTCCTATGCTCACAGCTTTGGGGCTGACTCACCCACACTTCTGCCAACAGGACTGGCTCTATTGTGCTGCCCAGGTGAGGTGCAGGGCCTGCTCTCCCAAGTGTTGCCTCTTGTAGGGGACTGGGGCAGCTTTCCCTCTCTAATGATCTCAGTTAGGGTTTCTATTGCTGTGATGAAAACACCACAATTGAAAGCTGGGCAGTGGTTGCACATGCCTCTAATCCCAGTACTGGGGAGGTAGAGCTAGATCTCTGTGAGTTTTAGGTCAGCCTGGTTTACAGATTAAATTCCAGGACAGCCAGGGCTATACAAAGAAACCTGGGTTCGTTATTTTGCAAGGAGAAAAAAACCCCACAACCCCCCCCCCAAAAGCAGACAAGACCTTGTCAACTTGAAACACAACACTTTTTTTTTATTTTTATTTTTTAAATTACACTCATGATATTCATTAATTACACTCATGATATTAATCACATTTGTGGTATTCATAGATTACATTCACAGTATGTATATATATAATATAATATATATATAATATATATTATATATATGTTTATATTTAAATGCCGAATGTCTTTTATTGAAGGAGGTCTTAAATACTGGCTTACAGCACAATGGGACAACCCCGGAGGGCAGAAGTTCGCTATTGGTGTTTTACAATCTTGCATCTAAGCTGTTAAGGCCCATTATGCAGGATACACAGACAAGGAACTTTCCTTAAGCATTCAGGAGGGTGGAACCTGGCAGGGAATTAGCATAGGGAGGATATCAAGGTCAAGGTCAGCAAGCAAGGCAACAGTTACCCAAAATGGGGGCCAGCGCCCTACAGGTCCCCCTTTTATTAAAAAATGAGCTTCTGACTTGGGTTGCGTGGGACGTCAGCAGGTCACCTTACCCGTCATGGAGACACCTGCCCAGGCCACACAGGTGCTTTGTCTCAGGTTGGGAAACACAACACTTTTAAAGATATAACCTTTTCTTTTAGTTCATTCTCAAGATCTCAAATTGATATCACAAATATAAAATATTACAAAAAGTCCCATCATCTTTACCAGTTCAAACACCCTACAAGTTCAGTCTCTGTAAAAATCCCATGTCTCTTTTAAAAATTCAAAGTCTTTCAACTGTGGACTCCTATAAAATAACAAATAACTGAAATATTTGTTACTTTAAGTGGGAGGAACCTTGGCACACATTCACCATCTGAACAAAGCAAAGCCAAAATTGAACAGTGTAAATCACTCAATGTCCAATATCTGGAATTTACTTAGGATCTTATGGACTCCTCCAAAAGGGCTTGGGTAGTTTCTCTGGATCTGGGGCAGTCTGCACTCCACTGCTGCTGCTGCTGGTCTTGGTGGTCATCCCACGGTACTGGCATCTCCAAAATACTGGGAGCTCTTGCTGTAACCCCATTTTACTTTCACCAATTGCCTCTCCTGGGCCTTTTTCAGGGACTCGATCCCTCCCACACAGTGCCAAGCCTCAGCTGCGCTCAGTGTGCTGACTCTAAGGAAACACTTCCCCGAACATTTTACTTCAGTGATGCTAGTCTCTTCTTAATCACCACTGATGATTTCTTCCCTCCACCCCACCACCATCAATTGTCCCAGTAAAGCAATGGTTTTACTTCAGTGACTCTGGTTTCTTATTAATCACAGCTGTTTATTTAGCTTGAGTTGACCAGAACCACAGATTGTGCTCACTAATGGTCCAGTAGAGTCTTCCCTCTGAACCTTCCCAAGGTTCGTCTGCTCTGTTCTCAACATTCTAATCTTCCAAGCTTCTCCAGAGCAGCCTACTGAGCTCTCAACAGTCAATGGCTATTTTAGCCCACAGTTCCAAAGACCTTCCACAATTCTCCCCAAAACAAAATGGTCAGGTCTGTCATAGCAACACCCCCCTATCCTGGTGTGAATTTCTGCCTTATTTAGGGTTTCTGTTTTAATGAAACACCATGACCAAAAGCAACTTGGGAAGGAAACAGTCTATTTGGCTTACTTTTTTACATGGTAGTCCATCATCAAAGGAAATCAGGACAGGAACTCAAAACATGGCTGGAACCTGGAGATAGGAGCTGATGTAGAGGCCATGGAGGAGTACTGCTTGCTGGCTTGATCTTCATGGATTCCTCTGCACCAGCCCAGGGATGACCCCACCCACAATAGCCTAGACCCTTCTCTGTCAATCACTAATTAAGAAAATGCCCTACAGGCTTGTCTACAGCCCAGTCTTATGAAGGCATTTTCTCAATTGGGGTTCCCTCCTTTTAAATGACTCTAGCCTGTGTCAAGTTGACATAAAATTAGCCAGCACACAGAAGTTATAATGGTAATGCCTAGTTATTAAGGAGTATGTGAAAGAAAGTCTAAGAGGGAATGAGTTGTAATTAGGCCTAGATTTGAGAATTTAGGTCTGAGTGTATAATACTTGATTATTTACAGTTAAACAAGATTTGGATAAGTACAGCTGTTTTTGTTTGACTAATGTAATTTCTAATGATAGATTCATCTAAATGATAATGTTGGTAGTTTCTTGGTGATTCTTCTGTATTCATTATATTTTCAACATTCTCTCATCCTGGGAATCCATGTTGTTTTGTGGTTTATAATTGCTTTTAAAGAAAGCTTTTTCATTAAAAGGAAAAAAAAAAGCCTTGATCTTTAAATAGTTGTAATCAACCTTTCTCACTGAAGTGAGTTGACTATATAAATTCCATTCCTTTGGCTATTGTAATACATGAAAATTAGGAATTTTCTCATAAAATATTAATAACTTCCTTTATGAATATGAGTCAGGTGTACAGCAGCTAACAGATTGTTTGTATAAAAGTTTTGTTCGACACACTTGCTTTGTAACCTACTATAAAACACCTCACTTATATAAGGACTAGGTCAATTGAGCTGAATTACATCTATTTCTGTATTGATGACAGAAATTACAATCTACATTTATTGTTTATTTTGATATGTGTCAAAAAAAAACACCATTGCTTTGGCTCGATTCAGAGGTTTTTACACTCATTTACTAATTCAGTTGTACCTTTTTCTTTTTCATGCAGATGCAGCCTTTCACTCGAAATGAACTCAGTTAAATTCTCTGGTTTCTAAATTTGTAGTAGGAATTGTCTGTTTTAAAGAATTAGATTCATCCTGATGTGAAGTCATAGCTCTGTTTTGGTGGCAAACACACAGATAGGCATGCCAGTCCATCTGAGCTATGTAGCACCCAGACAACTATATAACTTTGTTATGGCATTGTGTTCTGTGGTGCATGCGTGGTGTGTCGTAGTGCAAAGCAAAGCTTGTTTTGCAGTGTGGCAAGTTGTGGGGCATGCAGACCCCATGGTTTATGGGAAGCTTTCTCTTTAGCTGCCTTAGAGCAAAATCCGGCCTCTCTTGCTGTGCTCCACACAGATGGGCACGGCTTTTCAAAAGAGAGAAGGCTGGGCATGCTTGCAAGCACTTGCTTACATCATGGGCAGGAAGATGTCGGCTGCTTTTTGAATGTATGAATTAGTAAGAACTCTTAAAGGAGTACTGTTTTTTTTTAACTAATGGTTAGGTGTTTTCCCAATATGTACATTGTTTATAGTGTTGTCCTTTTAGTTCAGGTAGCATTGAAGTGAGGCTTCATGGTGTTTTCCACCCAGGAAGTGCATGGGCCAGGGAAGCCCTTGGATTATCTAGTGCAGTCATGAGCACCTCACTGGAGATGAGTTTGCCCCTTCCTGTTACGTTTCAGTGTTTGCTAAATTGGCCTCCTAGCAGCAGAAGATCCGATTAATTTGCATTTTGTTAATCTTAGAAATTAAATTTCAAGATTTTAGAAAGTTTTCTCCCAAATCAGGTACTCTGTCTATGTGCAAGGCAATGCCTTCCACGGTCCTGGTAGAACAGCAGTGCCGCCAATACAGGGGTGGCTCAGTCTGCTTGGTCCTCTGTGTCCCTGTGTCACTGAATTGTTCATTTTTACACAGAGAGGCGGCCATTACAGTGTGAGACATTTTGATGTACTTTTGTGCTATAAAAATTAGTATATTTGTTTTTAAATTTTAATTTTTTTGTATTTGTGTGTACATAAGTAATGTTTGGACTTGCTTGTGGCCTAGGGTGTACGCAGGTGGAAATCAGAGACCATTTGGGAGGTAGTTCTCTCCCACTCTCTGAACCCTGGGCTTGGAGCCCAGGTTGTTAAACCTTTACTTGCTGGGTCTGTGTTTTTACTTTGTGAATGTTTGTGTTTGTGTATGCCGTAGAATGCTTGTGAAGGTCAGAGGACAACTTTAGATGCAGGTATTTTCATAGTTCTTCCCACTTAAGAATAGGTTGCAGACAATGTGGACAGAATAGTTGGCTGTTACCTTTTTAGACCTATGGTACTTTCCCAGTTATTTTTAAAATACAGTAAAGACCATCGAAATTTGATGGCATTATGCTTTCGATAACAATTATTAACTGGCCAGAAAAGTATATAGCTCCTTAGCTGTTTGTGTGTATTAAGGAATTTTTTTTATTTATTTATTTATTTATTTATTTATTTATTTATTTATTTATTTATTTATTTATTTATTTATTTATTTTTCAAGACAGGGTTTCTCTGTGTAGCTTTGTGCCTTTCCTGGGACTCACTTGGTAGCCCAGGCTGGCCTCGAACTTACAGAGATCCGCCTGATCTGCCTCCCAAGTGCTGGGACTAAAGGCGTGCGCCACCACCGCCCGGCAAGGAATCTCTTAATTTTTGAGCGGACTGGTTTAGAACTCCTCACGTGTGGGAGGGTTACAGGTGTGTACTGCCTTGCTTGACTTCAGCTGTGCAAAGGTTTAACTTGTTTTCAGTTCTTATTTTTGTGCATCGTGAACTGAATCATTGAACACTGCTGTGTGTGGTATTTTAAAATTGAACTTTTTCATTTTCCTTCATTTTCCAAGCTCTGATGGTAAATTTATGTATACCTTGTGTCTAGTGACCTTGATCATCAATTCATGTATGAACCACAGCCGTTGTCTTTAATGTCATTACAAAGGGACATTAAATGTGTCTTTCTCTTCACACTGTTGAGCTTTATACACACCCAACCAGGTTTTAAGCAAATAAAGGCAGCATTCTTTCCCATAAATTGTGTTTTCATTTAGCATAGAACCTACCTACATTGATAAACTGAATCATTCACTTTCTGCCTAATTTTAGCATCACATTTCCAGTATTTTACATTTATGTGCATTATCTACTAATTTTATTTGTTCATTTTGAAGCTATTTTAATCCTGTTTTAAAAAATGTATTTATTTTTATGTTATTGGTGTTTTGCCTGCATGTATGTCTGTGTAAGGGTGTTGGATCGTGGAGTTACAGACAGTTGTGAGCTGCCATGTAGGTGTTGGGAATTGAACTCAGGTCCTTTGAAAGAGCAGTCAGTGCTCTTAACCTCTGAGCCATCCCTCTAGTCCTACTAGTCTCTTACTACATATTTTTAGTATTGGTGGGCGTGATCCCTTCTTAGTTCCTTTAATAAGATTAAGAAAATATTTCTTATAATGAACATGTTTACCAATCTGTTCATAAAAGGGTAATCATCTTCATTCCATTCATTCTGTGTCCTTCCCTGGCTTGGAACTCAGAGATCTACCTGCTTCCCCATGTTGGGATTTTAGGCATGTACACCATATTTGGCCTACAATGTTTTAATGTATTTTTATTCCGCCTTATGAGTGCCAGGATTAAAGGCTTGGCTCACCCAGCTTGGCCCGATGCTACGTTTTTTAAAAATGATTTGCCTTGGGTGGATTACTTTTATTTTGTGTGATAACCTTTTAATTTCTTTCTTTTCTTCTTCTTTTTTGTTTGTTTTTGTTTTTCAAGGCAGGGTTTCTCTGTGTAGCCCTGGCTGTCCTGGAACTCCCTCTGTAGACCAGCCTGGCCTCAAACTCACATAGATCTGCTTGCCTCTCTCTCCCAAGTGCTGGGGTGAAGGGGTGGGCCACTGCTGCCCGGCTTGAATGAATTTCTTAATGCCATGTGCTAAGGACATGTGTGTTGTGCTCTTTTCACCTTTCTTAAAGTTGTGTTTGTTTTTTAGGACAACACCACCGTACTGCTGTGTGGATCTGTATTCACTGCGTACTGGGGAAATGGTGAAGTCTATTCAGTTTAAAACACCCATTTATGATCTTCATTGCAATAAGCGGTAAGTAATTTTCATGCATTTATTTTCAAATTCTAATGTGCCTCCTTGACATGTGGAACACTACCAATTTTGTGACTTCAAGTCATTGGAAAAAGTTTGAATTTCTTTCCAGTCAAAAAGTTAAGATTTCACATGGAATGCTTTCCAGCCTCCTGACCTACCCATGAGTTGTGATTCAGCGTAGTGAGATATGAATGTTATTTACATAACAAACGGAGGAGCACAGGCAGTATCTGTGAGAATACAGGAAAGCCAGGTATTGGAATGGTATACGTCTCTCCGTTTTCAGTGCTGAGTGCCAAGCCTGGCTTGTTGCATAAGTTGCTAGGCAAGCATCTGACCATTAAACTTCAGTCTAAGACCTTGAGTATTATTTTGGAATAATATTTGGTTGGCGGACTTATTGGGCCATCCCCAGCCTCTCATTTTACACGATTTTGATGCAAAGTCTCAACAAGTTTCCCAGGCTGGCTTTGACCTTGTTTCCTCCTGGCTCAGGCCCGCCCACCCTCCCCACCCCCATGTTGGTATTTTAGGCATGTACACCATATTTGGCCTCCAATTTTTTTTTTTTTTTTTTTTGTTTTGTTTTGTTTTTGGAGACAGGGTTTCTCTGCGTAGCTTTGCGCCTTTCCTGGAGCTCACCTGGTAGTCCAGGCTGGCCTCGAACTCACAGAGATCCGTCTGGCTCTGCCTCCAGAGTGCTGGGATTAAAGGCGTGCGCCACCACCGCCCGGTGTTTTTGTATATTTTAGATCCATTTCCTTATTTCAAAATGTGGGAAGATATTCAAATGTAGATGAAACTACCTGAATTCTAGTGATAATGACATGTTAACTACGGGCTCTTAGCGAAGGAAGACTTGGGAATTTAGTCTGTGCATAACTTGGCTTGCACAGGAGAGGAAGCTGAATTTGTAGGATGATAAATATCTTGATTGTGTCTTGGGTACAAGATGTAAATCTTCTGTCCCCAAGAACAAACACATGAGGCAGGGAAGCGGCTCTGTGAGCAGAGGTTCCTTTCTTGGTGGGCAATAAGCATCAGGCCTTAATTCTGATTCCCAGAACCCAGGGAATAGCTGGAGGTGGCTGTCACCCCAGGACTCCTAAGGCAAGGTTGGAGGTAGGACCAGATCCCGGAAACTCAGGGGCCAGCTAGCCTGGAATACATGGTGCCTCTGATGAGGTGGAATATGAGCAAGGACATCTGAGATTGTCCTCTGGTCTTCACACGTATCCACACACATGTCGTGATATGTGCATGCCAACCCACAGTCATACAAATGAAAAGGAATAAGTATGTACACACACGCACGCGCGCACACGCGCACACACACACACACACACACACACACACACACACACGCACACACACGCACACACACACGCACACACACACACAAAATCTAAAAGGGCAATACATGAGACATGAGAAATTCCTTTGTGTGTTAGAGGCCCTAAATTCAATTCTCAGCACTGAAACAAAAGGGAAAATTACGTGTGGAGTTGGTACTAGTGGGTAAATTCAAATTCAAGGACAACACACTGCAAGTTGTAAGAAGCAGAGTAAACACTAATAAACCAGTACCAGTATAATGAGTCCACCCCACTTCATAGAAACTGTGTGTGGAATGGTTTGCATCCAGTAGATAATATAGTTTACCCAGAAAACCGCCCATCCTGTCTCAAATAGGCTTATTAAAAAGCAACATTAGCACATTCTAAATAGAAGACTTTCAGATTACCCTTTCTTTACATTATAAATCCACAAAAATCCACACAAAGTAGCAACAAAACTTTTTTGTTTAAATAGTTTTCCAAGCTTAAGTTAGAGAAGACATCAGTTAATAATTATATATCATTTAAAAATTAATACCGAAATGTGTGTGTTTTAGAAATTTAAGAGCTTCATAGAAAAGCTTCTGGTTGCCCCAAGATGTACATGGTCGGCTGTATCTGAATCTGCCTTTCTTCAGAAAGCACAGATCTATAAAGGCAGTGTACTGAATCACTGTAGCTGAGGTGCATGATGGTTCAGGAGCGAATCCTGTAACTGCATAATGGTGAATTTGAGATCAGCAACAAGTGTCTAAGGGCCCTCCTAAGAAGTGATTGGCAGTTGTATGGCAGGAAAATGGACATGGTGCAGAGGGTGGGGATATGTGCAGGAACAGATGTTCGTGCAAACCCCTTTGAAGTGCAGCAGACAGTTTTCTGAGCACGGGTAAGTGTACCAAGGGTGGGTGGCAGCAGTGACTCAGAGGACCCTCCTGCTCCTCTCAGGTAACAGCATCGAAGTCAGGGGTCATTCTGGGCAGGCTCCACTGAGGGCTCCTAATCTGTTGAGGGTGGACTAGATATCTGAATCTACAAACTTGGGGTAGGGAGTCGCTGTACACGTGGAGGTTTATTCAGGGAGTCCTGTGAATGTCCTGTTATCCCCAGTGTGGTTTTTCTGTGATGACTGGAAAACATTCTTAGATGCTTTTATACATTGCTTTCTGTCCTCACAGTTCAGTCATCCGCCTAGAGTGTTAGGCTTACCATGCACATCGGATGACTAGAGCAGCATGAGAGTGGCAGTCCGCAGCTCATAGGCCAGGCCTCCCTGTTTGCCGCCTTACTTGGGTTAGCGTGTGGATCTGAGAAAGGCGTGACACAAAGTCAAAGTCAGACCTTGAGATGGCTGAGATAATAGGAGCTGCAGCTAGCGACAACAGGAGGCAGGGAAAGGAGCCCTCTTCTATTCTAAAACTTCGCTCAGTGTGAAAGGGAGCAGAGGCCAGGCGTGCCAGTCCTGTTAATAAACACAAGTAAGCATAAACCACCTAGAGTAAACATTTTCAAGTGAGCTCAGGGGTTCACCTTCTTGATGATGAAAGATATTGATAATGGGAAACACCATGTACTAAGTAAATATTTTATTTTAGTCCTCAATGGAGGAATAAAGTCTTTTTTTTTTTTTTTTTTTGAGATAGGGTTTCTCTGTGTAGTTTTTTTGTTCCTGTCTTAGATCTCACTCTGTAGACCAGGCTGGCCTTGAACTCACAGAGATCCGCCTGCCTCTGCTTTCTCAGTGCTGGGATTAAAGGCGTGCGCCATCACCACCTGGCAGAATGAAGTCTTTAATATTGGTCAGCAGAAATTATGCAGTTTTCTGGACATGGTGGCACATCTTTGTAATTCCAGAACTTGAGAGATGGAAGCAAAAGGATTAGTAGTTCAAGGCCAGCCTCAGCTAAGTAGTGGCTTGAGGGTAGTTTGTGATACGTGACAGTCTCATAAAACCAAAAGAGAGGAAGAAATTATGCAAAAGAGATATTAAAAAAAGTTCCCGGAGCCCCTGTGTAAATGAAAGAGTATCAGACATTTTAGTGGGAAGTGAGTTCTATCTACAGACTTCATTAGGAGCATAAATTTATATATACAGAGCCCATGAAGAAAAATATTTTCAGGCATGTCCCTAAAAGGGTAAAAACTGAAACCAATGAGGAACACTTGGTGAAGGCATCTGCAGGAGCAGTGTGTTCTAGGTAGTGGAAGTGGACAGCTGTGGCTGTGAACTGAAGCTGTGTGCCTCTGCAGCCCACCCTTGCTGTCCAGTTTCCCTTCGGATTCAGTCTTTTCTCTTTGGAGATGAGGTTTCACTTTGTAGCCCAAGCTAGCCTTCAACGTGTGCCAGATTCTAGGCGCTTGCTCCCATTCTTGACTCCCCACTTCCTGGAGAATGAACGGTTTACTCTCTCATTGGGCCTGTAATTGTACATCTCTGGCAGATTCCTTGGGTTCCATAAGATCTTATCATGTTCATTAATACCCTTCTTACTCATTTTTGCTGCTTGGGGTCAAACACATGGCCTCCAGATGCTAGGCCATTAGGGTCCAGGTCAAACCTCAAGTTGCCCCCATTGGCCCTGAGCTCAATGTGTAGCTTAGGCAAGGCTTGAACACCCTATTTTCCTATGTCTGCTTCCTGATTACCTTGGATAATAAGCCTGGACCATGGACCTAGCTGCCATCCATATCTTTTCATTCTGATTGTATACCTACTTCCTTACCTCAAAATTTGAAAGTAGGAGCTCTCTTTTGTCACCATTGAACACCCTGCCCCATTTTCCAGTTAACATTAGCTCCCATGATTCCATGTTTCATGGGTCAGGTTTCACATCCCATCTCACTGAGTTGGTCTTCAGAAATCATTTGCCAAATGTTTTGCCCACCTCTTCTTCCACACTGCAGGTAGAATGTGATTATTCTCCCTGGGCCTGCCTCCACCCTCTTGCAGTCCTTGTCTTTTATCTGCACTGTCTCACTGCTGCTCTCCACCGGCTAGACCCACTTTATTATAGTGCCAGACTTGATCACACCACCCGTCTGCTCTAAGTTCTCCAGTGGCTTCTTGCCTGTGGCCGACGATAACTGGGATCACATGGTCTTTTCATTCCCCCCTCACCTGACCTGATTTCCTAAGAGTTTTCTCCCTTGCACCTGTCGTACTGTTTCGTGGAGAAGTAAAACATTTCCAGCCCTGAGCTGTATACACACTGGAGATTTAGTTTATGATGAGGAAGAAAAATGATTCTCACTGACTTGTGAGTACTGAGACTCAGGTAGATCCATCATTTGTCATGGCATAGCCACAGGTCCTTATCCCTTAGGGACTCCATGAGGATGGGCTGCATTACATTCTGCACATTAGTAGTTTAGCATTTACATATGTAAATATTAGAAAAAAATGGAAATATACTAGTTAAAATCAGAACCTATTAGAATATTAGGAAAGATGTGTAGGAACTGTACTCAGTGAATTTTTTTAGAGATGTGGGGACACAGTACTTGCGAGGCTGAGAACGGGTACTGCTTGTTTAAAGACAACCTAGGCTCCAGATCCAGAGTGGGTGTGGCTAGCACAAAAATAAAAACAAGAAAAACCAAGAACTTTTTAATAGAGTGTCAAGTGTTATGATTTTGATGTTATTATTTAGTCACTATTTGATGAAAATCAACTATATCTATGCAGTAATTTCTTTTTTTATTATTATTAAGAGATTTTCTAATCATTTTACATACCAACCACAGATTCCCCTCCCCTCCCTCCTCCTGCCCCCCAGACTTTCCCTCCAACCCTCCCCCCATTCCCGGCTCTATGCCTAATTTCTAATGTATTACAGGGAAAAAGGCAAGTAGAGCGGTGGAACAGAGCCAAGTCTGGACCAGATACCCAGGCTATTTAGTACTTAAAAAACACCAACAACAAATTGTTTAGCATTATATCCAAGGTATCCTATTTTCCTGGAATAGTTTTGATAACCCATGTCTGTTGACACTTGCCCATGGGGTTATTTTAGTGCTGCAGTAGTTGTCCGTAGTATTGTGTTTGGTCTGTGTGACACGTTGGGCGTCCAGTGACAGACGAGCTGGGAAAGGTGGGGATTCCCTTTCTTTTCTGCCATCGTTCTAGCCGTTTCATTTTTAACCTTGGATTTCTTTTTTTGGAGTTTTTGTTGGTGGAATGCATGACACAAGTTGTTTCATCTGTGTTTTTAGACAGGGTCTTACTGTGTAGGGCAGGCTGTGCTCAAACTCCTGGCACACTTCCTACTGTTGGGATTACAGGCCTCTCTTCCCCCGCATCTCATATGTGTATGGTGTGGATGTATGTATGCATTTGTGTGTGTGTGTCCAGGTGCCCATGAACATATGTAGTCAAGGAGGTGGAGGCCTAAAGTTAATGTCAGGACTCATCCACCAACATTTTTGCACATTATTAATTGAGGCAGGATCAAACCTGGCGCTCGGTTCTGACTAGTCTCAGTAGTCAGCGTCCTCTGGGAATCTCCTCTTCCCCTATGAAGCTGGAATTACAGATAGTCACGTGAGTTTTGGGGAATCCAGACTCAGGCCCTTATCCTGCAGCACGTGCTCTAAGTGCCAAGCAAAAAGCCTCCGACCCCCGCCTACTTTTTTTTTCTCCAGTGCCCTTTTGCTTATTTTGAGTTTCTGTTACTGGTCTCACGTACATGTGTGGTTATGTTTATGTTTTCTTACTCTGAGGGTATTTCGTGAAGTGTCTTTTGTGACGAGTAGTCACTAGTATGCTGGTAGTGTTTATTTTTCTTTTGGTACCGTTTGTATTCTGTGTATTTTTCTATTTTATACTTTTAAGGTACTTTTTTAAAAAAGGATATTTTGGAAGTATTTGTGTTTATATATATGTTGATTTACATGTAATTTAACTTGATCTTATTGCAGTTTCTCTTGTGATTTTATAGTTTTTATTATGAATGGCCATTGTACAGCTCAACAGTAGTGTATTTGTTAGATATGGGCAGGTTTCCGGTCATCTCCATCACAGAAAGAATTTTTAAAAGTTAATTTAAGAGAAGGAAAGTGAAAACCTAAGCCCTGAAAATCCTCACTCATAATTCATAACTCTTTATTTGGTTCTGTTTATCATGTATGTGTATCTGTCTGTCTGTCTGTCTTTGTGTATATAACATTGCTGACTTTCTTCAGATAGGATCTTCCTCTATGTATAGTTTGGGATTGTCTCAAGCTGTTGTTCCTGCCGCCTCTGTCTTCTGAGTGGCTGGGATCACAGGCATGCTTCACAATACCCGGGGAAGCTTCTACTGACCTTCAACAATAGACCATATTTTCTTTTTTGCATGCTCCACTATTTGATTTTTTAATGATGGATCTTATGTGTAAGGGAACAACAGAGACGGTGATATTTTCTGTAAAGGTGCTGGGACTGTGAAGATTGAAGGACACACATTAAATCTGCTGTTGAGTGTAAAGTTTCGTTTTGTTTCCTTTAAGGGGAGACTGTCTCTGCTTTGATATGAACAGTGCATATAGAACATTCAACAGATTATCTGCTTAGAAACAGCAGAAAGTCTATCCAAGGATAGAGGTGTTCTCAACAGGCAGTGAATAATAATAGCAATAGTGTAATAGAAGTGATTATAGTATTTAGATTTCTTCTGCATTAGCAAATGGCAGTTTTCTACATTTCAAGACTCATTTGCTGCAGGGTGTGTTTTACATAGTAAATCTTACTATTTCTCCACCAGTTTTTAGCATGTGTTAATTAGATATACCTGCTAAAACTTCTAAAAGAAATATGTGAATTATCTAGTAATAAGGATGATGTTTTACTGAACTAATCATTAAGTGTGGGATTGGTTATTCTACAAGAAATAGTCAACTATAAGTCAATATTTGGGATGCATTGTAGGAATTTCACTTTAGAGTATTAAAATCATAGCTTAATTATACAGTCTGTATGTTCTAAATTATTTCCTTAATTATTTGTAATTTTTTCTCTAAAATTACTGTTTATAGAGATTGTAACTAAATATTAATATACTGAGTCATTTAGAAATGGCATATGCTAAATGGCAAATGTCTCAGATTTTGTTGGGTGTGCTGAGAAATTCTGCAATCTTTTAAAGTAATAGATTACATAAAGCCATTTATATTTAATTTAATATCATTGAACATTCTGTTTAGTAAGTAGCCAACTGGTTAATATTATCCAGTCTTAATGTCGTCTGTTTAATTTCAGAATATGAAAATGAAACTGTTCAGAGTCCATTACAGCTTTAGAATTTGTCACTGTTTATATGGAAGATTTCACTGTTTTTATTCTCAGACTTTTGGAGTCAGATATTTCTACCCTATGTACTAGAAATATTTTATTTTCAAAGTATGATTTTAATTATTTATGATTCAATTAATAGAATTTCTCACTCACTCATGTTTCCATTCTGGTTTTTCCCTCTAATTTTAGGATCCTCGTCGTAGTCTTGCAGGAGAAAATCGCTGCCTTTGATAGCTGTACTTTCACAAAAAAATTTTTTGTCACAAGTATGTACCAAATCATTTTACTTCCTGTCATGTGCGTTTGTGTCTCTGTTGCTGACTGGATGGATGCTGTCAGCAGTGGGTTTCGGCTGTGGTCTCTGCCCGTGATTCTTGTGGGTGCAATCACTTAGTAGCTTCTAACCTTAGGAAGGGATTTTACCATGCCAGTGCGCTTTGCTCTGATTTTTGTCCACAGCGTGAGCTTTCCTTATGCACTCAAATTGAGTGCCTCTCACTTTTCCCTGTAGCTGTTTCATGGAACTGTTGTGAAATGAGTTAGCATGTCATGGACTTAGAGGAGTTATTGGATGGTGCTCTAGGAAGGATTTTAAATGCAGAGTAGTTCACCTGCGTCCCTTGCCTTTTCCCCATGACTTTCACTGTTGTCAGGAGCTCAGCACTTAGCCCAGTGTTGCAACCCAAATTCAGTGCAAGTTTTGTAGAGAGGCCGAGGATGGGGATAGGAAGGGAAGTGAGGGGTGGGTTAATTAATTCTAAGGAGCTGGAATGTGCAGTCTTGGCATGCTGAGTTGTGAAGGGCAGAGACAATCTGGAAATGACAGCAGGGGTCCGTTAGCTGTTCAGAAATGCTAGTCAATCTGGGACACACACAGGACTTTTGTTTTTTTAAATTATTTACTATTATATATATATATATATATATTATATAATATAATATATATATGATGTGCATTGGTGTTTTGACTGTGTGTGTGCCTGTGTAAGACTGTCAAGTCCCCTGGAACTGTAGTTACACACAGTTGTGAGCCACTCTGTAGGTCCTTTGGAAGAGCAATCAGTGCTCTTATCTGCTAAGCTATCTTTCCAGCCCTGACACCGAAGTTTTTTAATTTTATTTTCCTGTAGCCCAGTAAAATAATATTTTTCCCCTACTTGTTCTCCCCCCCCCCCAAGAATCTGATATGTATATTTTACAGAAATAGCTTAATGGGCCTCCATTTTGAAATGAACTAGAATTACAATATGGACTTAGATGTTTACTGAGTAGGTAGTAGTAGATGTAGATATTATTCCTCTTCTATAAGGGCAAGTTCTTTGTTATAGCTGTGCTATATATTACAGATGATTATGTGCATCCTATACTACACACCATACTATATAATATGATAATTCGATACAGTGCATGTTTCACATTTTGTGGATCATGAAGAACTGAAAGACTAGCCCATCCCCCATGCCTTTAATCCTTTTCTCTGAATTATTCACCCAGTATGCTTAGGCAGCAGGAGCATGTGAGTTTCTGTGTGGTGCAGATGAGTTAGTTAGAACACAGTGGGATCTCAGTCACATCCACGTGTCAGCTACCCTGGGGATTTGCCATTCCATTTCAGCTGTTGTTTTTTATTTATTTTTGTTGTTTTTCAATTTTCTTTGCTATTCGATACTGATTACTGATAAGGGTGTGAGGTCCTCTACAGTGTTAAGTGTCCGTTGTGACCCCATTTAACTAACCATATTCCTTGGTAGTTACTTTATCAATTTAGGAGTTCAGCACATTAGAATGTGGTAGTGGAGACTAACATGGTTGGTTGTCTCTTTTTAAGGTTTATTCTTCCTTAAAAATTTGTGTGTACATGTGTAGGTGCACTCAGATGCAAGAAGAGGTCTCTGTTCCCTGGAACTGGAGTTACAGGCACTTAGGAGCCACCTGGCATGGGTTGTGGGAACCAAAGCTGCTTCCTCATAAGGAACAGTAAATGGTGAACCATCTCTCCAGTCCCCCAATGTGGTGTTTTTTGTTTTTGTTTTTTTTTTCCCTCTGTTTTTTTTTTTCGAGACAGGGTTTCTGTGCAGCCCTGGCTGTAATGGAACTCACTTTGTCCAGGATGGCCTAAGTCACAGAGATCTATCTGCCTGGCTCTGCCTCCCAAGTTTTGGGATTAAAAATATATGTTACTGCTTCCTGGCTCCCCCTGTTGTTATTTATTTATTTATTTATTTATTTATTTATTTATTTTTATTTCTGTTTGTTTGTGGATGAACAAGCTAGGGCACATGTCTGTTTGTCAGAGAACAGCTTCCATGAGTTTCTTCTCTTCTACCTTTCTGTGAGCTTTAGAGGTCCTAACTAGGATCTTAGGGTTGTGTGGCATGCACTTCATTATGGAGCCATCTTAGTGGTCCCATTATTTGTTAGCAGGAGTTTATTTAAATGCAAATTATGTTTTGAAATTTGAGTATTAAAGGAATTTTTTGTCAGTAGTTGTTATTTTTCTCATTATTAGTAAATGTCAGGATAGGAAATATTAAAAGTGAATTACAAGCAGTTAACAACTGGGTTAATGTTTGAGATGTATCATTTTGAGATTATTATCTAATAGCTAATAGCTTAAATATTTATTTATACTAGTCTAAAATATTTTTATTCTTTGAGATTTTTTTGGTTTTTCGAGACAGGATTTTTCTGTGTAGCTTTGTGACTTTCCTGGTACTCGCTTTGTAGACCAGAGATCACAGAGATCTGCCTGCCTCTGCCTCCTGAGTGCTGGGATTAAAGGTGTGCGACACCACCGCCTGGCTCTTTGAGAATTTTATACAATGTATTTTGAACATATATACACTCCTCTCCCCTATTCCTCATAAGTCTATCCCTACCTCCCCACCTATCTCTGCCTCCCCACATCTCAACCCCCCCTTCTGTCCCCCACCTACCTGACTTTCTGTCTTCTTTTTTTTTTTAAAGAATTTGTATCTGGGTATGCTTTATTGATAGCTCTAGCAACACATACAAAAATAAATTAATGAGATTTGTGTATTAATCTTACTGTTTGATTGTGGCTTGTTGGAATTGCATTGGCTATAAATTAAAATTTCACGATTTTCATTAATTATGAAAGATGCAAATGATTAGCCTGAGTTAGTTAACAACAGTTTGGATGCACCGATGAAGTGGGAGTTAGTGACCTGCCCTTTGGACTTGAGAGCAGTTTCTTTGTATCATATTTGCATTGTTAACTCCTCTCTCCTGCCCCATCTCATCCTCTCCTGTCCCCTGCCGCCTTTTCCCTTCTGTCTTGTCCTGGCTGCTCCTTTTCAGCAGTCTTTCGCACTCTGTAGCCCATGATGGTATTAAAGTTGCTGTCCTTCTGCCTCGCCTCTGAGTGCTAGGTCCCCCCCCCAGTGTGTCTGTCTCTGTGGGACATTGTTACTGTATCTTCCTAAATACTTACCCTTGAGTTTCTGGACCCACTGAAGAGCCGAAGCCAGTTGTCCTCGAGTATTAGCTTCTCTCGTGCTGTGTGAATTGTTCACGAGAGGAGGACAGTTCTGTGAGTGTCACCAGGTGAAGTGGCATCCAGCCGATAGCTAAGCCATTGTTGTGTGTTCTGTCCCGAGGGGATTCTCACACACTCTCTCAGAGCATTGGTGCAGCGGTTCTTAAGTCTGGGGATGCCTCTGTTAGTAGAGATTGCAGAAGACCCCACATCAAATGGTATGTATTAATTTGTACCTGACAGCTATGCAGAAGGATGAGCCTGGAGGATGGTGTGGGCAGCTTAGTGAGGACCTTTAAAATCAAAAGTGAAGAGAGGGGCTGTTGGTGTATATATTAGGGCACTTATTTAGTGTGTGAGGCCCTGGCGCAATACCCAATATTGCAAGCCAAGTAAAATATCCAAACCAAACCAAACCAATCAGCCAACCAACCAAAGACCCCATCAGGTGTTTAGAAAACAACGATAAAAACTGATTTCTTGCTTCCTACTGTGTTTAAGGATTTTTGTAGTTTTTCACTGTAGTGCTGTGGAACGTCATTAATAAATGCATCCTTGTCCTAGTGATGGGTCTATTTCATACTTCACTAGGGAGTGTTGTGTTCAGTACTGGTTATTTAAATTGTGAACTACAGGGACTGCTTTTGTGCCAGTGATTTGAAGTTGGAAAGATTGATGATACACATAAAGCTTCAGTTACAGCTTTACTCAGGTGATCTCAGTCATGATTCCAGGTCTAGTGGCTTCTAGTGCTGAAACAAGATGGCTGCTGTGAATTTGAAGCCTGGGCTACATAGTGTTCCAGGACAGCCTTGGCTGTAGAGTGAGACTATCTCAAACAAAGGAAACATAACAAAACTTAAAACACCACCACTGCTAATAAAGAACATTTCAAACCAAATTTGGTGTGACGCAGTTCTTAGTCAAGTGCAATACTGCTACTCCATAGTGTTAATATAGATGATTTTTCTCCATTTTCTGCACCACCCTTCGGCTAATTCCTTTAACTATATTCAGAGTTGGTTCGGATCTCAGCATTTTTCTGTGTTTGAATTTTGACTGATACAGAGGTTGGCTGAGGAGTTGGGAGACCGGCATACTATGATGTCTCTTGTGGCAGCTCATTTGCCTGTAGCATGTGTCTTGTCTCTGTTTATTCACACCCAGTAGGACTGGTCATTTGTTAGCCAGAGTTTCATGCAGCTCAGGATGACAGTGAATTCCGAATCCACATGCTTCCATCTCTGGACTGCTAAGATTGTAACCCTCGCATGCCTGCTTTCTGCACTGCTGCTTGAGTCTGTAGTTTGGCATGGGCTAAGCAAGCTCTTTACCAACTCAGCTGCAACCCCAGCCTGGTACCCAGGGCTGAAAGAAGTAGGATTATGCCCTGTGTAGAATCACAAGATCTCCACTTAATGAGGATGTCGTTTTGATCATGTAGACATTTAACTTCTGAAGTAGAATGGGAAGCTCTTGCATAATGCATTCTTAGCTGAAGGCCTTGTTATGTATGAATACAATGAAAGTATTGTAAAATGAGTAGAGTCTGCTGTGCCCATCAGAGCAGGCATCATAGGGATTTGTGCCAAAGAGTGGATGGAGCAGGTAAAGGGAGCTGATAGAGAACTGTTAACAGAGCACATCCAACAGGACGAGAAAGGAGACACCTTTGTGTTCGGATGTACAGAAAAGTCAGTCTTGAGCAGCTGTCCAGTGTGGAAATTCAAAACCCAGGTATGAGTAGGCAAACAAAAGACAAAGACTGATAGATGTCATTAGCAGTCATTTTAAGGACCCTTTGAAGTTGAAAGGCAGATATGGAGTCTCCAGAGAGACCCGGTGTCTGATAAACAGGCTGTGTGTGTGTGCATCTGCCTGTGTTTTAAGTTTGAGAAGGAAAGTTATTTGGTGCAGTCCTAATGTTATTAGTGTTAGAATGTCTGTTCTTTGTTTATGTTAATGATGAGCAACACATGGAACACATGGAAATGAGTTTAAAGTAGCTTTAAAATGCAAAGTTAAAATTTTGGGTAAGAACAGCTTTGCTTGCTTTTTTTTTTTTTTTTCCTTTTCCTTTTGGGAAAGCAATGCCTTGGTGTTTATCCAGGCTGGCTTGGAACCACCACTCCCACATGTTTGTAATATACAGCAGAAAGGGTTGGAGGTTGTATCATTTAGGTCAGTTTGTATGTTAAATTTACCTCCATAGCTTTGGGTTTGTCACAAGGTAAAGAGGGCTGTTCTGGTGTCTCCTGGCCCTGGGCAGAAAAGTCTGCAAGTATGTACATGTGCAGTGAGCCAACCTGTGACTTTTCTGTTTCCTGCACATGATTCCCACTATTGATTTTTTTTGTATAGCATTGTGCTGAAATTCATGTTTCATATATGCAAAATGAACAAAAATAATTGCAAATTTCTTCAAAGCTTGTCCAACCTTAAAAGGCCATTAATCAGTTGCATGATGTTTAAGCAACCCCTCAAATTGCTATTTAAAGTATGTGTGCACATTTCTGGGTTGTGTCAGATTTTCTTACTCTCCTCTAACATGTGGTCTTTGTGAGCGGTGTCTAGCAGAACTTAAAGATGGTGTTCAGCCTTCACTATTCCTCCACCTCCCGACCCTTGCATTGCCTTCCTGCCCGATTCTCTCCCTCCCTCCCTCCTTCCCTCTGTCCATCTTTCCCCCTTTCCCTCTCTTCTTTTGTTTAGACTGTGTTTTATGTATCTCAGGCTGACTTTGAAATACTTATCTTCCTGCCTCTGTGTCTGAAGAATGGATTATAGACATGCATCACCACATATAGTGTTCATGTTTTATTTCTTCATTATGTAATGATCCTAAATTTTATGGTTATTAGACATGTATCTCTTAATTGGTTAACAAATACTACTTTATATATTCTTCTTGAATGTATGGGTGATGCTTACATGAAACTGAGTACACATTCTAGTTTTTATTTGGATGTATTTTCGGTTCTTTTGGGTATGAACATTTGGTTGCATGTTTTTGTAATGATACATTTTTTCTTTTTCTTTTCTTTCTTTCTTTCTTTTTTTTTTTTTTTTTTTTTTTTTTTTGAGACAGGATTTTTCTGTGTAGCTTTGGAGCCTCTCCTGGAATTCAGTCTGTAAACCAGGCTGGCTTTAAACTTACAGATACCCACTTGCCTCTGACTCCCGAGTGCTGGGATTAAAGGCGTGCACCACCACTGCCTGGCTATATATATTTTCTTGATGGCCAGTGATACTGATTACTTTTCAAGCCAGTGTATATCTAAGTTCATTTTTAAGTGAAAATATCTCAATATTGAGTTGTCAAAATTTTCTAAAATAGGTCACTTTTCACTCATGGGTTACAAAAATTCCTCCATTCTGCTGGTTGTCTTTTTACTTTTTAAAAACAGTGTGTCATGAGTGTTTTGCCTATACATGTGTATCTTTCACATGTGTACCTCCTGCACACAGATGCCAGAGCTGGGCTTTGGATCTCTGGAACTAGAGTTTAAAAGTGGTCGTGAGTTGCCACGTGAATACTGAGTGTTGGACCCAGGTCCTCTGCAAGAATACCAAATGCTCTTTACCACCAGACAATCCCTCCAGCTCTTCTTGTTTGTTTGATGGTGTATTTTTAAAAACATTTTTTAAATCAAACCTATGTATTATCAGTGTAAGAAACTGTTTTACCAAACCTGAGGCCTTGAATAGCCGCCCCTCATGTACTTTTTTGGGTGTTTTGTTTTTCAAGACCAGGTTTCTCTGTGTAGCTCTGGCTGTCCTAGTACTCACTCAGTAGACCATCTGCCTTGAACTCACAGATTCACCTGCCTTTGCCTCCTGAATGTTGGGTTAAAGATCTGTACTACCCTGTGCTACAGCTTGGCTCCATGTTATACTTTTAAATTATCCATTCTGAAAGAACTAAAAAAATTTTAGGGTCGCTATTTTTATGTGTATGAGGGTTTTGCCTGGTGCCCTTGAGGTTCAGAAGAGGGCTGTATATACCCTGTAACTGGAGTAAGAGGGGTGAGAGCTGCCATGTGGATACATGGTATGGAGCCCTGGTCTTGTGCAAGAACAACAAATGCTCTTAACTGCTGAGCCAACTCTCTAACCCTGAAGTACGTTTTATATGTGGTGTGAAGCCAGAGTCCAGCATCATGTGGCATCTTTCACCATTGACTCACCTGGGTACCTTTGTTAAAGATCAGCTGACTGAGGTCATCTTGATGTGTGTGTAGTGGTGTTGTTCACCTTTACCCTCTCACGGTGTGGGAGACCAGCTCCCACTTTTCCCCAGTGTACTCTTGAGGAGGAAGGGATAAGAGATTTAGATGGAGATATAGATTGGAGAGAGTCAGATAGAAACCTAGGATAGCCTTGGGAGGGCCTGGATCCTTAGCCACCAGCTCTTTCTGTCTCTCCTAACAGGCTTTTTATTAGGAATACCAAGGGGTGGAACAAAGACCTCCCCTTAGCACAGCCAAGTGCAAACCTTTCCAGTCACCTAGTAACCACGCATGCACATGGCCAAAGCAATCCTCTAATGCAGCCTGCTGGTTGAGCAAGCTCAGATCTCACTAGGAAACCTTTGTGGGCCTCCCCATCATGGTACATGGGAGATAGAGGCAGGCAGATCTTAAGAGTTTTAGGCCAATCTGATCTTTATAGCTACAGGGTGAGAGTAGTGAAGTCTTATTTACCTAAATGTGTTCAAGTTATGTCTTTGTTAAGAACAACTTTCTGGCCTGATGGCCAGCAAAACTGCATAACTTTCTTGTGCCTTTCAAATTCTATACTCATACAAGAAACTAGGCTAATCTGGCCTTGAACTCACTGCAGGCCCGCTACTTCAGCCTCCCCAGTACTCAGAAACTGTGTGAGCACCACAGATTTTCTGCCGTGGTAGAGGAGTTGATGTGGGACTTTTGGATTCTATCTTCATTTATATTGGAAAGCCTGAGTTTTCTTATGGCTCAGTTGCCTCTGCTTACTTTGTTAAATGGCCTGTATACATCTTTGAATTCTTCTTAGTATTACAGATGTTCAGGTCTTCCACCCTCTACACCCCTTGGCTTGTTTTTAGAGTTTACCGGAGGTCAAAGTTAATCATTAGAGGAGTCACACTTATACCGTTATGATGGTGCTTTGTGGCTGATACCAGCTGTAGAATATAGTTTTGGTGATGGGGTGAGCAGAAAACAATTTGCTTACACTCCGCTATCCTGTAATTCCTGAGCTCCACTTGAGTTCCTAAGAACACAGAACCAGTAGGTACTTTGTCCTCCTTTGCTTGAAATCACAGGTGTAAAGAAAATATGTAAGAGCATCTAATAGAGTGGAAGTAGTTTTGAGAACTGATTTGAATTTAGATTGTTTAGATTTTGCATTAAAAAATATTTTTTTTGAGATAGTAGTTCTGTCTGGTCTCAAGGCCACTCTTTAGTCTTGCTATGTCCTGTAAGTCTTGATGTTCCTGCCTCCACCTCCCTATTTGGGCTTTGATGCTAATTCTGGAGGTTAGCTGCCTCAGATGTGAGGTACTGCATACTGCAGAGTAGAGAATTGTGTGTTGTCTTTTTACAGTCTTCAGGATGCCCTCCCTCGCTCATGTATGCCAGCATAATATGCCTTCAGCAATAATACCAGCAACACCACCATTCCCTAGATAGTAAGGAGATGGGTACAATCCTTAAGCCTTGTACACCTAACCAAGAATATAGAAAGTGATAAATAATAAATATATCATAGTACCATTTATTGCTATTAATAGCTGGCACTGGAACCAAGAAGAATGAAATGGAATGTTAACATAAGTACATAGCATTATCTAGTTTTCCAGAATCTTTCTGCTGAGGTATCCTTTGAAGGTTCTTTATGCTCATTGGCCATGTTATTTTGTACTTCTTTTTCCATCGTTGTGCGAGCATAATTTTCTTACTGATGTGTTTGTATGTGGTTTTAATTGATCAACTTCCTGCACCTACTGTATGCTTTCTGTCCTCTCCAGAAAGTCTTTTTAAGTTTATGAACTTCAAATTTAGAACTTTAAGTCATTCTCTTCTATCTTCATCTAGTTCTATAGGAATGACAGTATAAATGCGTAGTTAGTAAAAATTGGTTACCAGGTAGGTATTCCTGCATCAGTGGCATCAGGGAGGTAAACAGAGATGTGAAAATATATAGGTCACTTAAGTATTCAAATAATGAATACTGGGCTGGGCATGGTGGCACATGCCTTTCTTTGGTCCCAGCACACAGGAGGGAGAGGCATCAGATGAGTTCTAAGCCAACGTGGTTTACACAGTGAGTTCCAAGATAGCCCTGAGTACATAGAAAGACTCTGTCTCAAAACAAAACAAAACAAAACAAAACAATGAATACTATTATTTGAATTTCATGAGGTTTTAAAAAAATTAAGCACTTGAATTTTATATTTTTCTTTAGTCAAGAAGTGATGCATTAATAAAAAAGTTATTATGAAATTTCTTAATGATGCTCTTTGGAACTTGCAGGTTGTTATCCTTGTCCTGGGCCAAACATGAATCCCATTGCTCTTGGGAGCCGCTGGCTTGCTTATGCAGAAAACAAGGTAAGGCCTGGCCCAGACTTGGGTTAGTTTAATGGGGCAGGTGTGGAAGGACTTTTTATCCTCTGTATTGATGCTCTGTTGGTGAATACCACAAGTGAATGTTTTTATTTTGTTTGGTTTTGCTTGTATATTCACTAATCTGACTCCGAATGGTCCGTAGCTGGGACTGGTGATACATACCTCTGTTTCTAGCACTTGGGAGCCAGTGTTAGCAGGATCACCTCAAGATCTGGGCTTACCTGCGGTGCCCTGGCCAGTCGTATATGGTGGGCCCTTACTGCAATCGGAAAACTTATATTTTTTCTTTGTTTTTCTGACAGGATGTCTTAAGCTCAGGCTGTACTTGATGTCCTTATCCTCTTGCATCCACCCAAATGCTGGGACTAGCAGCGCATGTCATTATACGATAGCTGTCCCTAAACAAAGGCTTTGTAGAATCTCGCTGTTCTAGCCCGGCTTCTGCGTAGTGCTCTCACCCAGAGATTGTTCAATATTGCAGTAAAGCACTGAGGTTCCCCTGTCACACCAATGCTATCTAAAAGACAGCAATTTCCAGGAATAATCTTGAAGACTGTCTTCTTGCATAGATTGGAATCATGGGGCATGGTACAATTTTATTGGCCTCATATCATCAGCAACTAGATTCTATTGTGCAGCCATTTGTTGTAATGATTAAAGCATACCCAATGCCTTGTTGGGTATATATTATATATTCTTAACTTGGTTGCCATAGTATGTAAAAGTTGCTGTATCTGCTCTCATATCTCAATGTTTTATTTATGTACAGTCCAGTGTAAAACATAAATTTTGATAATATGCAAGAAGGTATAAATTCTTTTTATGCCATTTAAGACTTCTGCCTGTAAATATATAATAAAATATAAAAAGTACTTTGAGGCTTTGAGGGTTAGCATTTTTGTTTCATTCTTGTTGGTTACATGGTTATTGTGTCTTGAGAATATTATGAAATAGTACAAAATAGTTCTTGACAAAATCAGGATGTGGTACTTAAAGTAAGTACTTGGTGAAGCCACAGAATTCGTAAATCAACTGGCCTCTGGAATGCACAGAATCAAGAATGAGCTGACGAAAATCATTTTTCTAGATGAAGTCTTTAATTCCTTTTCCAAAAGCCTGTCTACAACAATTAAGATATTTTGCATGTCATTGAGTGCTCTATTTATACTTCTTCTTGTCTGGTCTCTTCATTTTCCCATAAAAATAGCTCTTTTCAAATTATTCTTTTCAAACAATGCAAGAGCCGCACAGTTAAATGGGGTGACATAATGGTGTCTCCTAATGTTTATATCTGTAATGCATTTCTCTTGAGTGCTGGAGACATCCACGAAGAAAGTGTATAAACCATCCCTTGGCACTTGCCAATATATTCCCACATGTGGAAAACTGCACGTTTGGAGAGTTGGAGGTTTAATTAGTTACCTGTTTTTGAGAAGAAGCCACTCCCTTGAGAGTTGCATTTTGATATCTGTCTCTGCAGCTACACATGTGAATAATATTTCCTGTCACATGTAAGTACCAAGCAGGGTGTGCATATGCTATCATGTGCAGAAAGAGTACTTAACAAAGTTAGATTAAATTTTGAAGAACATTTTCAGACAATGTGCTTGATTTTGTGTGTGTGTGTGTGTGTGTGTGTGTGTGTGTGTGTGTGTGTGTGTGTTGGCTGATGTCAGTCAGTTGTCATCTTCCATTGCTTTTTGTTTGTCTCATTTTAGGAGAAAGTGTTTCTCATTGAAACTGGAGGTAGGCTGGTGGCCGGCACGTTTTAGTGATACTCATGTCTTGACTCCTCAAAGTACTGTTTCACAGGAGCATGTGTGGCCCTGCTGGCCTTTCTTTGTGGGCCCTAAAGATCCTAATTCAGATTTGTAGGGCAAATTAATGGTTGCATGGCTAGTCCTCTTCCCCACAGAACCATCTTTCCCGCTCCCCCTCCTTGTATGTATTAAAGATTTTATTTATCTATCTCTCTGCCTCTGCCTCTGTCTCTGTGCGTGCGTGTGTGCGTGCGTGCGTGCGTGCGTGCGTGCGTGTGTGTGTGTGTGTGTGTGTGTGTGTGTGTGTATGCGCACACACATGTTCATGAGTGCAGGTGCCTGAGGAGTACAGAGCTGTTGGATCCTCCCAGAGCTGAGGTACAAGAGGTTGGGAGTCACTCAATGTGGCTGCTGGAACAGAACCCAGGTCTTTTGCAAGAGCAGTGTGTGCCCTCTCTCCAGTCTCCTTCTGGTCAACTGCCACTGCTGCCCCAAACCGCAGGGGCACAGTCACCTGTCTTCATGGGGTAGTTCTTAAGTTCTTTCTTCACATTTTTTATTGGTGTGTGTATGTATTGTGTGTTTGTGTGCACACATGTACACAAGCATGTATGGAGGTCAGAGAACAACCTGGGAGAGTTATTTCTCTCCCTTTACTGTGTGGGCTCTGGGTATTCAACTGAGACTTAGTGGCAAATCCCTTCATCTGCTGAGCCATTTCATATTTATTTTTATTTGTTGATCATCTTTCCCTATTGTTCTTCCTCTGTTTTGATTAGACTTTCCTTTAATGTGTAATTGTGTACACTTTTGTATACATTCATATTTTATGTGCCAGTGTACTCAATATAGGCATGTAGTTATTTATATTTCCCTTTTATGAAAGGTAACATAATATATTTGCTTCTTGATGATAATTTTCCTCAAGATTATTTCCCAGACATTAGTCCATTTGTATGCTGTTTTTGTTATCAAAAATTGATGCAGATACAGTTTTTTCTATGCTGTGTTTCTGGGCATATTTTCATGTACAAATCCTGACTCAGTTGTAGTTAAATTGCAGTGGTTAAAATTATTGGTTATATTTCCATTTGTCTTTGAATATTTTTAGTCTAATTTAAAAACCTTTATTTTTTTTATAACTTTAACAATTTTATGTATGTATATAATCTGTCCGGATGGTGAGATGACTTAGTGGGTAAGGATGTTTGCTGTCCATGAGTACTGTGAGGAACTGAAGCAGGAAGTAGGTCTCCGCCTTCACTCAATGCTGCCTTTCTCTGCTTGAGCAGCAGGAGGCAGCAGAGGAATAATTTTCATAATTCTTTGACTGGATTTGTGGTTGGAACAAGCCATTCTTCCATTAGCTAAAATAGTCACTTTTCACATTTTACTTTGACAAACATGTTTACTGATCAGAAAACTTCAACTCTTCATCATGGCTTCACAGATATGGCCTGAAAAAATAGCTTGGCTTCATTTTCCAGACTTGAGGTGTTCTAGTCTGTCACATTCAAATTACTTTGAGAGATTTAAAAACATGCGAGTTAGGAATGAAAGGATTACATGGTAATCTGTGCCACAGAAGCCAACTTTAGGTCGTATAAGGTGTTTTTCAAGATATGTTTATTAATTCAAAGGCTTTGGAAATCTGTTTACATGTCGTGTTATTGTCATTTTACTTTAAAAATGTGTCATAAGAATTTTAATTGTGTGGCCGGGCGGCGGCAGCGCACACCTTTAATCCCAGCACTCGGGAGGCAGAGCCAGGCGAATGGATCTCTGTGAGTTCGAGGCCAGCCTGGTCTACAGAGCAAGATCCAGGACAGGCACCAAAACTACACAGAGAAGCCCTGTCTTGAAAAAACAAAACAACAACAACAAAAAAGAATCTTAATTACGATTATTTTTGGTAAATACAAGTGTGTTGTTGCCAGTGATGAGTTTAATCCTGAATTTCTATTCAAGATGATGATGCACATTGACAGTTGGAAGAGTAGTGTGTTCCAAGTAGCCAATGTAGTGGGCCTTCTGAAGTGGACAATTAGTATGTGTGCATAGCTGGTCTCTGCACACTCTCCACTTTCCCACAGACACAGTTGGAAATGCAAATAGGCTAAAATGTTTTGCTTTTTCTTTTAGGTTTTCTTTCATAATCCTTGTAGAGGAATTAAGAGGAGAAAACATCCAATTTGCTAGTATGTCAAATATTTAATGTTAGGAAGTTATGTGTAAGTCCTTTGATTATGTTTTTTAAATTTATTTGTGGAAAGGCTGCCAGACCCGGAATCCTACCATTTCAGAGTTTATGAATTCTTAAAGCCTGTTCATTGTGTAATTAAAACCATAGTTGAGCATGAAACTGCCTGAGTGGCACCAGAAGATTATAAAAGGGGTAAACGTGTCTCAGCAGGGCTTTTAGCTGTTTCCTCTGCAGTACACTCGTGCAAACATTCCCACCCACCACCATGATTATGCACGGTCAACAGCCACGGTCTGATAGATAGCCTGTAGAGTTAAACAGCTTCACAGAAATGACTCTGGGTCCTCTTCTCCCCCCGCCCCAGCTGATTCGATGTCACCAGTCCCGTGGTGGAGCCTGTGGAGACAACATCCAGTCATACACTGCCACAGTCATTAGTGCTGCGAAAGTGAGTACCTCAGAAGCTTCTAGGAGTTGTGATTATGTGGAGTAATTACCAGGTTTGACTGCTGAATTGTGACGAGATGTTCCATTCCATTTTCATTCTCAAGTGTAGAGTAAATGTAAGAAGTCAGAATGTTTTGTCATTCCGTGACTTAGAAGTTAATCTTTCAAGGTTAATAATTCTTTTATTGTGAGAATTGTATGGTTTGCACTTTCTCCATTAAAAACCTGCATGTATTTCGATTCGATTCAGGCCTGGTAACTAATTAATACCATATTGCAATGAGCTGTACATGTTTTAAGTGGCTACTTGGGTTCTTCTTCTTCTTTTTTTTTTTTGTGATTTGTACCTTCCTACATATGTGGACAGGCTTGTTTACATCCCTGTGCATCTTTGAACATTTTTTTTTTTTTGAGCCGAGGATTGAACCCAGGGCCTTGCGCTTGCTAGGCAAGCGCTCTGCCACTGAGCTAAATCCCCAACCCTCTTTGAACATTTTAGAGTCTGCTTGACTCTTCAAGAAAATTTGAGTTTTGTCCCCTGGCACATTGAAAGATTCTTTCCTATCTAGAGGCTGGCCCCTTGCTCTTTGTCACGTGACTTCTTCTCTGTGTATGTGAGGGTTAATTTTGATGATGTCTGGTAAACTTTGAACTGATTATAAGGTCTTCTTACAACCACCATCCTTTTGAATTGTGAAGTCTACGACAGAGCAAATCTAATAATAGGGATGACAGAGTGAGTCTGAATGACAGCATATAATAGAAAGTACAAGCGCTCAGAGGGCAGCAGTCTAAAGTCAACCACATAGAGGGAATCAAAGGTCATACTGTTTTATGTCAAATACACAAATACTTCAAGAGTGTCACAAATGCTTGCACGATGTGCATTAGAATGTGTCCCTGTGCTGGACGAGAGAAGTGTTCCACACGCTTCACTCTAAAGCAGAGTACGGAACAGCACTGTATGTTCGTGTTTCTCTGTTTCTGTATAAAAAGACAGTAATTAGACAAACTCTCGATGTTCTCCAGTGAGGTCATCTGTAGTACTGTCACAAAGAGATACAGCTTTGAATGTTGGACACATACATGTGGATCCCAGCAAGCCACTTTCTGCTTTTGTTTGTTGTTAGGTTTTCCCCCCCTTCTTTTATAAAAGGAAGGGGCCTGGATTCATTTTGAAAGTGTTTTGTTTTGGGTATCTAGACACAAGGCTAGAGTTAATGACTTCAAGATTACAAGTCTGAGTCCCCTACATTCCCTCACTTCTTATTGGGATATGAGGTGTGTATTCAGGTCTTCCATGTTTAGACTCTAAGAAGTTCTGTTTAACAAGCCATGTTGCCTTACAACTGTAATCCTAACACTTGGGAGGCTGAGGCAGGAGGGTCACTGCAAGTTCAGGCTAATCTAGGGTACATGAGATCGAGGCCAGCCTGAGCCATAGAGTGCGACACTGAGTGGGTACCCTTCTGTTTGTCTCCCCGGAGAAATTATGTTTAAAACATTTTATCTGATTAATTTTCAAAAGGGCAGTAATCACTAATTGGGTGATTAGAATTTATGTGTGTTAGGCATATACTGTATTCTTGTTTTATATCCGTAGCTCTAGAAGTTAAATTTTCAGGTATACTTTTAATTTAAGCATGTATTAAATCCTGAGTTGGTAAATAATGTTTATAACCAACTCAAGTGTTTGTCATTAAATAGTTTTGAAAACAAACAGCAAAAAAAAAATCCATATAGTATTCATCTGTTTATTTGGATTCATGTCTGAAGGCATGCATATTTTATAGTTCCCTGAAGATATTGTCGTCATTTAAAAAATTATATTATGTTATTTTTGGTTTTTTTTTTTTTTGAGATAGACTTTCATGTAGCCCCTGCTTGCCTCAAATTCACTATGGTTGAAGATGATCCTGAAATTCTAATCCTCCTGCCTCCCAGATACAGAGTGATCTTAATTTATAACCATTATGTGGAACTTTTTTTACATATGAAGTATTTGAAAGTTGTTGTAATATCTACCTCAATTGATAATTTTCCTTCATAAGTTACTAGATAATATTTATTGTTAAGTTCACCTCCCAAGGAGTACAATAGTTTCAAACTGCATAGTAACTATGTGAATTACTATAGTACTATACTTCCTTTGTCCAATCACTCATACATTGTTGGTATAGTCAGTCACTGTACTTTTTTTGAACCATAGTGTATTTTTTTTTTTTTGTTTTGTTTTGAGACAGGGTTTCTCTGTGTAGCTATGGCTGTCCTGGAACTCACTCTGTAGATGAGGCTGGCCTTGAACCCATAGATATCCTCCTGCTTCTGTCTCCCTCATGCTGGCGTCAAAGGCATGTGCCACTACCCCTGCCAGAGTATATTAAATTTACTTGAAAAAAATTCACCGAGATGGCTCGGTGGACAAGGTGCTTCCTGTGGAAGCTCAAGGATTTCTGCCCACCCCCTTCCACTTCAAAGCTCAGTTTGGTGGCCCTGTGTGTCACTCCAGTGCTGGGGAGAGTGGAAACAGGACAGTCTCAGGGCCTTGCTGGTATTTAAGGTATGTGATGGTGCACACACGCTGTCTCAGCTATTTGGTAGTTGAAATAGGAGGTTCCCTTAACTTGAAGTTGGAGGCTTCCTGTGCAACATGGGGGTGCTACATGTCAGTCTGTTTCTGTCTCTCTGTCTCTGAATTACATAGACACACAAATACAAAAGTAAAAAAGGTAGGCTAGAAAATCAACAATGCAGTATTCAATAGGATAAGAACAGTAAGATTGTACCTCATTTTTTAAAAATGATGACATGTTTCCTTGATTAAAAAAAATTGATAAAGATCACACAAAAAAAATCAAACCCGAGTTAAATCTGGCCACTGATAAGTAAAAAATATTAGAAAACACAAATAATATATAAAATAGGATGCAGCTTATTCCCTGTGGAATATTTCTACAGTATGACCATGGCTGTCACTCAAAAAACAGTGAGCTTGGCCACACCTAACAAACCATGGCTGAACTCCATGTGAACAAAGATGGCGAGGCCTAGTTTGGGTTCTGTCTCTGCCAGGGTTGATTACCTCTGCTGGTTCTCATTTCTGATGGTTGCTTCCTTATTTATCTGAATTTACTCTAAGATTTTTAAAGCTCTAATGCACTCTAGAGAGTTTGGCTTTTCTAGTGTAACCCCTACACACACACACACACACACACACACACACACACACACACACACACACACACACACACACCCCAAGAGGCAGTACCACACACAATAACGTAGAATCACAATCACATAGGGTAGCCTGAAATCCACCAGGCTAACCTGGAACTCACAGGTGCCACCCTGCCTCAGCTTCCCAGGTTGCTAAGATTACAGGCATGAGTCAACATGCCCAGCTACATTGTACATCCTTTTATGTTTCAGACCAAGAATGGAAGGAGTCTAAACCCTCCCAGGCTAATTCCAATACATGACTTCCTAGTTCCAGAGATGTAGCAAGTGCATCATGTGGTGCCTTTGCAACCTTCTAGCAAGAACAGATAATTCCAGGCCTGGGTACCCCACCAGGATGCCTGCATTACCTTGGATTTGTGTTTGGATCTCACAATGCTTGCCGTACTATTTCACAAAAACATGAGAGTTTATAGGTAGTTTGTTTAACTAGTCCCTTATGATGGGAAATAGAGTATAAATTTTCTTGTTTTGTTAATATTTGGTGGGTATGTGCACATGGGAGCAGGTGCCTCAGGTCCCCAGAAGAGGGCAGAGGATTCACTGGGGCTGGAGTTACTGGCTATGTGAGCTGTCTGACTTGGTTCTGGGCTCTGAACTCGGCTGCTGCAAGAACAGTGCTGCCCTTAACCTTAACTGCTGAGTCATCTCTTCAGCTGGATAGGTTAAATGTGTATTTTATATAAATATATACACAGACTTTACATTTTTTAATGTATTGCTTTTAGTGTATGTGACTGTGTTCCATGGCATGTGTGAGGAAGCCAAGGGAATAATTTCCTGCTTCCACTGGGGGTTCTAGGGATCAAATCCACCGAGTCATCTCACCAGTCATAAATTTCATGCATAAATGGTAAGCAAGTTTGCTTATGAAACCCCAAATATCACCTAGCAAGCAATTTACATGAGAATTGAAAGAAAGGGGGGAAATCCCACAGAAAATTTTCATTTAAAACTAGTAATAAGGCTGAGGAGACGGCTCAGTGCATGGAGCACTTGGTGCACAGGGGATCAGACCTGAGTCTAAATCCCCAGAAGTTTCTAGAAGCCAAGTGAGAGTGGCAGCACTCCTGTGATGCTGGTGCTCCAGAAGCCACTGGGGCCAGCTCTGTGCTCAGTGGGGCAAGTTGAGCTCTTTGTTCAGTTAAAGACCTGCCTGGTAAGTGGAGAGTGATTGAGGAAGGCACCTGGAAGGTACTTCTGTCCTCCTCATTCTAGGGAGAGGCATCTGGTAACAGGGTTATGGATGTATCTCAGTTGGTAGATTCCTTGCCTGCTAAGCATGAAGCCTTAGGTTTGATTCCTGGTCTTATAAAACAGGGTATGGAGGTGCACACCTATAATCCCAGCACTGGAAAGAATACCCTGAGTTCTAGGCCAGCTTGAAACCCTGTACTTCCTTATGAGCCAACCTGGATTTGCCTGAGGGCCTAGCAACAGGCGCTGTCAGAGTTCCTGATCACACCCAGCCAATGAGAGACAACCACGCAATGCCACCCGATTGGGACATAGCCTGGGTGCTGGAAAGAGGGTATATAAGGTTTTCCCTGTTATTGAATGAACGAGTATGCTGTTTCCCTTCAAAAAGAAACCCTGTATCAAGCAATCGAAAGAACCTCCTGATACACAGACTCTGACTGAGTTTCAGGGAACCTGACTCTACCGTGTATTAGAAATTCTCAAAGCTCGTAACATAAGCTATGTCTAGGCTTTCTCAATTTTCCAGAAGAGAACATTGAAGCTAGGAAGTTTAAATAAAACACCATCTTAAAGAGTTAATCAATGATATAGCCAAAATTCCTATCTTGAACTCTATCTGTCTGGATCTGATCTTTAACCACTGCCCGATCTATTTTGCTTGTAATTTGTTCCTATTGCTGCTTGTGATCTCATAGATCAGGAACACCAAACCGATAGGTACCTGATACGGTGAAGACCTAGCAAAAATGAAGACTCTGGGCTGGGCATGGTGCACAGTCTGACAAGAGAGCTGTCCCAATGTTGAGGCCAGCGTGGTTTATATGATCAGTTCTGGACCATCCATGGTTAAAAAGTGGCAAAATGTCTCAAAAGTGACACTCTGAGGAATGTTAAACTGTAAAATATCCTTCAATAAGATAACCAACAAAGTTCTGCCTGCTGAATTCAAGCCCACAGATAAAACTTAGAGGAGACTGAAACCAAGGGGGGCGAAAACCCACAAATCAATTGCAACTGTTTTGTTTTGTGCTAAAAATCTCAAACTGCAGTGATTATAAAACACATTAGTGTTCCTCAATTAGCAGCCAAACACTTGTTTCAATAATTCACAAGAAACGACTTACACCAAGTCTGTTAGTGTTGTCGAGTAAGCCTCTGAAGGACCCCTGGAACCAGGCGCCACAGCGTATTGATGAGAGTGGAGCAGGAAGTCTGATTAACCTCCGAGATGTCTCAGCTGCCGCCCGCATACCATCAGTGCTAATGGAGCCATTCCCACGCAGAGGTAGCCAAGCCTTTATCGGCAAGGCCTTTCAATGTGAACGGGTCTGCTTGTGTATCCTCTGTGTTTGCCCCTGAGCGCATCAGCTCATGCTTTTATGCCAATGAATATGAATATAACTGGGGCACATAAAAAAGGGAAGAAATGCAGGAAAACAAGCCATAAGGCAACGGCCAAAGTCACCCAGAAAACAAGAGAAAGGCAGTATATTTCAGTGCTGTTGGCATGAAGACTTGATGTGTTTAGGAAAGAACGACTATTATCTTTTCTTCTTCGTCTTTTTTAAATACAGCCCCTAAACTTTATAGTTACCAAATCTGCAATTTGTGTAGTAAGTTATGAGACTGTAGGAATCATTGCAGCTGTCCAAATTAGGGGTGTGTGTGTATGAATGCTTTCTGCATCAATGAAGACTTTAGAATGAACATAAGTAAAATTTAACCCCAGCACTCGGGAGGCAGAAACAGGTGATCTCTGTGAGTTCAAGGCCAGCCTGGTCTATAGCATGAGTTTCAGGACAGCCAGGACTACACAGAGAAAGAATGAACATAAGTAACAGTTTAAGTCATTCTTAAGGTTTATATTGAGTTGGAATGAAGCCCACCTGTAAGCACTGTATGCACTCTGAGTAACATCAATGATGCTGGAGTGCTCACACACCTTCACACTTTGTAGCTAGTGCACACACAGACTTGATATAAAAATATAATGAGGGCAAGGCTCCAACTGGAACAGAGAGACCGCTTATGGAGGTGATAAATTGGACAAGTCTTGGCCTAGTCTGAACTATTTAAATTCGTTAAGGTTTTTCAAGCCTGATTGTTTTGCAAGAGTGCTCTCACAGAACAGTACTGTAGCACTAAGGCAGCTGACCATGTGACTATGACGAAGTGTGAGAAAAATCCATTACAGCCTTTACTCTCATAGACGTGGTATATGTTCTCTTCCAGTGCAGGAGGCTGTCCCGGGGTCCCTTGTCATTCTGAACCTTTCTCTGCCTTATCAGTTGTCCCCCTTTCCATTAGCGCTAATGGCGTTGCTCTCTCAAAACTGTTGTCATTAAGTTAACAGGTAACAAGAAAAAACATGGACATTTTTATTAAATCAATGGACCACAGTGGGGAGAAAACACATTAATATAAGACTCTTAGGAGAGAGCTGGTGAACATAAATCAAGATTCTATAATTGTAATCAAATAATCTCATTTCAACAATTTTTTAGCACCAGCATAGAAAATTAACCTCTTTCACAGTCTACATAAGAAAATTGATTGACTGCTATGGAAAGCAGCGAGAAAAATCTAAAAGTATAAAGATTAATTTGAAGTGCTACTCTGAAATGAAAAAAATATATAAAAGATTATTTCCTTTCAAGGGTTTTAAGTATCTATGCAATAATAGGTTTATCTTTGTAGTGGTGTGGTAAGACAAAAAGACAAATAAAACTAAGAAACCACTAAGAAAAACACACACACACATACAAGCATGTGCACATGCACATACAGATGTTAGATTTCATGCCCTACTACAGGTAAGGTTATATTCCCCATAATTATTTCCCCACAAATATTCCTTAATATGTCCTTGAAATCCAGGCTGCTTGGTCTCTCCTCTAATGAGAAGAATCTTCTTCAAAAATATATTATTGGTATAGTTTTTTCTCTTTCAGCTCTTTTATTTTTCCAGGAAAAAAACCAAAACCAAAACAACTGTTACTTTAAGAACGTTTGTGTTCATGGTTCATTTCTGTTTTTCTTCCATGGTACAGATGAACCTAGGGCCTCTGGCATGTGAGACAAACCTCACTGAGCTGCAGCCCCGCCCTGATTTCTATTAATAATTGTCCGGACAGTTAGTTGAGATTTATGAATAAGGAAAAACATATGCAATAGCTCTCCTCTCTTGCTTTGAGTGGAATAGTGTAGCAGAAACACTACACTGGACCCAAGGCAACCTGTCAGCTACATTTCCTATTGGACATCATTTGCTTAGTAATTATTATGGAGGGGGAAAGTGATTCCTATCATTCCTCTTAGTGTGTAGTCTTTTATAATAGCATAAGTATACTTTTAGAATTATAACCTTTTCCCACCTGTCAATGTCTGAGTTGTTATCTTGATGAAATGAATATAAAATTTGATATACAATTTTTAAAAAGCATTGTCACATGACAGCTCCCTTATTATATCATACATTCTAAAATATGTACCTTAAGGGATGCAGTAAAAGAAATATTATAGCCGGGCATTGGTGGCACACGCCTTTAATCCCAGTACCCGGGAGGCAGAGCCAGGCGGATCTCTGTGAGTTCGAGGCCACCCTGGGCTACCAAGTGAGCTCCAGGAAAGGCGCAAAGTTACACAGAGAAACCCTGTCTCGAAAAACCAAAAAAAAAAAAAAAAAAAAAAAAAAAATTATAGTAACTATATAGCTATTAAATTCAACAGCTCTACGCTTGTAATCAGTATCATTTAATTATGACATTATTGCCAGCACACCAACTTGGCACATCATCGGCAACTTTTTCTTGAAGTCTAAGTAGGTTTCAAGATCCTGTTGAATGGCAGACTGAAAATCTGTGGTGTTTACTGCTATATAAAATATTGTAAGAGAATAAGGACTTGAGGCTAGGAAATGATTCAAGTGCATATTTCCTGTTTAGAGATTGCATTTCGTTGTAAGTCATCCATTTTGTCTTTTGTTATGTAGACATTGAAAAGTGGCCTGACGATGGTTGGGAAGGTGGTGACTCAGCTGACAGGCACACTGCCCTCAGGGGTGACAGAAGATGACGTTGCCATCCACAGCAACTCAAGACGGAGCCCCTTGGTGCCAGGCATCATCACAGTCATAGACACTGAGACAGTTGGAGAGGGCCAGGTAAGAACTCCCGAGGAATGACATTTGTGTTACCTGCAGAGCCTGGACCCAAAAGGTACTTGGCCCAAAGAGATGAATAATTTGTAGTTTTAGAAATTTGAATCAATTCAGGTCAGATTTTTTTCACCTTTTCTAGGAAAGCAAGGGACATTTCCCGCTTGTTAGTTCAATCATCATTAATGCTTAAAACCTAAGGGAATGCTACAGAGTCCTCTCTCTTCTCCCTCAGAACATGTGTTTGTAAATACTGTTTGTGCTATTCTGTTCACACTGGCTTTTGGTATAATGTCATGTTATAATCTACATCCCAAGATTAATAAATTTCTCCTAAAATGAGAAGACAGGACAGCAGACTGAGGCAAGTCTTTGACTTGCAGATGTGGTGGAAATAAAACAGTATGGAGCAGTGGCTAGTGTGACATAGTTCAGTCTAACATATGAAATTTGAAGGCCTTTTCTTTCTTTTAGCTCCTGGAAGACAAGGTTTCATGTTGCCCAGGTTACCAGCAGCAGTCCTCCTCCTGCCTGAGTGCTGGGCTCATGGGCAGGCCCCCCATGCCCAGCTAACACATGCCCTTCTACACAGTAAAAAACAGAAACAAAACAAAACAAAACACATAGAAGTTTGAAATTGCAAACCACAAAATATACATGACAGTAGCCTGGGGAAACTCCTCTGTCTTCAGACAGTAGGTTAAGTCTAGTTAATTTTGTCTGGTTCAAGGACACATGCAAGACGTTTGCCTTTGTATCTTAGGTTGTTGGGAAGATGTTTTTGGCAAATCTTCTCCCACCTCTTTTCAGTCAGTCATGAAATTTATTTCATGTTCTAGCCTTTAAAATATAATTCTGAAAGGCCATAATTTTTAAATCTTAATACTTAAGGTTGTTGTTATAACAAATATAATCTAAAATATTTTTAGATTGGAAAGTAAGAGGTTTATGAAACACACCATTAATGTTTTTTTGAGACAAGGTTTCTCTGTGTAGTGCCCCTGGCTGTCCTGGAACTTGTTTTGTAGGCCAGGCTGACCCCGAACTCACAGAGATCTGCCTTCCTCTGCCTCCCAAATGCTGGGATCAAAGGCATGCACCACCCCACTCTGAAGAATTGACCTTTAGTATTGCATGTTCTGTTGAGGAGTCAGCTTCCACTATATACGTGTCAACATCTTAATGAAACATTTCATTTGGCAGCTACTTGTGTGTTATTTTCTTTGCAGGGATCAAAAGGTACTTGAGAAGAGCGAACTTTGGTGCAATTAAAACAAAAAATTCTTTGAAATTCCATGTTGTTAAATTTGGTTATTATTATTGTTATTATTATTATTATTATTATTATTATTTTATTTTTATGGTTTTTTTTTTTGGTTTTTCGAGACAGGGTTTCTCTGTGTAGCTTTGCTCCTTTCCTGGAACTCGCTTTGGAGACCAGGCTGGCCTCGAACTCACAGAGATCCGCCTGCCTCTGCCTCCCTAGTGCTGGGATTAAAGGCGTGCGCCACCACCGCCCGGCTTTTATTATTATTTTTTAAGTTTTATTTATTAAGTATACAGTGTTCTGCCTGCATGTATCCCTGCATGCCAGAAGAGGGAGCCAGATGTCACTGTAGATGGTTGTGAGCCATCATGTGGTTGCTGGGAATTGAACTCAGGACTTCTGGAAAAACAGTCAGTACTTGTAACCACTGAGTTATCCCTCCAGCCCCCTGGTTATGTTTTATTTAAAATTTAAAAATTTATAATTTTCTATTTCTTCCTTATTAACTTTCAGATTAACCAAATACTTATATGCTTGTATTGATTTTTTTCTTTTTAAATATATGCTAGCAACTTTTCTATTGAATGTTAGGATGGCGGCGGGGTGGGTGGGGGCGTGGGGTGTGGTGGAGGGGTGGGGTGGAGGTGGGGTGGAGGTGGTGGAACGAACGTGAACTCATGTGGAGAGGCACACACGTATATTCTTTTTTCAGATGCCACTTGGACGTGATAGCTATAGTCCCAGCTATTCACCATTGGAGCCCTGGGTTTTAGGGGCCAGCCTGGGAAACAGTGAAGGGATATGGGAGTTATGGGAGGAGGGGCGGAACTTTTGGTTTTGTGATGTGGAAATCAATGCATTATAGATTGTGGATTTGCAAAAGTTTATCTTTCCTTGGTGACCAAATTAAAGAAGCTTTTCAAGACTTATCACATGTAAAATTGTTTTTTTCCATCGTTGTTTGGGAAGCATCACAATTTTGAGATAGGTGTTCAGAACTATTTTTCAAAGGAGCTAGAGTCATGTAGTCGCATACTGCCTCTTCATTTTCCTGAATCTGTTTTTCAGCGGGTCCCCTGTGTCTCCGTTTGGAGACCCAGGATCTTTTGCACTGCACGGCAGAGTATTAAAGGGAATGGTGGCTCAGAGACTCCCTGGTCCGGCCCACTCCATTGCTGTTTCACCTCCTCTGCCGTGCCGGTCCCTCCAGTACATCTCAGGAGTTAGCCGTGTCCTCTGTGATTTAAATCCACTGGGACTTAATGTAGTTTCACATTCACTCTGGCAGCATAGAAAATCGGATGCACCATCTTTGTGTTGCTGTATTGATTAATTTGATTTTATGGTGATGGGACCATTGCATGGTAACTGCATTAAGGAGGAATGGATTTAATTGACTTTGTGTCCATTTTCATCTTTGTTACTTTCATGTTTTATTTAAAAGCATTTCTTGACTGGAGAAGTTAAGTGGTATGATTTGCCTTTTACACATTTATGTAATCGAAGTTAGCAATGTGGCAAAACCAATAAGTGAAATAAAATACTTCAGAATGGTGGCCTAAATCTTAGCTAGGTTTTGTCCCAGACCAAGTATTCTTATACACCTTGTGTTAATTAAAGTGTGTTATATTGTTTAGTATAGTTGTTGATGCAAATTATGACTTCACTCTGCTTAGATAAGTGGCCAGCTCCTCCCTTAGGAGAATTATCCGGGGCTAATGATGGTTTTAGTGGTCTGAAGCTTTAGGCACACAAAATGAAACAATGCAGAGGACCCTTTCCAGTGTGTGTACTTGTTTGACCTTACGAATTCTGTAAGGAGAACAGTTATGGGACCTCATATCATACCTTGAGTTTTCCTGTATATCAAAAGTAATGTTTTTTTTGCTGGAAGCAGTACAGTTTTTAGTGTTGCTATCAAATTAAGTAAAATACTAATTGCCTCAATTTCTAATCACATTTAACAGAAACTCGGCAAATGACAAAAATATTTTACAGAAAAAATATTTAAATTTAATGTGCACAACTCATTTTAAGGAAATTGCAAGTTAAAACTACATACTATACTCGGAGAAACTCAAAAGTTTGTGGATATATTCTATACTTGCATCTATTAATTTTGAAGTAATTTATTCCCATCCCTCAACCCTAACTACATCTCATTCTCTTCATTTGTATTTTGAGGGTACATGATATTTATTTATATAATTTTATTTTTTTATTATTTTTGTAGCTGCTTGGCTTGGAACTTTACATACAGATCAGGCTGGCATCAAACTCAGAGACTGCCTGCCTCTGCCTCTCAGATGCTGGAATGAACATGTGTACCACTGCACCTGACTGTTACTTCCTTCTCTGACAACTGTGGATGTACTTTTCCATACTTGTGTGATGTTGAAAGCGTCACATAAATGGAGTCAAATGTTGATGGTTTTAATGTTCATTTCTAGAGTCGTCATTTCATCAATTTTCTTTTCATATATTTCTATCTGAATATAGAATCAAGAGATTCTTTGATAGAGAGACTCTGACTTGGGTTGGCCAACTGGCGAATCCCCATATACTCCTTGTATATTATATAAAGAAGCCACATTGGCAGGAAAAAACGTGGGGATGCTGTCCAGTACTGGCATTAGAGATGCAGTTTAACTCCTGGCATCTTTATAAGCATATAAAGATGTTACTAGCATAGGCCCAGAGGCCTTTCAAATGATTGGCACTTGCGTTTGAAATATTTAGAAATGGGGAAGAGAAGGACAGAAATGATGTTTGAAGAAATGATAGCCAGTTGTAGTGGCATAATCCTTGAGTCCCAGGAGTCACAAAGTAGAAGCAGAAGGCAGGTCTTAGCTCAAAGTGGTTGCCTGTGAGCCTGAGTTACAGAACACAGAACCCATGAGAAATTGTCCCAGAAACAGAAAGCAGAAAGCATGCACACATGCCTCCTTTCGTTTCATTTTTAATATCTGGAGTACTTTGAGTGTCATCTCTCTCTGGAGAAAAATCTGCATTTGAACAAGGGCCTACATTTTACTGGAATTCATTCAACATCGACAAAAGGGGATGTTGATATACATATCATAGTCTACTAAGGGACCACTAAGAAATTACTAGAAATAGTTAACACCCAAACCTTCCTGCCTTAGCCTCCTTAGTCCAGGGATTATAGGTGTACACTAGGATCCTCCATTAAAGCTATTTTTTTTTAACATAAAAGATGATTATTTGGATAACAAATAGTTTTGATGTATTGAAGTATATAGCATATTTAAGCCAACAATATCAATGATCTCTGTGTTGCTGCTATAAATAGAATCAAATTTCAAGGTATCTAGAAAGATTAGATCAAAGGCTACCATTTTTATGAAAGTACTTTATGTAAGCAACAATAGTATTAGAATAGTTGTATTCAGCCATTACATGGGAAGTTGTGTGTCTTTCTCTCTGTCCTTCCTGTGCCCGCACCTACATGCACACGTGTGCATGCTTGTCATGTCATACATGTGTGGTTAATTCTTTCCTTCCATTGGACCTCAAGTAGTCAGGTTTGTGGGACAAGATCTTTAATTGCTGAGCCTTCTTAATGGCCCAATACATGTTTTTTTTGCACAGTCAAAATAATTACACTTAGGAGATCTCTAAATGCTTATCAAAAAAACAGTGGATTTGTCAATAAATCACAGGTCATTAAAAGATGCTTAATAAAAAATAGAAAGTATTTCGAACTTGATGAAGGAAAAATATCCTGAAATTTATGGTATTATGTGGAACCAAATGTCGAGATTTCAGTGCTTATTCTGAGAGGGAGGTACTTTAAACTTTCTCCTTAAGAAGAGAATAGTAGGGGCTGGAGAGATGGCTCAGAGGTTAAGAGCACTGCTTGTTCTTCCAAAGGTCCTGAGTTCAATTCCCAGCAACCACATGGTGGCTCACACCCATCTGTAATGAGATCTGGTGACCTCTTCTGGCTTGCAGGGATATGTGCAGACAGAACACTGTATACATAATAAATAAATGAATCTTTAAAAAAAAAAAAAAAGAAAGAAAGAAGAGAATAGTATAACCTTTAAAAAAAAAAAGGGTAGTGGTGGTAGCCTTTAATCCCAGCACTTGGGAGGCAGAGGCAAACAGATCTCGGTGAGTTCAAGTCCAACCTGATCTTAAAAGTGAGTTCCAGGACAGGTAGGACTGTTACAAGAAGAAACCCTGTCTCAAAAAACCAAAACCAAAAAAAAAAAAAAAAACCAAAAAAAAAAAAAAAAAACCAAACCAGTAAACAAACGAAACGAACCCCCCCCAAAAAAAAAATATAAAGGAAGAAATAATGATCTGAACATAAATGAGAGAAAAATAATTTTTAAAAATCACAGAAAATAATATTTGAAAAGATAACATTATTATATTCATAAGTTGAATTAGATGTCTATCCAGAGCAATAATACAAGAATTTTAGAGATAACAATTGAAGACATTTTATAGAACAGATTATTAAGAAAGTTTATTTAGTATTATATATGTTTATTTTGTGTCATTGAACTGTGAAGTTGAAATGAGTGACCTTTATGGCATGTGAATTGAGCCCAAGTAAACCTTCAACTCTGCCATAGTGCCTTCCTTTTTGTGCCTTTTAGGCAAAGAACCACATCTGTATCTTTCGGGGTGACTACTTCGAGCCCCTGTAGGACATGACCAGCATTCTTACAGACTAGATTTTTGCTTGCCCCCAGGCAGGCCGGGAATCTTGCCTTATCTTCTGATTTTTCTGTGCATGGTATAACAGTATTTTCAAAGTGTCCCTTTTTCTGTCTATAAACTTAAAGTTAAATCACAATTCAAAATCCAACATGACTCAGCCGGTAAAGGTGCCTGCTGCCATGCCTGATGACATGAGTCCAATCCCTGAGATCACATGACAGGAAAGAACTGCTTCCTGCAAACTATCCTCTGACCATTGCTTGTGTGCGCACAGAATAATATAAGTAAATGTAAAAGATATCAAACATAAATCAAACTGTTATGTATCATACTCCATTATTATTTGGCTTATTTTTTATATTTTTCATTCGACTTTTTTTGTTTTTTCAAGACAGGGTATCTCTCCATAGTTTTGGTGCCTGTCCTAGATTTCGCTCTGTAGACCAGGCTGGCCTCAAACTCACAGAGATCCACCTGGCTCTGGCTCCCAAGTGTTGGTATTAAAGGCGCGCACCACCACTGCCTTGGCCCATCAACCTCTTTTTAATCAGGGGAAATAGTGATTTTTTTCCCCCAGCAAATCTCTCTGTAATCATTTTAAGTGGCTGTTTTTGGAGATTATCCATCTTCTATGAGGAGTGTATTAGATTGGTGATGGAGTTCACTTGGATGAGAATAAATTCAGTGCAGTGCAAGCATCTTGTTGAGGGATTGAGGAGTGTGTGCTGTGGCCTCTAAGCCATTAGTGACTAAGGTTAACCTTCATCCTTTCCTTTTCAAAGGTGCTTGTGAGTGAGGACTCAGACAGTGATGGCATTGTGGCCCACTTCCCTGCCCACGAGAAGCCAGTGTGCTGCATGGCTTTTAATACTAGTGGTAAGTTTTTCAAAAAACATCTATCTCATGAGTTTTCTCGCTAATAAGTTTGGAGATGGAAAGTCTGTAATCGGGCTGGGGTTGGAGAGATAACCCACCAGTTAAAAGCCCTTGCTATGACTTTAGAGGGTTGATCAACTGCTGCTGCTAGCACCTATATAGTGACTCACCAACTGCGTGTAACTTGAGCCTCAGGGGATCTGACACCCTCTTCAGGCCTCTGTAGGTACTGTATGCATATGTACAAACCACACAGAGAAATACGACGCATGTGTATCATAAGTAATAATAGGACCAGTGATCTTTGAATGACTAAGTTCACAATTCATCCCACCTTGCCCTATTCAGAAGTATATTTTAATTATCTGTAAACTGATGTTTGAAATGCTGCAGTTAATGTAAGCAGTGCTCCTGACTTCATGCCTTATATTGCATCATCAGTATTGCAGACTAGAATCTTAATGTACCACAGACACATGTTCTTTGTAACAGGATTCATGTTTCCACATGACATCACACAAGCTTGCTTTTAGTTCCTTCTCTCCTATTTTTCCTTTCTGCTTGTTCTTAAGGCATGCGGTGATGACTAATGTTAATAAAAATGTGGAACGCCCTATTACCCACTTTTCCTCTAAATTTTTTTATTAAGAAAATATTGCTGTCTGAGCTAGAACTCACCTATGTTAGGAACAGTTCTCCTGAAGCAAGAACCAGCCAGTTCTTACACTATAACAATGGACAGGGTGAATGTCGGTCTCTTGGTTTGCATTCTGTCCTGGATATATACTGACATTGGCAGAAATAAGTGAAACCTAAAACACATGATTTGTAAACAAAAGATGAAACTGGTGTTTGTCCCAGAGCTGATTCTGTCTTTTTAAATTTATAGTCTTCAGGTCCTGATCATTTGGGTGATGGATGTGAGAGTCTTAGCATTTTTATCTTATTTTTCAGAAATTATGATATCACTTGAATTGATGGGAAAGTTCTGTTTTTTTCCCCATTTTAAAATAAAGAATGATAACAAGAAAGTCATATTGAGCACTTTTGATTAATCTTCCTTCTGATATCCTAATTAGTCATTTTTGATGAAGAGAGATTTTTATTATAGTGGTTGATCAGTAAGATTGATTTAATTAAGATAGACAAATAGCTATTGAAATTCTCTGAATGTTAGGGGAATTAAGTTCAAATTGGAGACATGCTCTGAGAAGTTGTTCACTTGTATCTCTCTGCCTTGGGTAACCAGCATGACTCATTGTAATTCTGTCTGTTATGTCCACTTTCCTTTGAATTATCTGCATTCACATCACCCATGAGCACTTCGGACGTGGGAAGCTGCCTAGGCGTTCTCCTGATTCTGATGTTGCATTGTACACAGAACATACTCGTGGTGTAAAGCTAACCATCACCTCATCACTGTCCACAATGAGTTGTTCTCTGTGGTTTTACTTTGAAACCTGCAACTTTCCTATTGCTGTTTGACCTGCACGTCTGATAAGATTCAAACAGAAATGTTGTGTTTACTTTCCTGTGCTCTAGAGCATTGTGTTTATAGGTATGATATAATTTATTTGGGGATGATCACTTGTTTAGCTATTTCCTTTGTGAGCTTGTAGCTTCCTTCCAGCTCGGGATCTGTTGTCATCCAGTCCATCTTTCTATGTCTTGCCCTGGTGAATATCTCAGTGTATTGGCATGCTTATGGAATGGATTCATGGCTCTGCGATTTATTCTCTGCTCTGGAAATAAAAGAGGCTGGTCAATAGAATATTTAGATTTTGTTGTTGTTTGTTTATTTGTTTTTGAGGTCCTGGAGACTGAACAGGGACTGACTGGCTCATGATAGGCAAATGCTGTCACTGAGTTGTATACCCAGCCAGCTTTATTCTGTTTTCTTTCCTCATTTTCCTTTTGATATTTGACCAATGCTTGTAATTTATTCCCTTTGATATGCTTCATGTGTCTAGAGCTTCCTTATACTGGTTGCAAATAATTTCATAGTAGCCATCTGTGAGGCTTGTTAATATCATTGGAAATACTTCACAAAGAAGCTACTGACCCAAATGGGCTGATTATTTCTGAGTCAATGCTCCACTGAAGTATCTGTTATACCTGTGAGTTGTGCACAATGATTGATGTATATTTTTTTTATAATTTGCTTTTATTATATAACTATCTGAATATGGTGGAAATTACCATATAGTACACACACACACACACACACACACACACACACACACAACATGATCAGTATTTACTTGTTTGTTCTCATCTTTGTGGTGCTGAGGATTGTGACCAGGGCCTCCCAAGTGCTAGGCAAGTGACTCCACTATTAAGATAGCTCTGTTTACTTTTTAAAGAAAATCTTAAGTGCTTATTTTGCCTTTTTAATAAATATTATTCTAAAGAATTGATCCTCACAAACTTCTCCATTCTTTGAGAAGAGTTTTTGGTACTAAACTATTCAAAGCTGTCTGCCAAAATATGAATTCTGATTTTCCCGGTTTCATCTTAACCCTCTCTTTGGCCAGGGCCACTACACTGTCCTGTGAGGACTTGGAGACACAGTTGAAGGGACAGTTTCTCTGTGTCACTCTTAGTTAAAGTGGGGTCTTAACAAGGAAGGGAAGGTAAACTCTATGGCGGAAAGATAGAATGCTGGTTGAAATATAGAAATGAGTCTGTTGCAGGTGTCATAATTTTGGGGAAGTCGGTTCTTGAAAAGGAAATCAGTTCAAAGTGTTGACTCAAAAGGTGATTAGCTAGGCGATAACTACTCTGTTGCCTGTGTAGAAATAAATGCTCGCCAAGGAGCGAGGCCAGGAGTACACGCCTGTCTGATAAACATCTCAGAACGCTGGACTACGAAGTTATTTGCTCATTGTATGGGAGCTTTGTTTTTGAGTGTGCGTCATTTTGGCAGAGTTTTAGAAATGTACCATGTTTCATTAGGTAGTGCCTTTATAAGGAAGCCTTGCTCAGTTTTAACAATGTTATATTATAGTTAATAGGCAGAGAAAAAAAATGTGTGTGATTCTCTTTCCTGAATGTATATCATGTGCATACGGTTCCCGTGGGGGCCAGAAGAAGGCTTCAGCTCCTCTAGAACTGGAGTTACAGACAGTTGTCAGCTGCATGTGTGTCCTGGGGCCCGACCCCAAGTCCTCTAAAGATCAGTACATGCCACATCTCTCCAGCCCTGACAGAGGTGTATGCAGTTGCTTACATTTCATCTGAGATCATTATTGTTTGGCTCTGGATACTTCCCCTGTTGTGAATGCTGCTATTGCTTAATGAGGAGCAAGAGGATAGAAGACACTCAGTTGTCTGTGATGAGGGAAACAGCCACTTGTTGGTGATTTGGAAATCTTGATGTTTTTTTTCAATTTTAAAGCAAGTATTAATTAGGAGCTACTCAGTTTCTTATAAAAGAGTTATCTGGTTAGCCATAGCTACCTTTAGTCAGTTCCTGTCATCAGGTAACCTCCTTCCTTCTCAGTCATATGTAGTCCAGGCTGGCCCTCATTCTTTGCCTGGGGTGGTGGGACATAGGCTTGGTCTACCATTCCCAGGTTTCATTAATGTTTTCTCTCTTCTCAGTGCTGCCTGTTACTCCTTGGATCTAGGTGTGCATGTTCACACATGGTGTGTTCTTCCCAGTGAAGTGCACACATGTCTAAATAGGTAGCTGTGGTTCAGATGTTCAGGGAAGTTGAAGTGCCTTTGGTTACTTTCCCTTACAGATAAGCTTATCAGTGTGATGATATAAAAATGAGATTTTTCTCCTCCACTAGCGGAATTATACTGCTAGGTACTATGTTGTATAATTTGAGTAGATCTTAATGCAGTATGTGTGTTTTTTCTTTAAATCGACTTATTTGGTGTATTCATTCATTCATTCATTCATTCATTCATTCATTCATTCATTCATTCATTTTGAGCTAAGGATGGAATCCAGGGCCTTGGGATTGCTAGGCAAGCGCTCTACCACTGAGTTAAATCCCCAACCCAATAAGAAGTTTTTTTTTCCCCTTCGGTTTTTTCAGACAGGGTTTCTCTGTGTAGCTTTGTGCCTTTCCGGGATCTCGCTCTCTATACCAGGTTGGCCTTGAACTCACAAATATCCGCTTGCCTTTGCCTCCCGAGTGCTGGGATTAAAGGCATGTGCCACCACTGCCCGGCTAATTATTTTTGTATTTCAATTTATTCGCTTTTATTTGAACTGTAGGTTATAGATCCTTTACTAAATAGACCTGTTTTCCTTTACCTAGGCATGTTTCTATGTTTATTACGTCAAGAAAATTTACCTACATCAGTCCTCTAATTAGTGCCCTGATATTTAAAAATTGCATTTCCATAGGGCATGTAATAGATGACAGATAACTATAGTGTTTGGAATATATTTTTGAAGTTTAGGGAAGTTCTTTAAAGAAACAATCAGGACATATAATAAAGAAGTGGGTGGTGTTTTGTCTCTAAAGCTGGCCCTTCACAGGCCAGCCCTCTTGTATGAATTATGTCAAACTCAAGGATATGGTATAAATAATTTGTTTTAGTCTTTTTCTTTAAAAAGTGACATAGTCTTAGATGACAGTTACATGAACATGTTCTGGACTGTGAGAGCAAGAACAAGCCATACTACTGGGTAATGTTAAAAATACTGTAAACTGTGAGCGATGGAGTACCACCACCATGCGGATTAGCCAGGCAAGTAGACGGGTTGGCCGGTGACTGGTGGCTCTGTGCTCTGTGGGACCTTTCAGAAACGAAATTAAGAGATGCAGTAAACAGACTTGTGAAACTTCTTGTTGAGCAGCTGTGTTCAGTTTGTTTTTTAATTTCACATTCCCACACTTGTTTATTAGCTGTGACTCTGAGTCTAGAATCAAAACAAATATTTTAATGGTGGTATTTATGATTTGTTTAGAAATGCCTTGCTGAGACCTTTGTAGATTCAATATGGGTGGTATATGGCTGTTGCTTTCAATTATTTAGGTACAAAATGAGTAACATTTTCTAGAGAACTTTTGTGTGAAAGCACTACTTTGTAGACCAGTTTTTGGTTTCGAGCACTGTTGAGGAGCCACATTGCCACTCTGTAAGCGCGCACTGTCCTGCTGTCCTGTGTCACTGGGAGCACTCACAGGACAGTGCTTGACACTTCATGTCACCACCCATTTTCATCAAATTTAGAACTTATAGGCCATGACTTTTTTTTCTCCCACAATGTATTTATTTTATGTATATGGTGTTTTGTCTGTGTAAATGTATGTGTATCCTGTGCTAACTGGTGCTCACAGAGATCAGAGCAGGGCATCAGGTCCCCTAGAACTGGAGTTAGGGAAAGTTATAGGCCACAGTGTGGGTGCTGGTCCTCTTAAAGAGCAGCAAGTGCCTGTAACCACTGAACCTCCGTCTCCAGCCCCAAAGCTGTTGTTTCTTGATTTCTGCTCCGATGTCTGAGCTCTAGTTCCAGGAGATTGCTGCACCCTGCTCAGTGCCCACAGGTCTCAGATCCCTGCTGGTCCTCTTTATACCTTTTTCTTTCCCTGAGCTGGATTCTTACATCTGACTCACCTTCCCTGTCAGTTCAGTCTCTGATTAGAACCCTCTGGAGATTTGATTAATTCTGCTTGCTCTTTCCTGCTTCATCCTCTTTTTCTTTCTGTCAGTCCTCTCTGTTTGGGGAAATGTATTCTCCTCCTTTCTATTCTTGTTGTAGAGACTTTTTATATCCAGTCAGTGAGAAATTTGCCTTTCTGTCCTCATAACATGGTTTTTCTCAGAGATTAAAAGAAGGAAATTTTTATTAAATCCAGTCTCCCTCTTCCTGTCAAAATTTGGCTGGAACTTGGTATCCTCCTACCTTAGCTTAAAAACTCTCAGTTCAGCTGGGTGGTGGCGGTGCACACCTGTAATTCCAGCATTCTGGAAGCAGAGGCAAGCAGATTTCAGTGAGTTCGAGTCCCGTCTGGTCTACAAAGTGAATTTCAGGACAGCCAGGACTGTTACACAGAGAAAGCCTGTCTTGAAAAAAACCAAAGGGATAAAACCCAACAACAACAACAACAAAATAACTAACCCACTGGGTTCAGTGAAAGACACTGTCTCAAAAAATAAGTGGAGAGACAACCAATCAACCAACTTTAACCTTTGGCCTGCACATCTGCAAGTACACACACACACACACACACACACACACACACACACACACACACGCGCGCGCGCGCAAATACCCCACATCTGCATGCACACACACATGCACACACGCACATCTAATTACATCTGTGTACCCAAGCCTGCCCTTAGACATCTTTCATCCTTTTGGATATGTGATATCGTGTGTTCTCTGGCTGTTTGCCTTATTTCAGGTGTCATTTAAGAAGATTGCTCTGAAGTTCATGAAATCATATGTCCTCCATCTTCCCTCACTTTTCAGCTTACATGAGCAGTCATTTCATCTTCTTGGCCTTCCTCTTTCAATCAGTAAATAAATCAGTAAATAAAAATCAGTAAATCAAAAACAGTTTCTTAACACATAGTGCGATCTCACCAAATATCTGTTCCTCCTCTTTTTACTGTTACTTATGTCCCCGCTTCACCCTAGTATTTTAGTTTGTTATCACCAGTTAGGATACCTCCTTAGGTATTCTCATTAGAAGTCAACATTTATTTTGTCCTTAGGTGTTAGCTCAGTTCTAGGTGAGTTTATGCTGAACCTTTACATTTATTAATTCCATTAGGTTTTTTTTCAAGGTTATGAAAAACTCCAGCAGTGCTGTGGTAGGATATTTTTCAATGTGATTATTCATGTGTTGAATATAATTGCTCATTTCTAAATTATTACTTAAATATTAATTATTTATCTCTCTAAATTGTTTGGTTGTCCATGCTGGCATGTACATATTATAAAGATAATTAAAATTGAAGTTTATAATAGATACAATTATAAATATCCTATGGAAACTACCTTTTATTTGATAAATGCAAACAGTAGGCAATCATATTCCATATCTGATTGCCTTAGATATCAAAAGAAGTGTATTCTTCATTACATTGGGAATTAGAAATGAAAGAAAGAATTCCTCAACTCAGTGCAGTAACCCAGACACTTGTGGAACAGGCAGACATCCTGTTTTGTATCCAGTAATTGATTTGCTTTGTAGAGGCGTCATTTCTGCCAGCTGAGCTGCTGGGAGCTATGAAGTGCAGCCCATCTACATTTAAAATAATTACCCCTCCTTGGCAGGGGAACTGCTTTTCCACCCATTAATAAGAGGAAAATGAATGTCGAGGCTCTAGGAAAACAGATTAAACGTGCAGCCTCTGGATGGTTGGCTGTATCTTTAGCAGAGCAGAAGTTCTCCTGGTTACCCAAATGCTGTATTTGAGAGGAGGTGGTCGTTTGGGGTTAATCCTTAAAGAGGTTTAAATTGGATTCTTTTTTCCACAGTAGCTATTCTCATTGATCACTGCAAGGCGCCAGGAAAACACCCTGCCTTCATTTTTACTAATATCTGTAAAGACTTACAGGTTGTTTTAGTTTTAGTTTTTGTTTTTAAATACATTGTTTCACTCTATAGCCCAGACTTCTGTGGAGCTTAATCTGTAACCTAGGGTGGCCTCAAACTCATGATTTAAAAGATGATTCCTTTGAATTATTTATTCTTTGGTGATTTCATATATGCATATATTATAGTCACAAGGCTCCAGGCAGGCTGCATCATAGTTTTTTTTTTTACAGAATGATGAGGTATGAGGATATTCTTCTAACACTCTGGCTGCACCCCTGCTAGTGAGCAGTACTTTAACATTTCAAAGGCAGGTTACCACTGCAACCTTGTGTGGGGTTGTTACTTCATTACAATTTGTATTTACTGTCTGCTTTCGACATCCTGCAAAGTGATGTGTGTCAATCATGGTTAGTTACTCTAACTTTTATTTGTCCTTTTTAGCTGTCACACTGTAATCATGTGGGCGTCTGAGGAAACTTAGTAGGAATTAGAGTTAGTAAGTGAAGTGCCTGATACTCTGAGAAGAAAAAAATAGTATTTTTGTGTTAATGACATTAAGTAATAAGATAAAACACATTTATATACCATAATTTCAAATAGCTTTTCATGAGAGAGGTCTTAAGAAGGAAAAAAAAAAAAGGAATGTTGGCCCTGTGCAAGGTCTGATGCAACCCTGGATTTCCAGTATCAGTGAAACTCCTGTCCATCCATACTAACTGAGCTGATATGCTCAGTTAACATTGAATTAGTAGGCGATGTCAATGCGTGCAGTGGGATAGTGTCTAGCATTGAAGTGTGAGAGGCGCAGCTTGATGGCTCAGTCAATGAAATGTTTGCCACACAAATGTGAAGAACTGAGCTTCGATCACCAGCACCCATGTAGATAAAGCTGAGTGTGGCAATGTGTATCTATTATCTCAGCACTGGGAAGGCAGACACAAGAGATCCTTGGGGATTGCTAGGTAATCATTCTGGTTGAACTGGTGAACTTCAGATTCAGTGAGGGACACTACACACACACACACACACACACACACAGAGAGAGAGAGAGAGAGAGAGAGAGAGAGAGAGAGAGAGAGAGAGAGAGAGAGAGAGAGAGAGAGAGAAAAATATCATGTCAATATCCAGACCTGTAATAATTAGGTGCCTGCAGCATACATTATTGAATTTCAGGAGGAGGCATGATGTGTACCCAAATATATACATTCAGACAAACCAACGTTTATTTGAAGATTTACTTGTGCCTACAGCCTGTTGGTGTTAGCACTGGAGGGCCATTTAAGGTCCTCTGCCTTGCTTCTACCCTTCAGTGAGTGGCCTTGTCTCATTCAGATTGCTCTATTTTCTTGCTATACATTAAATATTGACTGGGACATTAATTTTGCTGTAGTTGAGTGTATGTCTGTTTATAATTTTCCTTGGGATCATGTTTTTAAGTATTCATCACACATGTTCTAGGGATACAAGAGTGTACCACCCATGCTGGCCACCTGTCGATCTTGAGAACTTAGTATTAGGCTGCTCCCTAGTAACAGATGACAGAAACACTTTTCTCCTTGGACTTCAGAGCATACGTTTCCATGTCTGGGCCTCCATGCTTATGTGTGTTGATTGTAACTATGCATGTTGTTCCTTAGGCTTTCCAAAGATGAAACTTGTAGATATTGTTCCACTCATTTCCAGCGAGGTTACTATTTATGTCCATCCTCCCACACCATGCTCACCTCTCTGCCTTCCCCTTTTCTAAGTAATTTAGTATTTTTTCTCTATCATCACACTTTCATGTTTCTCTCATTACTTTTTGCTAATGCTTAAATGTTTTGAGAGTGGATATTTATGCTAAAAGTTATCAACTCAGGCTGATTCTAATTAATGGTCTCTGCCTCAAGGGTCTCAGCTTCTCTCTCCCTCCTCTTCTGGCCTCCCTTTTCCACTCCTCCCTTCCTTTCTCTAGCTCTTCTCCCACTGACAGGCTCTCACTATATAGCTCTGGCTGGCCTGGAACTTGCTATGTAGACCAAGTTATCCTGTGATCTGTGCCTCTGCCTGTCAGGGGCCTCCTGGGGCCATCATTTGGCATCATGTCTGGCTGATAATAATCTTATATGGAGTTTCAAAGAATATGAAATTCGTCAATCTTGTAAAAGATGATAAAGACCCGAACTACTTAAATTTACAATACACAAGAAATGGACTATGTAGTTAAACACAGACGTATTGAAATGGAATAGAAACTATTGATTTTTTTTAAGGAAAAATAGAAATTAATTCATTAGGCCAAGTATAATGTTCTAAGTGAATGAGGATGGAAAAACAGGATATTCCTTTAATTAAATATACACACTTCGAGATAGGGGAAAAAAATGCCCCTCACCTTTGGAAAATTAGACTCCATCAAAATTAAATGCCTTTTGGAAAGCATTTGAGACAAAGAAAGGAATCCTAGCAGCTGGGAGAAAACTTCTGAGCTTCCAGACCTGATGTCTAGCAGCTCATTGCTGCCTGGACTCGAGCTCCAGAGGATCCAGTCCCTCTTATGGACTCAAGGTCACTTACACTCATGTGCCCCGCCCCCATAGACATGTAGTTAAAAATAGTCAGATCAATTTTAAGCAAATAAAGATAGAGGTGTAAAAAGAAAACTCTATTAAAAATTTGTAATTTAAATGTCTATAGAATGGATCAACATGCAAATTAAAGCCCAGAGACATCACAAAATACCCACTGAAATTATTACAATTTAAAGAAATACAGTGGTCGAAATTTTTAAGCATTTGGGAAATATAAGATGATTGTCATTTTCAAAATGTTGTTTTGTGCTGTCTTGTAGAGGCAGGCATTTAATATCTGACCACATCATCTTGCTTTTACATAATCACCTCAGAGAAATAAAACATAGCACACAGAAAGTAGTGTTTGAATACAGAATGAATAGCAGTTTAAGTGTTCTTAAACTGTGTTCTGAAAATGGGAACCCCTGAAGAATGGATAGAAAAATGACAGCATATCCTGTTCTGTAATGTAAACAACTGCAATACTGTTGATGCTTCCAGTGACTAGGCCCAGAAAATCTTGTAGAAGTCCTTTTAGAGAACCCTTTTATCTCAGTTCCAAAGTAGGCACTAGGAACTCCATTACAGGAAGGTAATCTGTGGTTTGAGCTGGATGACTGGGGAGAGGTTGGATGATAATTGTAGACATAGAGATGTATTTCTGATGTCTGTATCTTATTTTTGGTAATAACTGTGTTGGCATATTAGACTCATCAAAATGAGCACATGAAATGAATATGTTCATTGTAGGTAAATTGTATCTTAATAAAGCTTAATAAATTAGAAATATATTATGACATATAATAAAAATATACTTGAATATTTGGAAAAATAAGAACATTTATAAACATGTTCCTAAATATGACAAAAGTGTATTAAATTTCCTAAATGGTAACATAAGCCTATTGAAGATAATAATATTATAGTAATTATTTTGGTGTTTTGAGGTATGCTCTTGTTTTGTAGTTTAGGCTGGCCTTGATCTTGCTCTTTTTTTACTTTAAAAATTTATTTATTTATTTATTTATTATGTATACAGTCTTCTGCTTGCATGTATGCCTGGAGATCAGAAGAGGGCACCAGATCTCATTATAAATGGTTGTGAGCCACTATGTGGTTGCTGGGAATTGAACTATGGAAGAGCATTTCTCCAGCCCTGCTCTTAATCTCTTGATACTGCTCCCTCAGTCTGAGTGTTGGGATAAGGTTTGTGCAAGCTGTCCAGGTTCACAATGCTTATTGATAAAACCCATGGGGGAATTCCAGCACTTGGAGCCTCCTTGTAGCTGGTTGGCTTGGAACTTTGCATGTAGACCAGGCTGGCATCAAACTCAGAGACTGCCTGCCTCTGCCTCTCAGATGCTGGAATGAACATGTGTACCACTGCACCTGACTGTTACTTCCTTCTCTGACAACTGTGGATGTACTTTTCCACACTTGTGTGATGTTGAAAGCGTCACATAAATGGAGTCAAATGTTGATGGTTTTAATGTTCATTTCTAGAGTCGTCATTTCATCAACTTTCTTTTCATGTATTTCTGGAGGATCTCTGTGAGTTCAAGGCCAGCCTAGTCTACAAATAGAGTTCCAGGACAGCTAGGGCCACACAGAGAAACCCTGTATTGAGAAACAAAAACAAAACAAAACAGACATACAAACAAACAAAAACCATGGGAGAGCCAGAGGCACTAATATAATCCTAAAAATTTCAGAATTCAAGGTCAAAGAACAATTGAATGAAATAAAAACTATCACATTTTATTCTCTAACTGCTAAATATGCAGGAGCCTGGATCCAATTTAAAGAAAAAATGAGTCATACTTTGCTGTGTGAAATGTATGTGTACAACATCATCTCTTTAATTTGAACTTAATGTTGGTTACAGATATAGACAACCCTAGGAAGGCATCGAATAAATCATCTCTGTTGTTTTACTTAGCTCTGTTTAATTCATTGTTTCTCACAGGATGTTTTGTAGTGTGTTTTATAAAGGTTTATATTCTGGGCTCCTAAATCGGAAGAATACATTGAGTTTGATTATCTGTGTCTTTAAAAAGCCTAAGAAACATGCTGCTATAACTGCTGAAGAAATGGATGTTTTGGGAATAGTAGTTCAGGCCAGTGGCAGAGAGTTTGCATTGTTTGTGGCATTCTCCTCCCTACACCCGAAACAAACAAACAAGCCTCCAAAATAACCAGGGAAAAATATGACACAGGGAGAGAGAAGAGAGAGCTCGCATGCGTCTGTTAGTTAAGAAATGGATGCTGCCTGTGGGTAGTGGCTGGTTGTGGCACACACCTTTAATCCCATCACTGGGGAAGCAGAAGCAGGTGGAATTCTGTGAATTTGATGCCACAGAGCGAGTTCCAGGACAGCCAGGGCTACACAGAGAGACTCTGTTGAGAAATAGATGCTGTGTACATGGGGACCTTGCTTTGAGAACGTTGTTGTTATGTACCCGTATTCAATTAGTTGACTTTAATAACCACAATGTTAGTAAAAGTTTTATGGGCCTGAGCTGGTTAAAGATTTCTATCAATAATGAGATTATATTTCTTTGCTTCTGTTTTTTACAAATTTGGCTATATACCATTGTAAGTTTGCAATTATACCAGCATTGATCAGAAATAATACCTTGTAAGAATTAATGGTAAAATATAAGCTCTTTTTATGAGTGCTGCTATGTGTGACTTCCCACAAAGACGTCTGTCTGACCCTGCTGTCCGTGCTTAAGACTCTTTTTGGAAGAGAGTGTGAGTAACTGGTAATTTGTCTTTCAATTTTCGTGTGTGTACATGATAAAGAACCATGCAATTAGATAGGTGTTATAAATAGGATATGTGAAAAAAGACAAATCTTGTTTCCAAGATTTTATAGCCTATGCTCAATGCTGTTTTGCTAGTCTTTAATTTCACTCTTTGGTCTAACCAGCTGACGCCCAGTTGAAAAGACTTATGTTCTGATGAAGCCACAACAGCCTTAATGTTCACTCTGCAGCTCCCTGAGATTCTGGAGAACACCGTGTACCATCAGCAGCTTTAGGCCCCACCCTCCAACACTAAAGCTCATCTATCAAACTTGAGGCCCAGAGTGAGGGAGAGGAAGCTTCTAGATAAACACACAGCAGCGCCTAAACAGCTAATCACTCTGGGCTTCCGCTTCCAGGCCCTATAATTAGAAGCCCTTCTTTTCCTTGTATTCCCAGATGACGCAAATGCTTTTTGTGGCTTGGCACCTCGTTTGGGGCGTGGGTTTAGTTTATGGCCAGGCCAGCGTCTGGTTTAGTCTTCTGATGCTGCATAAATAGTTCCCAAGCCACAGTCTACTCTGTGAGACTTCTTCCTTTTATGTATATGTGCTTTTAAACTTGTGTTGTAGAAAAAAAAGGAGCTTACTATTTCCTTTGCAGAATGTATGTAAAAGAGGAAACTGTAAATTAAAAGAAAGCACTTGATTCTGTAGAAGTACACTAGCTGTTTTTTCCTTTTCTCTCTGACTTTTTAAGTTTTCATATGTGTTGTGAAACATGTAAACTCACTTGTGGGTTATGAAGCCAAATTTGTTAGGAAGAATGGAAGAGGATAGCATCTGAGGTAGGATACACATATGTATGTAGAGGTACACATGTTAAGGACTGTTGCCGTAAAGGTTTGGAGTGGTTTACATAGGAACAACTAGATAGATCAATGTTGAGAAATGCTCATGTGTGATTGCCATTCATACGTAGAACCGTAGTGGTCTTGATTTGGTCAGGCTTTCATTTAAATGCTCATTTTGAGTAGAATGCTATTCTGAAAAGAGTATATTGATGTTCATCCGTAGTATGTGAGTATATATTTAGTATAAATACAAGCTCATCTTTTTGTTCCTCCCATTTCAATGATGTTGTCTGTTGTCAAGTGCCCCAAACCGATTTGTGTGGAAAGGCCGAGTCAGACGATAGCCATTGAGTTGTGCTTACTAAAACTTACAGTAACTGAGCAGAAAGCAGGAGTGGAAAAGGCATGCCTTCAGTATAGCACACGGCTGTGACTAAGCATAGACATGCGTAGCTGGAGTCGCAGTGCGGGAGGAATGGGGGTGTGTCAGTGACTCCTGCCGTGACTAGGTGCTTCGTGGGAGAGAAGCTAACATGTGCATTAATTGTTATTATCCATTATTAAATTACTTACCATAATGGGTAATTTTCATCATCTAAAATATATGTAGCCAGGAAAATGGCATCTGATACTTAGTGCATTACCTAGAGCCACATTTAACTCTCAGAAACTGCACCCTCAGATGGATGGTAACCTACCTCCTGTGCTGGTCACTCATGCTCTTTTATTACTACAGGACGGTAAAATACTCTATGAAAAAATTCAAAAGGATAGACGCTGGAGGCTAGGTACATCAATGTAATCTACAGAACAGTCAGTTTATATTACAAAGGGATCAGTCCTCAAAACCATAGCTTAAAGCCAAAAGCTAAAAAATGAAAAAGAAAGATTTCCTATTTCCCTGGTAGAGTAGATACCATGATCAAGAAGGTGGTTTACATCTGTTATTGTACTTTGGATCTGCTGACCCCGTGATTTCCTCAAATATGCGAAACTCAATTGCATGATTTGTGGTAGCTGGGAACTGTGTTCTTCCCCAGCACACTTACAAAGTAATTGTAAAGATCTTGGCTGTGGTGGTGCATGCCTTTAATCCCAATACTTTTGTCATTATTCTAAAGTAATATGTGCTGTAGGGAGGCAGAGGCAGGTTAATCTCTGAGTTTGTGGCCAGCCTGGTCTGCAAGGGTGAGTTCGAGGATAGCCAAGACTACAGAGAAACCCTGTCTTAAAAAAACAATAGTAGTATTAGTAGTAGTAGTAGTAGTAGTAGTAGTAGTAGTAGTAGTAGTAGTAGTAGTGGAGAATCCAAAATAGAAAGTACGTATGAGGAATAAACACTCTTCCACATAAAGCCAAGCAAAGAAATATGAGACAAGCAGATTAATTAAACAATATGAATTTAAATCCTACCCGACTGATAAATATACTAAGTGAGAATGGAGTAAGTGCAATAATTAAAGTCATATTGGATCTGTAATCTGACAAAGCAGGATGTAATAGGTTTTGTCTGTACTCCCAGGCGGGAGGATCAGATTTCAGAATTCAAGTATCAATTAATATGGGGACCTCTACACATGATGGAAGATTACTCAGAAAGAACGACATGTTGATATTTGCAGTAGCCAGGCACAGAAGCACAGACCCCAGCAATCACACACAGGGAACCTGTAGGCCCATGTTCAGGGCTTGCCAGTGGGCACGGGGAGGTCCAGTGTGCTGTGGACGGTAAACTGCGGATGACAGTACCATGTTGCATGTTCAGAAAGTACATGTGAGTCTTCACCATGAGGAAACGATGAACGATCAAGAAAGGAACCTGTTTTAACTATATACACCGTATGCCTGTGTCTAACCATGCAGCCTTTCTCTGGTATAATTTCTGTGTTTTCATGTATCACTTAAAATAAGTTTAAGCCGGGCGGTGGTGGCGCACGCCTTTAACCCAGCACTCGGGAGGCAGAGCCAGGAGGATCTCTGTGAGTTCGAGGCCAGAATATACTTTGGGGAAGGTGCTATTGGCAGTTTCAATAAATGCCATGCCAGGGCAGAGATTATTTTTACTTCATTAATTTTTAAAATGACTCTTATTTATGTGTGCGTGCATGTGTGTGATTGCATGGCAGTGTGTCTGCATTTGTGTGTAGAGATCAAACAACAACTTGTGGTAGTCGTGTCTCTCCTTCTACCTTGTGGGTCTCTGGTTCAAATTGGAGTTACCAGGTTTGGCAGCAAGTGCCTTGATCTGCTAATCCATGTTCGTTAGTTAGTTAATTGTGGGTGAAGGGTCTCAGTTTTTGTCTAGGCTGGTCTTGAACTCCTGGGTGCAAATGATCCCCCTGCCTCGGTCTCTTGACTAGCTGAGAAGAGAGATGTGTAGCACCAATCTAAGTCAGTGAAGACTAATTTTACATGAGAGTCTTAGTAGTTTGATCATTATATATTGGAGCTTACTGGAGTTGGTTTAAACTTCATGATGGCACATCTTTTTCACATTAATTGTTCCTTTTTAAATTTGTGTGTACATGCCTATGGTAGTCAGAAGACAATGTTGGCTGCTGTACTTGGGGATGCTGCTCACTTCCTTTGAGACAGGGTCTCCCATTGGCCTGGAGCTCATGACTTAGGCTACACTGACTGGCCAGCGAGTCCAGGGACCCTCTTGTTTCCATGTTTTCAGTGCTGCACCTCCAGGCCAGGCATTTTTACATGAATTCTAGGGATTGAAATTGGATCTTCTTTCAGTCAAAACCATCCATTACCAACTCAGCTTTCTTCCCAGCCCTCCCTCATGTTCTGACAATTACTGTGATTGCTCTAAGTTCTGCATGTAAAATTTCTTTCTGCTGCTCTCACATGGGCGTCCTACTCCTGTTTAGTGCTTGCACTTTTTTGGTACTGGTGTGATGTTCATAGAAAGAATGTGCTTTATTTTAATTCTTTTATTTCATAACCTTATTTCTTTTTCCCTTTTCATAATACTCAAGAATACTAAGGGTTGTCCTGTATCTTATCCACATACATAATTATTTTTATTTTTACCCTTTGCTTTTTTTATCTTCCAGGAATGCTTTTAGTCACAACAGACACTCTTGGCCATGACTTTCATGTCTTCCAAATTCTGACTCACCCTTGGTCATCCTCACAAAGTGCTGTCCATCATCTGTATACTCTTCACAGGGGAGAAACAGAAGCCAAAGTAAGTTGTGTATTCTTCCTGAAGTGATTTCCCTGTGTAATATGGTATTTGAGATAGTTGGAGACTTAAATCAACTTGGAGATTAGTAGTTGTGAGAAAACAATATTCTCTGTGGTAGAGTGAGTTCTCATGAATTAAGGAAAGCCACCTCGTTTTGACCCAGTGAGTACCTAAGAAAATATCCACCTTGTTAGAAGTGTTGGTGAGGACTGGAGAACTGGCCTAGCAGTTGTGGTCACTTGCTGTTCTTCCAGAGGACCCCGGAGCAGAACCTGCAGTAGGCACTCCCAGCTTCCTGCATCGTGAGGCTGCTCCCAGCTTCCTGCAGCCACAAGTCCAGAAAATCCCCGAGAACCAGTGTCCTCTTCAAGTTTCTGTGGGCACTTACACACATACACACAAATAAATAGTAAAGTAAAAATATTGCCAGAGCTGGAGAGATGGCTCAGAGGTTAAGATCACAGGCTGCTCTTCCAGAGGTCCTGAGTTCAATTTCCAGCGACCACATGGTGGCTCTCAACCATCTGTAATGAGATCTGGTGCCCTCTTCTGGCCTGTAGGCATATATGCAGACAGAACATTCATAACTAAAAAATGCACACCAATAATTGTTTTTTAAAAAAGAAAAGCCTAGATTAAAGAGAGAGAAAAGGTGAAAGATTTATAGGATCTGAAGAGAAACCAGAGTAACTAGCCGGGCGGTGGTGGCACACGCCTTTAATCCCAGCACTCGGGAGGCAGAGCCAGGCGGATCTCTGTGAGTTTGAGGCCAGCCTGGGCTACCAAGTGAGTTCCAGGAAAGGCGCAAAGCTACACAGAGAAACCCTGTCTCGAAAAACCAAAAAAAAAAAAAAAAAAAAAAGAGAGAGAGAGAGAGAGAGAGAACTTACAGCTGAGTAGATCAGTTTGTCCTTATCTTGCATCCTAACCCCGTTTGGTGCACAAATGAAACGTGTCGTCAGGTGATCTCTGTTTCGGAGGAGCTCCTGAAGAGCTAGTTTTCATTTGCTTGTTTTTTAATATATTTATTTTGAGACAGGTTTTCTTGTAACCCAGGTTGGTTTTGAGTTCACTCTGTAGCCAAGGATAGCCTTGATCTCCTGATCCTCCTGCCTCCACCTCCCCACTGCTTGGGATGCTTGTCACCATAGTAGGCAGGAGTTAATTTTTAAACATTTATGCCTACAGCTATGCAAGCATGAATTTTCACAATACTTTCCTTTATAGGATTTACTGATTATTTTACTAGGTACCAGACATGGAGCCTTATAGTTATTCAGTCATCTCCTCCTCCTCCCCCTTGCCTCTCTCCCTCCCCCCTCCCCCCTCCCCCCTCCCCCTCACCTTGTCTTCTTTTTCAAGACAGGGTTTCTCTATGAAGCAGTCCTGGCTGTCCTAGAACTTGCTCTGTAGACCAGGCTGGCTTCAAACTCACAGAGATCCACCTGCCTCTGCCTCCCAAATGCTGGGATTAAAGGCATGGCCACCATTGCCTGGCTCAGCATTCTATTCTTAAAATCACAGTGCACACACTGTATATTTTTCTTTTTCTTACTAGCCTAAAATCTCAGTAGGTGATTTAATTTCACTGAGCTGGTGACTCTGCAGCTCCCAGCACACCACCACATATCACCCCATTTTAGAATTTGTAACTGTTACACTAGATATGGTAACAGTATCTGTGTTCTCACCACTGAAGAGGTGGAGACAGAAGGAACCAGCTGGGGTTACACAATGAGGTTTGAGACAAGCTGAGAGACTCTGTGTGGGGGAGTTGGGGGGTACAACTAGAAGTTTATTTTTAACATGGCAAACTATTTTAACTTTATGATACTTGTCTGTCTCAATAAATAGTGGGATTTTATTTTTAAAATAAGTTGTACCTTATTGATTCTTGAATATTTTAGGCCACTCACAAAGCCAGACATATTTTCTCTCAGGTTTTTAATTCATTTTTTATTTTTATTTTTTGCTGGCCCAGTGATCAAACTCAGGACTTCTTATAATCATGGCCAGTACTCAGCATCTCTGAGCTGTGGTCCAACCCAGCTCTGGATGGCCAGCATGGCCCACAACCCTCAGTGAACATGCATTCACTATAAATGGGAACATTTTCTTACATAGCCATAAGAAGCCTCTGAAATACTAAGGGAAAAGAAGTCTGCCCTTTGAGCTGTCAACCCCCGCTAAGTGTCATTAGTTGTTTTTCAACACGTGGCAAAAGGATCATCCCCAGGAAAAGGGATTGTCATATTTTTAGTCTACTTCCTTCTGGAACAGTTCACTATTTCTTGGCTGCTTATGATTTCTGTATATTAAACGTTGCATCCCATTTCTTCTCCAGAATCTTCCTCATTGTCACAGAGGTGTTGGTGGTCTCGTTTTATTCTGTGAGGTGGAGTGCAGTTTTCACTGGTAACTTGGGCTGTGTGCTTGAGTTACGCTTTCACCACGTTCTCCAGGCTGGCTTGGAAGCTCCTTCCTCTTGCCTCTGCATGATGGGAATACAAACACGCAGTTCTGCTAATAATTGGATCAGGAGATCAGCGCATCATTATGGTTTTCTTGATTCCTCTTTAAAAAGCATGCATTTGTTCAATAGCTATTTTAGCATTCAGAGTGGTCCAGATTTGGCAAACTGGTACCCATGGCCTCAGATATATCTGAGAAATGTCTTGATACATCTCGATCAGGTTTTGAGCATTCTTTGATGTGGGACTGACTGCCCTTTGTTCATCTCAGTTGCCTTTGTGCTGCATTTTGGGCAGCAGTATTATGTTAGATAGTCCTCTTATGTGTAGATTTCATATGGCACAGTTCACCTCCTTATTCTCATTTATAAAGTCTGTTTGCCTTATAGGCATCCCCAAGCCTCATCAAAACCATGGAGAATTTGAATGTTTTAAGTACTTGACCCCTGTTTTTGATGCCTTGTTTTTTTTTTTTATTAGTGTTATTTGTTTTTGAACTTACCTTGAAGTTCAATGAGGAATAGCAATCTTGCATAAGGTTCCTGATGACAGTAAGTCTTAGGACAGTGTCAGCATTTTTTTTTGGAATAAAGGTTTGGTATTGCCAACTGTATGTCCATTAATCAGGTAGGCAAATGAAATAAAACTTTTCACAGCAATTTCACTTTAGGATCTACCCTGTAATTTGAAATTTCTAAAAGCAAAACATAAAGATATAAGGACTTAAGTTGGTAACCATAAAATTAATTGTTATAAGGTCTTGCCGAAAATTATTTTGAACTGATAAATTGAATACCAATCATGAAATCTGTCTGGCACATGATTTATCTGGCCATCTTTGAATACTTGAAAAATTATATTATTCTGAATTCTTCCAAGAACTCCAAGGGCACTTTAATCAGGCGAGGGAAAAAAAAAAACAAAGTATATGGATCTAATTACGTTGAATTAAGTTGTTTTGTGGTCTTTGACTGGGGATATCCTCTGCATCTGACAGTAATTTTCCTCTTGAAGCACATATGCTGTGAGAAGAATGTCCTTGTTCCAGCAGCAATAGGAGCCACACTGATAGATACCCTGTTAGTAAACTCCAGTGTGTCCCTACCCACGCCCCTCCATACAGATGTCCTGTTAGAGACTCCAGCGTGTCCTACCCACGCCCCTCCATACAGATGTCCTGTTAGAGACTCCAGTGTGTCCTGCCCACGCCCCTCCATACAGATGTCCTGTTAGAGACTCCAGCGTGTCCTACCCACGCCCCTCCATACAGATGTCCTGTTAGAGACTCCAGTGTGTCCTACCCACGCCCCTCCATACAGATGTCCTGTTAGAGACTCCAGCGTGTCCTACCCATGCCCCCTCCATACAGATGTCCTGTTAGAGACTCCAGCGTGTCCTACCCACGCCCCTCCATACAGATGCCCTGTTAGTAGACCCTGTCATGCCTTGCTCAGTCCCACGTCAGTCCTTTTTGTAGTTCATTTGGTGAATAGCAATTTCATTTTTAAAACGTAAAGATTGATGATTCCACGTTAAAACAGTCTTGCAAAGTAATATGATTAATACCTTTTTAGTTCTGAAGTGGAAATGAATCTAATTATTTATATTATTAGTTAAGGCTATTTGTCATTTGTGATAAAAATTCAGTTTTTAAGAAACCCTGTCTCGAAAAACCAAAAAAAAAAAAAAATTCCGTTTTACTGTCTATATTCCAAATACTGTGTATTTACGCTTATACTAATATAATCATGCCACTTTTTTCTGTGTCTTTGGTACGTGTGTACATGGCTGGTTATGCCATTTTCTTCAATCTATCCCTCAAACCTCAATTTTATTAAGATGTAGTTCACAAACTATTGAAGTGTAGAGTTCCCAGGTATCTTACTATATTCTCAATGGTCTCGACTGTCACCTGTGCTCGGCTTCTGTACCTTCCTCATCTCTGAAAACACACACAAGTCTGCATTTCTGCTTCCCCAGCTTTCCTGTGCACGTGACAGAGATAAGCAAATTACTTTCTTTCAACTTTTAATTATCTAGACAAGTGGGAGCCTTTCCATATTTCCTTAGAGCTTATTGAGGACAGGGAAAAGGAACTCGGCACTGTGCTTGATGTCTCCTTGGATGAAAGAGATGGTTTCAGCTCTAGGAGACTGAAGTCAAAGATTCAGAGGTCAGATTCTGAGAGATCTGCCACTGACATCTGAGAGTGTGGAAGGAGCATACATCAGCAAGGAAGGAAAGATAAAGCTGTATTCAAGGACAACATGATTGATCTTTGCAGAAAGTACAAATTACTCTTTTAAAAATATGCACATAATAAATTGTTTTAACAACATTAAAAGTTAGTATATGAAATCAAGTCTGGTGGTGTAGGTCTAAAATCCCAGTGACATAGGAGGGCAAAACAGGAAGATCCTAAGCTCAAGGCCATCTTGGCCAAATTATTGAGACCCTGTCTCTAAAATGGAAAAGAGGGCGGGGCTATAGTTTAGCGGTTATAGCATTTGCCTAGCTTGTCCGAGCCCTGGAGTTCAATCACTGTGTGGATGATGAACTCAAGTGCATGAACTTGCAAATGTAGGTGCGCACACACACAGACACACACACAGACACACACACACACAGACACACACACACACACACACACACACACACACACACACACACACACACACCCCAGAGAGAGAGAGACAGAGACAGAGTCAGAGAATTTCCAAATCCTAATAAGAAGTTAACTTAAATAGATCTTAGCCTCTAAAATGCTACATTATCCAGGCTCTGGGAGGTAGAAAGCATTGCTGGGAGTAAATAAAGGCCTGACTGTGGAAAGTTTAACTGTTGTCTCTTCCTGGAGTAAAGATAGCTTTACAATGTCAATTTTCCTCCCAAGTTTATTTGTAATTTCTATCAAAATCTCAGTGCGACATTTTTCCAATAGCATTTATCAGCTAGTTTTAAAACTTTATATGCCTTACAATGTAGAAATGTTTGCTATCTACCTGATCGCAAGACTTACTGAATTTACATGAATCAAGTTCGGTATTGCAGCCCTCAGGAGGGAGAGGCAGGATTACTGCAGACTCAAGGCCAGTCTAGTCTTCCTGGTGAGTTCTGTTTGAATACAAAACAAGAGAAACAAACATCCAAACAAGTAGTTAGTTAGGAGGGATTTTTGAGAGTTGTGACCTATATACACAGTTGATTGTTGACTAGAAATCTTAGAGGAATGATGGACAAATATGAACCAGTACCCATAAAGCTTTTATAAGGAAACTAAAGAAACTAATGTTCCTTAGGTTTGGCACAGATTTTTAAAAATGTGACACTAACAGCAAAATCCATTAAAGCATGCAATTTATAAACTTTGGCTCATTAAAGTGAAACACTTTGGCCCTTTGAAAGAAACCATTAATTGAAAAAAGAAAAAGACAGAAAGCTGTCTTGCATCCATGATTCCATTTAAGAACAATCAGCTGGTTGGGTTGGCAGAGCGCTTGCCTGGTGTATTAGTTACTTCTCTTGTAGCCATGACAAAATGCTGACAGAGGCAACATGAGGAAGGGAGACTTTGTTTAGCTTTCAGTTCTGGGGTACACAGTCCATCATGATGGGAAAGGTGTGGACTCAGGAGATGGAGGCTGCTGGTCCCTCATCTACAGACAGAAAGCAGTGAGTAATGAGTGCCTGTGCTCAGCTTACATTCTTTGTTAAAACATTTATTTGGTGTGTGTGTGTGTGTGTGTGTGTGTTTTCTTGTGGCGATCAAAGTGAGTTTTCTTGTATTTGTGTTTTCCATCTGGGTGTTTTTTGATCTGCTCTCACCCACTCCACTTGGCTGTTTTTATTCAGTTCTGGACGACAGACCTTGAAACCATGTTAATGTATGTGAGATGACCACAAGCTCTTGATCCCCATGCCCTCACCTCTGGTGTTCTGGGATACAAGATGTTTGTTAGTTACCCTGATCATACCTTAGAAATTGCCTTTCACAAAAATCCACATTTGAGGTATGATCAAGATGGCGCTCTATACATTTTTGGGGAGTTTCTGGTGCCTGCCAGCATTCCTTGACTGCAGGCACATCTAACCCACTCTGTCTCTGGCATCACTGTGGGTCTTCCTCATCTGTGTCATCCGCCCCTATTAATTTTTTATGAAGATTCAGTTTATTGGACATATTTTGTACATTTTTGCTCATATGCCTGCTCTTGGACTCACTCTTCCATTTGGTAACCAGAAGCATTTGTAGACAATACACAAATGAATTGGGCATGCTTAGTCCATGGTCACTTTTGTCATTCTCGGATTAAATAGGTGAGATGGATTTCCATTATTTCCCTGTGCTGATTGCTGTTTACTTCAGCCTTCCTGAGGTCCTGGGGTTGAACAGCTCTCCTGGCCTAGGCGACACGAGCATATTCATCTTAGCAAAGCCATCAGTGAGCATTGGAGAGGAGCTCTGTGGGTCAAGGGGCTACTGAACCCAGGGCAGGGTTTCATATAGCAGTGGGATAATGTGGGATGCCAGGGCCTTGAGATCACCTATTCCCCCTTTGAACCTTTGATCCCATTTTCTTTTCTGGCATCTTTTCACCTTCAAGTTTACCTACCCAAAAGTAGAACTGCATCGTCCCTGGCCCCCATGGGTCAGTTCTGCGGTTAGCTGCTCCTTAAATAGCTGACTTCTAAAAAGCAAGTGCACTTGGCCACTCTATCAGGCAGGTGGCGATGTTGCACTGAGATAGCGAATCAGGTTTCAGCAGGCTTACCCTCAACCAGTGTTCCTTAGGGAGTTCGCTGTTGGCCCTGTTGGACGGCACAAAAGAATTGGAAGCCTGGTCGGTGGTCCCTTGTGAACCTGTCCTCTGGGTAGGTGGTGGAGATTTCTGAAACAAGCATTTAAACCAGTTCAAACTTCCTGGGTGTTGTGAAGCTGACCAGTCATTCCGAAACAAGGAATGGCATACTCAGTGTGAGCCTGAGCCTTTTCCCAGTGACAACTATAATGAGGTGACAGCAACCACTGTCTGGGTGGCAGGTGAGTGAGGACTTTGACCTCACATCCCCAGCTCCGAGTAGCTGTGGTAGGGGCTAGGGAACATCCACGCACACAGCAGGATGCTCCTTCTTCCCAACACCTCCCCGGGTTCACCCTCAGGCTTTGGCATCTCTGTCTGCACCTCCTTCACCTCCATCAAGGTTGGAGGGTTGGCCACAACAGCCAGGTATGTGGCAGCACATTGGTTTCCACCAGTCTCTATCAGATAAGTCAAATTTATGTGGATCCGTTTTCGTGAATGTGTGCCTATTCAATTTTGTGGCTTTTTTTTTTTTTTTGGTATGGGTAGGTTGTATCTATACCACCAATTTCAAAATACTGAATTAGTCCCTTCAAATCACTTTTATTTACAGTCCTACCTTCCATAGTTTGTGGGAACACTCACCTTCAAAAGGCACTTAAGATCTTTTGTAGAATTTGCTGGTTTTTTTTTTTTTTTTTTTTTTTTAAAGACAGGGTCTCATAGCCCAGGCTAGCCTTGAACTCTCAGTTGTCATACCTCTACCTTCCAAATGCTCAGATTATGTTTTGTGCCACCACACCTGTCTTAATTTAAGTTTTTTTTTTTTTTTTTTTTTTTTTTTTTTTTTTTTTTTTTTAAGACAGTGTCTCACTGTGTATCCCTAGTTGTCCTGGAACTCACTGTGTAGACCAAGCTGGCTTCTGCCTTTGCTAGAACTAAAGGCAATACCCAATACCCAACTCTTGTTGTAAACTTTTAAAATCTAGCTCTGTATTACATTACTATGTGCGTGTGTGCGTGTGTGCGTGTGTGTGTGTGTGCGCGCGCGCGCGCGCACGCGCACACACACAGGGCTGTCTCCCCACTGAACAGGATTTAGTGTACACCACAGATCACTGAGGACCTGCTCTCAGAACTGAACTGTTCTTCTGACCTCCGACCCGAAGGTTTCTCTTCTGTACATTTTGTGTGGTCAGGGTGTGGGATCTTCTTGACTGTTCTTTTCAAGTTATTGCCATTTCCTCTGCATGAGGCTGGCTTGGCCAGTGCTTCTCACTTCCCTGTGTTATTCCATCTCGTTTTGGTGTGGGGAGTATCCTTGTCTTGCCCTTTTCAGTCTTATGGGAGTGTTCTTTCTTTTTTTGGGGGGGGGGGTTGTTTTGTTTGGCCTCTGGAGATCTGCCTGTTTCTGCCTCCTGATTGTTGGGTAAAGGTGTGAGCAACCACTGCCCAGCCATTTTTTTTTTTCATTTTTCCCCCCTCTGGAGCTGAGGATCGAACCCAGGGCCTTGTGCTTGCTAGGCAAGTGCTCTATCACTGAGCTAAATCCTCAACCCCATTTTTTTCATTTTTGAATAGCTATTTTGTTCTTGTCTGTTTTCCCTTCTCATTAGCTTTTTCTCTCGTGCTTGTCTCTTCAGCTGTTATTCAGCTTCTTTTCCCTTTCTTTCTTTCTTTCTTTCTTTCTTTCTTTCTTTCTTTCTTTCTTTCTTTCTTTCTTTCTTTCTTTCTTTCTTTCTTTCTTTCTTTCTTTCTTCTCTCTCTGTCTGTCTGTCTCTCTGTTTGTCTCTCTCTCTCTTTCCTTCCCTTTCCGATTCCTTCGGTGTAAGACGTGTTTGTTTGAGTCCTTCCTAAGTAAACAATCTATGGCTATGGTTCTTCCACACTGCACTGGTCTCAAGTCGTATATTCTGATTCACATTCATTTGCTTCCATGTGTCTGTCAGTCTTTCTGAGACTTTCCCTTTGATCTGTGGGTTACTTAATAATGTGTTGTTTAATGATCATGTTTAGTCCCCGTTCCTTCATATTTCTGTTAATTTGTGGTTAGATTATTGTCAGAAAACATGGAGGATTTCATGTCTTTGATGAGGGAAATTTTAGTCGTAGTACTAAAGGAAATTGAAAATCACTGCTTTTTATAATGGTTGCTTTTTCAAATAAATTAATGTCAAATATTTAGCATCCTTGGAGGCTAAGCTCATATTTCCAACTTAGAAATGTGAGAGCATTGAGAGCCTGATTTCCACCATGGTGAAAGCGTCCTTCTGCTTAGTGTTTCTTGTTTCTGTTCGCCTGCTTTCCTATTGCTTATGTGATTACCACTCCTCAGTCTTTCCAAGCTTGCAGTCCATCTCTCCCATTAAATACAGGGCAGAAAAAGGGGCCAACAAAGTGAGTCCCCATTTTGAGCTCTGTTAAAAGTCCTCAAGACAAACAGGATTGAAGTCTTCATTCCTTTTGAATCTTGTGAATTAAAAATAATTTAAGCCTGCTAATTAGCTCAGAGACTTCATCCTAGCAGCGTTTAACTTTGTGGCTTCTCCACAACAACATAATCTCTACGGCACGGACCTGCTAACTACCAAGCATACCACGCAAGGCACCCCAGACACTACTTTGTGTGCTTTGCATAAAGGTTAGCTCAGTGACTCTGCTCTTTATATCTCAGATATTTGTCAGATATCAACTTTCCTGGTTGAAAATCGAGTTCTTCCTTATGCCTCTGAAGGACAGCGGAGGGCGAGAAGTGTGAGGTCTTGCTCTGACTGCTGGTTCCTCTTTCTGCTTCAAACCCATTTCTACTTCCATACAAAATTTTTACATGTAAAAAACATATGAAACACATAATGGTCTTGTTGTCCTTTGTTGAGCAAATAAAGAAAGGATGGAATGAATATTCATCCAGTAAAAGGTTTGTATAGAACCTTTCTCCTACATTCCAAATGTCATCTCCTCAAGCCTGCTTTGATTTCCATTAAGTTTTATTTAATCTTTTGCACATATAGCCTTTTTGAGAAAAGATGTTTTTCTTTTTTTTTTTTCAATTTTATTTTATTTATTTTTTGTAGTATTTTTTTTAAAACATAAAACCAGGTTATAATGTAAATGTTCAGTAAAAGTTATTTTAAAAAGTTTAGTAATTTTGGTCTTTGGGTTTTTATCCAAGCGTTGTTGTCCTCTTTCTGATTTCTTGTCTTCTTCCTCACTCCCTCCTCCTGCATGTTTGCAAAGGTGGAGTTGGTGGTTCAGTCATTAGTCCTGCTTCGCTTAGGACAGGGAGGATTCGGGGAGTGGGGACAGAAACAGCAAGGTTTTTTGTCTCCTCCTCCTCCTCCTTCTCTCCTCCTCCTCCTCCTCCTCCTCCTCCTCCTCCTCCTTCTCTCCTCCTCCTCCTCCTTCTCTCCTCCTCCTCCTCCTCCTCCTCCTCCTCTCCTCTTCCTCCTCCTCCTCCTCCTCTTCCTCCTCCTCCTCCTCCTCCTCCTCTTCTTAAGCTGGGATGTGCTCTTCACAATAAGTCTTGCACTTCTTCAATTAATGTCTCTTTCTTTTGGGGACGTAGGGTAGCTTGGAGGCAGGGTTTTGCTCTGTACCCCATCTCCTGACTCATCCTCTAGGGTACTGACATGGCATGTACGTGCTGCCTCCCCCAGCCTGAGTTTTCTGTCCCTAGCTCATTGCTTTACTGCTACTGTTTCCTTGCCCATTATTTTAGAGATGGAAGCATTAATATCCCTGCTCAGGCTGGGCGGCGGTGGCACACGCCTTTAATCCCAGTACTCGGGAGGCAGAGCCAGGTGGATCTCTGTGAGTTCGAGGCCAGCCTGGGCTACCAAGTGAGTCCCAGGAAAGGCGCAAAGCTACACAGAGAAACCCTGTCTCGGAAAACAAAACAAAACCAAAACAAAAATCCCTGCTCTTAATTTCTTTTATCAGGAAGCTTGGTACTTTCTCAGAATTCTATAACCCCACCTGATTTTGTCTCCGGGAGCACACCGTACACCTGTGTAGAGGAGATGCTGGGCAGGCAGGACTAAGCTTTCGTCATGGTAGGTGGGGCAGTAAGGGCTGAAGATGACTCTTAATTGCCACTCACCAGGTCTCTGTGTAATCATTGCCTATTCAAAGTACAGAAAGTTTTTGATCTGATTTTAACATCATATAGGTATGTAAGCGTATAGAGGCATCACATGATAACAGTATGTACAGTTTCTCTAGCTCATAACTTTTTCTTTCTTTTTTTTTTTTTAAGGAAGGTGCTAAACTAGCTTTGTTTTAGTTTTGGTCATTATGAGGTAGAGTCTAACTTTATAGCCTCTGACTGGAATGGACCTCACTCTATAGAATAGGCTAGCTTTGAACTCAGAGATCTTCCTGCCTCTGCCTCCTGAGTGCTGGGGTTAACTGCTTGTACTACCTCTGGCAGTTTTAAAGTAACTTTTTAAATTAACGTTTGAGATAGTTTATTAGTATATGTTTGGAAGTGTCTGAGATGCTATTTTCTATATTTTAAATGCCAGATTGTAACATCTGGACTTAAATTTATTTGTTTCACCTGTGCTTTGAATTTGACTTTTTTTTGTGTGTGAGTTAAATGGAATTTTAAGTTTGTATATAATGTTGGATAGTCATTTATAAAACTTTAGGCATTTTGTGTTCCATGCAGGTAAATTTGACTGCATTGAATGTTGATTGGCTAAAAATAGATTTTAAATCAGTGAATCACTCATTGCCCAGAAGAATTTGTGCAAATTAAAATTAACTATAGTACAACTGCTGTATGTATTAGGGAACAAATACATTTGCTTTCTGATAGTCCATCTTCATGTTGTTATTGTGAGAAACAAATGTGAGATGTGAATAGTCAAAAATATCTAATTCATAGGAAAGATGAGCTCTCTGGCAGGGCTTTCCAGACCAAGTCAGTACTGTGCGTTTTTCTTTTTCTGATTTCGGGACAGTCTCACTGTGTAGCTTTGGCTGGCCTGGAACTCTCAGTGTAGACCAGGCCAGTCTCAAATTAACAGAGTCACACCTGCTCCAGCCACCCAAGTGCTGGCTTATTATGACCATGTAGCCAGATCTTCCCTTACATTTTATTCAAGTCTTGTTTCATGTAGTGCCAATAGTGAGCTGAGGTGAAAAGGATCCTGGATTCAGTGCCTGCTTACCAGGCTTCCCTACCAGCACTTCTCTTTTCTTGATACAAAGAGTGTCTAAAAGTTGTTGTTGTTTTTTTTTGAGACAGGGTTTCTCTTTGTAGTTTTTGTGCCTGTCCTGGATCTCACTCTGTAGACCAGGCTGGCCTTGAACTCACAGAGATCCTCCTGGCTCTGCCTCACGAGTGCTGGGATTAAAGGCATGTGCCACCACCGCCTGGCCCAGAATTTATTTTATAAATTTGTTATTTTATTATTTTTAAGAGTCTTGTATGTTTTTATGTAATATGTTTTATTTATTATGCATTAACAAATGCTTAGATGTATTCTTAGATAATAACAATCATCCCTGGGTGTTTGATTGATGTATATCTCTAATGTAATTTTCTGAAATAATCATGTGTTATCACTACGTGTTAGGTACTTGTCTCCTGGTTGTGATGAAATGCCTGGCGAGAATCAGTGTCAGCAAGGGTTTGTGTGAGCTGACGGTGGAGGGCGGGTACAGCCCATGAGGGAAAGGCAAGGTAGTGGAAGTGGGATGTGGCTGGTCGTAATGTGACCTCACGAGAAGCAACGATGTGAGTGTGTGTGTGTGTGTGTGTGTGTGTGTGTGTGTGTGTGTGTGTGTGTGTAGGCTAGAAGTAGATGCCAGCTCTCTTTACTTCTCCCCCTTACTATTTGAGACAAGGGGACCCACTGAGCTGGATTCACTGATTGGGTAGACCAGTTTACCTGCCCACTCCTGGGATCCCCCCCCCACCCCGTGGCACTTGGGTTACAGCCTTGCACCACCATGCGGAACCTTAAGCTTTTGTGGCAGGCACTTTCTTTACTCATTGAGGCATCTCCCAGCCTGTGGAACACACAGTATCTATTTCACATAGCTTTGTAAGTCAGTTGTAGGGGACCAAGGAGGCCTCTTCACTTGAAACTGCAGAGACTGGAACCCTCTACTCCAAGTTTGATCAGATCCCCACATGGAGTTTTGGTGACCTGCAAATCATTTTTTAGATTTATTATCCTTTCTTACACAAATTTGTTAAGGAGGCAGCCATTTCTATTCCTGTTTCCATTCTCTTCCCGTCCTTAGGTAAACCTGGATGATTTCAGCTGTTTTTGTCTCTTTCTTCCTTCCCAGGTTCAGGACATCTGTTTCAGCCATGATTGTCGCTGGGTGGTGGTCAGTACCCTCCGGGGTACTTCCCACGTTTTCCCCATCAACCCTTATGGTGGCCAGCCTTGTGTCCGCACACACATGTCACCACGAGTAGTGAATCGCATGAGCCGTTTCCAGAAAAGTGCTGGGCTGGAAGAGATCGAGCAAGAACTGACATCTAAGCAAGGAGGCCGCTGTAGTCCTGTTCCGGGCTTGTCCAGCAGCCCTTCCGGCTCCCCTCTGCATGGTAAACCCCCCCCCACACCACCTCTCTCTCTCCTGCTTGCTGTATGACATGAATTTTATTGGCTTGGGATCAGATGCAAGTTTTTATAGTGTGTTTGTGCTGTGATTAAGTCCTAAGCACATTTACAAAGTTCATATTTATTAAATCAATTAAAATTGTGAAACAGAGTGATAATGGTGATCTTTTCATGGTATTTTAACTGCTTTGCATTTTCAGTGTATAATTAGTATTCGGTTTGAGACTGAGTCTGTTTTCGTAACATTTGGATATGTATTCCAGAAGATCCTTTGTGTACTCGGCTGATACTGCAGTTCAGTAAGAAATATTTGTTATCATAATGGAACTGTCACAAGCTGTGTACTCGTACTTCATTTTTAAGTAAAGCTCTCTGGGATTCATCCCGGTACGTTACGGCAGAACAGAAAGTCACTTTTCAATACCATCATCCTGATCAATAAATGGAGCGTTACCAAAATCCTTCCCTGTCCACCTCTTTCTAATATTAAACCATTTCTGGATATCATGGTGTTCACCTGCATTTAAAAATACGTTTACTCCAGCGAAGCCCTTAAATATGTTCTGTTTGATGTTAACAAACTTGTATATAGTGGATGTGTTTTTTATAAGAGCTGTTCATGCTGTGGGGTGGTTTATTTGGTTTTGTTTTGGACACAGTCAACTTCAAACTGTAGCCCAGCCTTATTTTGAATTTGGCCTTCCTACCTTGGACTCGTGCGTGCTGGGATTACAGCCCACGCCCTTCTTCCTCTCTTGTTTGTGGTGGTGTTTCTGTAGGTGGCAGTCAGTTCAGCTGGCTTGCGGGGTTCTAGGCCAGCCTCTCTGAAAGGCTGCGTCTCAGCTGCTCACCCATCTCCTGTGCAGTCATGCCGCTGTTTGGTTATTGTGCCCGACCACACTGAATTCTAACGATGCAATGAAGTTCTTCTCTTGTTTCTTGTTAAAAATGTATAATCATTTTTGAGTGGGAATTCTGAGTCATTTTATAAGTGAATCTTTTATGATTTTTTTTTCATTATTCTAAAGTTTGTTTCAGATAATGTCTCACAAGTATAACCTTCAGTAGTCTGGAACTCATAATCCTCCTGCCTCAGCCTCTGGAGAACTGTATTATAGGTGTACTCCACCATACCCAGCTAATGTGATTTTTCACACCATTGACTCTGGAAGGGTTGTGCCGTTTCATTCCCTTCAAAAAGACTTAACATGTTGATACTTGCTTTCTGGAGCCTTTCATATTCTCCTTAATAGTGACCATTTTATATTTTCAAAATTGAGGTATTTTATATGGGGAGATTATGGTTACTACAATAAAGACTCCTTACTTTTTATCCTCCTGAAGTTCATGTAAACATGAACACATGCACAGTGCTGTCAGTCATGACCCCTGTCTCTCAAACACTTGCCTCTCTGCAGCAGGGAATCACCCATGCTTCAGGCTGTTCCTTACTGTTTATCTCCCCCCCCCCCCCCCCCCCGCCCCATCTATCCCACTGGTTCTGTCCTCGTCGCTGGTTCAGCGGCCTCACATGCAGGCCATCCTTGGTCCTGCTGACACTCGGTGAAGTTCCTTCCCTTCGTGTTCTCTCTCATTGGAGGCTTCGACCTCAGAGCAACGCTTGTTTCTCTTCATTCTCTCTGTGTCTTCCATGTCAAAACAAAATGGGCATTGTTGTTGGTTAGTTCTAAAAATGATGTATTTACACTTTGTGTGGGTAAACAGTCTGATGCTGGTTACAAACAATGTAAACCTTGGAGCAGGGAGGGATTCATCTTGAAAATGAATCATGCCTTGGCTGCTCTGTCTTGTTTGCGCTCTTTTTAGCAAAGTGAAGGAAACTGTTAAATAACAATTGATATAGGGGTATTTCCTTTTAGCCTTTTGGAGCCAACCCAGTTTAGGTTGAGGATTCTTGTATCTTTTTTTGTAAGTTTTCCAGAGGATGTTTATTTATTTGAAGTATATTCTTTGTAAATATCTCTTTCATTTCCTATCTTGTTGAAGCCTTGGGCTTCAGAATGGATGAGACACTCTTATGTTGAGATTCTCGAGTATGCTCTAGGAGAAATGCACACTCACTTCTTTATGAATCTAGAAAACACACGACAGTGTCCGGAGAGGCTGCTGGTGGCAAGTGCAGTGGTTCCTTATCACATTATATGGGAAATAACATCTGGTTATATCTGAAATAGGATCATATTTTATGTGGAATAATCTTCAATTATTGTTTCTTCAGATACTGTCTGTGCTTACCTCTACTTTGAAATTGCATTTGACTGTAGTGTGACTTTAATATGATTTCATGTATCTCTATGCCCCCACATTAAAAAAATAAGACTTTTACTATAGCATCATTTTCCTTAGTAAGCATATGCATTTATGTTTAATTAATATGTGTTATTCTCAGAGTACATGGCCTTTTCTAGATTTGCAAGTGGTTTGTCATGCAGGAATAATGATGGATCTCTGATAATTATTTCTTCCCTCATTCATTTCAGTTACCTCTAGCCTTATTTGGAAAAAGCTATGAAACCATTTCCTTCATTAACCACAATATGCTCTCATAACTTTCTGGTGAAAATTGTGTGCCTCACCAAGCTGTAAGGGTGGAGAATGTCCGTCCCGTCTGAGCTCCATCTGACACCAAGATTTCTGCCCATTCCGAGTACCCTCCTTGTATTCCCTTTTGGGAAACTCAGTCTTGTTTTATGTTTCTTTACCTGAAGTTGTCTTTACAGCTTTGTTGCTTGTTAACTAAACTAGCCACCTAAAACTTCTTAAGCAGTGCCTTAATGTTGTTTTAGGTTTGTTGCTCTTATTTTAATATAATAATTATTTATTGACACACCAGTTTCTCTTATTGACCTCAAAGTTTGGAAAATCTTTTTGTTTTCACTTGTTCTCTTGGCTCCTTGTGTACCAGTTGGTAAAATATCAAAGACATTCAACATGTTTAGAAGTGATTCCAAGAGAAACAGTGCATTTTGTTATTTTTCTAGATTAGTTTTTAAGTTAGCATAAACAGTTGCATTATGGCATTTTCATACATGTATAAAAGGCAATTTAGATTTAAATCATAACTTGCCAGAATGGAGAGATTTTTATTCATGGTAACATTGCTTTTCAATTTGACACATGTAAGATGATCACTTTACTCAGCCACTGTGAATTAATGTTTTTTTTAATATGTGTGTTGAGTCAGCAAAACAGACGTTTGGTGAGCAAAGCGGAATATGTCTGTGTTCTTGCAACTGTGACAGATTGAAAGAATGGCAGGGAATACAGGGAGTGGTGTTGTACACCTTTAATCCTGGTACTCTGGAGGCAGAGGTGGGGCTATAAAGTGAGACCCTGTCACAGAAAGAATAGAAGAAATAGGAAGTGCCTAGAAAGGATTTCCACTTGAACTCACCATCCTGTTTGTGGATGTCACCGTGGTGATAACTGAGCAAAGACCTGATGGATCTGAGGGGAAACTTAGGCAGATGAGCAGACAGCACAGCTCTGACCTGAGCTGAGAATACGTCTGGTGTGCTCGGGCGACAGCAGGACAACTGGGATGGTCCAGCACAGTGTCCCCACAGAATGCTGATGAGCTCAAGTCAGGCCCCTGCTCATAGTAGACTTTGACCCAGAGTGTCATGGGGACACTGGGGTGGGTTTTGAAGACAGGAGTGTTGTCAGACTGGGCTTTGGTTGCTCTGAGTGGAAATTTGTATGGAAAAGGCACAGTGTGAGGGTGTGCAAAGGGAGAAACCTAGAGAAGCCGTGAGGGAGTGTCGACAAGGGCCAGCAAGAGAGGACTGCGGAGTTTGAAGTAGGTTGTCAGTCCGGTTTGTTAGAGCCATGTAGACTTTCTGAGTTTATATGTGTTTCTGTGTGCTCATATTTGTGTATACATGTGTTTAGTGTCACAGAGTCTCTCCTCTAGCCCAGGCCAACCTAGAGCTCACTTTTATTAACCCATTGTTCTCTCATTTTCATGGCAGTCTTCCGACATTAACCTCTCCATTGCTGGATTATAGGTGTAAGCCACCACAGCCTGCTTCAACGCAGTTGTTATGGTAGAACCATCTGAACTTTTTTTTTTTTCTGCTTACATTTTATGTCCAGTAGGAAAGAATGGTTGAGTCATGGTGACTAGCAATGGTTTTGGTTTGAAAAGCTAGAAGAATTGGGGTTGTTTTCAATTGCAATAGAAACACTGTGCATCAGCAGGTTTGGGGATAAAAACAGGATTGAAAGTTTTGATACGTTCAGTTTAGGCTCTCTCACTTTCCCACTCATTTTCTCTTATCTATCCCTTTTTTCTTCTTTCTCTGTCTTGTCCCTTATCCTGTCCTTTTTCACCTCCTTAGAGACAGGGTCTAGCATGATGAGATTACATGTGTATCTGGACACTGGTACAATGTCCCATGTTCTTAGCATGGTTCATATGTAGTTCTTGAATTGCTGGGAGGTGATGCATTTGTATGGGGATAGTGATCAGAAGGTGTGGGTGCAGGTTGAAACACATGCAAGAGAGGAGCTCCTGGGGAGAGTGATTATGGGTAAGAGATGTCATCCCGGAAGTCACCAGCAAGTGATAGGAAGTAAAAAACCATATACAGGAAGTGACCAGGAGAGAGGTAAGGATTGTGTTAGGTTCACTGGGTAGTAAAGGTAGGAACTGACCGTCAGAGACTGGTAAGAGCATTCTGGGAAGGGATTTAGTCAGAAGAGAAAATTGGTACCATCAGATACTGATTGGGTGGGTTTTTGTTTGTTTGTTTGTTTTCTGGAAAGTAAGAGAGTGGGAGGAAGTTAGGGGACAGAGGAGACTGCATTTGTTTCTCATAGATTTGGGTACTGAGGATGGGTGAAGGTCTGTGGGGCTGAGTGAGAAAGGCCAAGGAAGGACGCAGTCTTCTAGGTTCACCATTTACTAAAATTAAGAAGCAGCCTTGCTTTCAGGCCTCACCGTCTGTCTGTCCTGTCTGTCCTGCTGCAGCTGGAGTTGCACTCCTCTTACCTCCTGGAGTCACACAGACCTGACCTTCAACCTCTGAACTGCACTGACTGCTCACCACTTGCCTCAGATTTAGTCATTTTTTTGTGATGCTGAGGTCAAACCCAGGGCCCCTCTGATGGTTTCATGGTCTCCATCACTAAGCTGTATGTTGAAAAGGTAATAGAGGACCTGGGGTCAGATTCTACAGGATGGACTCCTCCCATGATTCCCAGCTGGAATCTCAGGCAATCTTCTTGCTCTGGCTACTGAGACCCAATTTTTTACCTATAAAACAGGGATAATAATATGCCCAACCTCGTGGGGTCACCATGAAAATGGCAGCGCGGTGAACGGTGCTTGGCGCATATGAAACACTCAGTAAAGCTCAGCTGCTGTCACTTAGAACTTGCTGCTGTTTATTGGCAATGTGTAGGATTGATTCGTTTCTCGTTCTTAAAAAAATTAAGTAAATAGTTCAGTGAATATTATTAAATGAAATAAAAATTCAAACTTACTTTATATAGGCTTTAAATGTGGACCTTAACTTGTAACTGTTTCTGAAATGGGAGATGATACCAATACACAATTGAAAGTGGTCCTCTTGGTGTCTCACCCGAGTTACAGAGTTTGGTGTGTGGGTGTGTGTGTGTGTGTGTGGGTGTGTGTGTGTGTGTTCCTGACAGCCTTCAGGGATGGCCCTATTTGCTTTTACTGTTGCTTTAATTTGAAATAGGTTTTCCTTTTATGTTTAAGAATATAGTGGCCACCCTGTCATGAGTCTTTTAAGGATTGATCGCCTGCCTGTCCACCCGCCTGCCTGAGCCCACCCTGGGGTAGGGGCTCCTCTCCAATAGCCCAGGCTGGCCTCTCTATGTAGCTAAAACTAGCCTTGAATCACTGATCCCCCTTCCTGCCTTCACTGCCCCATGTCCCTTGGCTCCGCATCGTCGTCGTCGTCGTAGTCGTCGGTCTAGGGAAGGGAATGTGGTTGAGCTGCAGCTTCTGGCAACTGAATTCCAGATTCTGCTCCCTCCCAACCCCAGATTGGAGGGCTTGGAAGGTGGCCTCTCATTTCAGAGCTGCTGCTGGGTTTCAGCAAAAGGCTTACAAGTCCAGCAGCATCTCTTCCCTTCTAGCATCTGTGTGTGGCGTTCATGTCTTACCGCTCAGAGACTGTTTATAGCCTTCATTTGATGGCTTACTGTAATTATTTACTTTGGTTGATAGGGAGTTTTCTTGATACAGACCGCATCCCATTGTAAATACAAAGCAGCCCCACAGCTCCGCCTCGCATAGCTTCACCTCCTCGCCGAGTCCGCACCAGTACATCACTGTTTACTTGTGGACTGAAGTTTCCATGAGTGTTTTAATTTTTGCCAAGAAAATCAATCATGTGCACTGTAGTTCTGCTTTAAATTTCATGCCTCATCTGACACAGAGTATATAAATGGTACAGACACGTTATATGGGAGAGCCTCCTTGGGGTCACTTAGCACCTGGGGTTTTGCTCATTCCATGTAGTCTGTTGCCTGAGGTCGATGCAGCCTTGTTTCTAATCTGTTGTTTTGAAAACTGAATGTTTTCCTGGCTCCCGAGTCATCCTCTGGAAATGTTGGCATAATATTATGCTCATTTTGACATTCACTATACACCAACATCACCCACATTTTAAATATTTTCATGTCATTTTCTGTCATTGTGCAGAGCAGATGAGCTCTTTATGCAAATGTTTGGAAAAGGATAATCTCACAGCCCCTTCCTGACAGCAAAATGTCTAATTTAAAAACCACATAGGAAGCAAGGTGTGCTGACTCAAGCCTATGGTTCCATTACCCCGGCAGCTGAGGCAGGAGGATTGTTATGAATTTGGGACTAGCCTATGCTACAGTGTGAGACCCCATCTAAAAAATGAATAAATAAATAAATAAATAATAAAATAAAAATTAGTAATTGAAAAAACTGTCCAAGACAGCAGCTGTTCTTTTTAGCTCATATTCTTTATAGCAGCTTGAGGTTCACAAAAGCATTAAGAGGGACGGACATATAGTACCTGGAAAGATGATTCAATGTATAAAGTGTTTCCTACATAAACACAGGAATCTGAGTTCATCCCCCAGCACCCACCTGCAATCCCAGCTCTTGGGAGGCAGAGACCAGAGGATCTGTGGAACATGCTCGCTGGCTAGCCAGTCTGGAGTCTGCAAAGCTCTAGGTTGAGTGATAGACCCTGCCTCAAAAAATGAGGTGGAGAACAGTAGAGCAATAACCATGTACAGGTGAGTGAGGATAGACTGACATGTGTACACACACACACACACACACACACACACACACACACACACAAAAAAAAAAACTCATAGAAATGCATGCACTCACGGACATAGGCATGCTAGCAAAACAGGGTATGGGAAGTGCCATGTGTGAGGAAGATAAGTGATGCTGTGAGAACCCTCTGACCTTCTAGATAACACACAGAGTTCTGTGCTGTGCGCACTAAAATGTTTTTTTAAAATAAAATTAGACTCAATTTAAGTACTGTAGTATTTTAGGTTTTTTAGATAATAAACTCTTAAATGACACAAGGAAACTTAAAATAAGTGCTAAAATTAACGTAATTAGCCTGTGAGGCTAATGCAGTTTTTTGTTTTGCTTTTTTTCTACTTATCAATACAAAGTTTACAATTTTATCATTAAATGATTAATGAAATATGCCTCTAGAGGGCAATGTTTTCTCAGCTTTCCAGTTACTGTCATCAAGGTTTGAACTTGAGTACTCCGGGAGCAGCTGGCCTGTAAGGTCTGACATGAGCCCCTCTTGGTTTCATTGTGTTTCTGTGGTTCCTTCCCCACAGTATTCACAGGGAATTGAACTTAGGAAATGTGTTACTATCGACTTATATTCCTTTGAGTACTGTGTGTGCATCTTCAGTTCCTATGCGCGCAACCTCACAGGTCTATGGAGAAGCATTTTTAGTTCTGTTATTTTCAGAAGGCTGTGTCAGCCTGTCCCCAGCCCTCCGGTCCTGGAGTATCTGAGCTTGCTTTTTGATGCCTGTTTGCCAGGACTAGATCCCGTGGTTTAGGCACTCTTAGAGCTGTTGATTCCTTCTTTGCTCTTAACATTGATTGGGCCTGACCTTCCCTCCCTGCACCACGTCATCCCCAGTGGCCTCTTCTTTTCAACGCCTCATAATTTTTTCTCTGCTGTTTTCTTCTATGCCCTTTTCTGGAAATCCTGTGACATGAATCTCGAATCTCCTACCTTGGGCCCCACACTCCTGTCTGAGCTTTTGTCTTTCTCTTGTTGTTTATGAGGGATTCCCCAGGCCACCTTCCAGGGTTCTAGTGCATTCTCATTCCACAGTGTCCTTAAGAGAATTTTCTTTGAACGTTTCTTTTACTATCAGTTCTTTTTCTTAGTTTATGTATAGTCTATTGTTTATCTTTTAGAGATAATTAATGTCTTCGGAGTTTTTATTTTTTACTGGTGTTATCGTCATTTATTTCTTCCTTCTTCTTTTTAAAAAAATATTTACTTTTATTTCATTTGCATTGGTGTTTTGCCTGCATATATGTCTGTATGAAGCTGTCCAATCCCCTGGAACTGGAGTTACGGACAGTTGTGAGCTGACATGTGGGTGCTGGGGATTGAACTTCTGGAAGGACAGTCAGTGCTCTTAACCACGAGTCATCTCCCCAGCCCCTTCCTTCTTCTCTTTGTTGTTGTTTATCTTTCTTTCTCAGTCCTGACTCTACACTGTACTTAAACTGGATAAATTTAGAAGGACTGGTGCCTGGATCTCATTGCTGTGATTAAACCACATACTGACTTCAGTGATCTAGAATCCTTGACTGACCACTGGGTGATAATTGCTGTTTCAGTCTTTAGTTATATTACTAATTTGCTTTTATTTTATTGTTTAATTTTCTTGACCACTGAAACATCTTTGCAGCGCCCCTTCTCCCAACTTAATGGTTACGAGCACTGTCTGATCTTCCAGAGGATCTGGGTTCAATTCCCAGTACCTACATGTGGACTCACAATTATTCCAAGAAATCTGATGCTCTTGCACCTGCAGGTGGTATGCATACATATGTGCAGGCAAACTCCCATACCTATGATGTAAAAGTCAATGTAAACCAAATTCACCATCTTCCCAGTAAAGGGGTCATCCTGTCTTCTGCTCTGGGAACTCTGAGGAGGTGAAGAGTGCAAACTCTGAAGTTGATTTTGATAATTGCAGGAGGTAAAAGATTTCCATCAAGTGGTCAGAATAATAAAAAAGGTTTGGAGAATTATTTGAATATTATTATTTGCTTGATGAAGAGGATGGGTAGGTAAGAATTCTGTTCTGATTCTCTTGCTCTAGGGATATTTCTGGGAATCATGGAGATGGAACAGTTAAAAAATGAAAGACAAGAAAAAAGAGCGAGGTCACCCTTGTGCCAGGGTTATATATGCTGAGAAATGAAAGCTAGGCTGGTCCCGGAATTCGACCAGTGTGGATGGCTCATGAACTGGAAGGGGGCTGAGGGAAGGAAAGGGATTTCGGGTTCGTTGAAAGAGATACTCACTTGGTTCAAGTGTTTGTGCAGGTGAGCATTTTCATGCCACAAGGAGACACCAGAGAGAAGTATTTTAAGTAGACAGGAATTCTGTGGGCATGGCTATTTGTGGCGACTGTTCAGTGTTCAGATGTGTCTCGGCTAGTGAATGATGTACAGGTGTTCACTCTCATGTAGACGTGGCATGGATTGAAACATTCACCTTGTATAAAAAACAATAGATTTCGAAAAAGGTCAGGTGTCTGAACAGATATATGAATATGGTGTTCCTGCAGTGATCCAGGACTTCACAGTGGAGACTCCAAGGGAGAGGAGGGGTCACTCTCTGTCAGCTGTGCTGGGTCCAAGACTGTCCATGGACCCACCCTGTGCCTCTTTTTTTTTCCCCTTGAGACAGGGTTTCTCTGTTTAACAGCCCTGGCTGTCCTGGAACTCACTCTGTAGACCAGACTGTCCTTGAACTCACAGAGATCTGCCTGCCTCTGCCTCCTGAGTCCTGAGATTAAAGGCGTGTGCCGCCCTCACCTGGTCACATCTTGTACTTTTAATGCTCAAGGATTTTCTATATAAAGGGTTTTGATGTACAGAGGTAAATTTATGAATATACTTTTGTAAAACTGGAGCCACGTACCCAGATATTTCTTACAGTGTGCTAAATTTAAATTTTTGTTGTTAGCAGTTTGATTTTAGGAATTGTTGGTTATTTAGGGAGTAAAAATTGAGCATTAGTTTCCTGTTTTTATTTCTTAACTGGTGTATGTAAGCACCTGTTTCCAAGCTAGAATTGAAAATATATGTGAGTGTTAATGGGTTTATCTTCCTTTTGTCAAAACCGCTGATGTGGCCTCTTCACACCACACGGCGGTCTTTGTGTTCTGTGGAGATCTGGTGCTCTTTCCCATCTGAAGGAAATGCATCTTTGACACTTCTCATGACCTGAGTCATGATGCTGAAATAGAGCCAGAAAATATTCTTAACAGTAATAAGAAGGCAGGCTTCCGTTAGTTTGGAGGAGGGTAAAGGGCCAGAGAATAGTGGGAACTAGGGCTGTGAGGAGATGGTCCACCATTTCAGTTTTCATCTTTTTTCTTCTCTCTCTCTCTCTCTCTCTCTCTCTCTCTCTCTCTCTCTCTCTCTCTCTCTCTCTCTTTACTATTATGAACATTACTTACATTTTTTGGCCATGCTTGTTACTCAACATAACGTGCTTTGATTATAATAGTTATTTACTGTTTTTTTTTTCTTCCTTTTTTTTCTTTTTAAAGAAAGAGTTCTGTAGCTCAGGCTAACCTGCTGTGTAGCCAAGGGGGACCTTGATTTCTTGATCCTCCTGTCTCTACCTTCTGAGTGCTAGGATTATGCAAAACTTTTGATTTGAATTTTTTTTAATCCCTGAGACAGTGTTTCTCTCTGTAGCTTTTGGAGCCTGTCCTGGAACTCACCCTGTAGACTAGGTTGGCCTCACAGAGATCCGCCTGGTTCTGACTCCCAAGTGCTGGGATTAAAGGCGTGCGCCATTACTGCCCAGCTTTGATTTGACTATTTAATTGTTCATCAGACTGCCCATTCTTTGATTTTTGTTTTTTAGTTTTCCATGTGTTAAGTCAATATCCTTTTTTAAAGGTTATGTGGTGGCACATTCTTCTTCTCTGAACTTGGGTAATTGAGAAAGGAGGATTTTCATACACTCCAGGTCATACTGGAAAAATGTTAAAACTAACTGGCTAACTACACATAAAGAAAAAGAAGATAGGAGTTATCGCTTGCAGCTAATTCAGTATTTCCTTCTATTTCAGAGTGTGGTTTTTGTTTTTTTTCTGAATGAACTCTTGATACTTTTACATTGTGTGTGTCATGGTGTAAACAATGTAATGTTTGATAACTCTGTTTCCTCTGTCCTTATGGTACAGACTAATTGTGAGAGAAAGATGAGCAGCAGGTATGCAGTATTCTTGGGCTAGGCAGCTGAGGTGTTAGGTTTGGGTTGCTCTTCATACTCCATGTTTGGTTGCAGGGATTTTAGGATCTGGTGATTTGATTTTGGAGTTTTTCACTAGGATCAGATGTGCTCATCTCTGCTTACTTTGTTCTAGGATTGATCTAAGCTTGCTTCAGAGGGGTGCTGAGTACTGTGGTGCTTTGAGGAAATGTGTAAGGAGCTTGTTCCTTTGTCTTGAGATTGGTCATTGCTGTGTAGCCCTGGCTGGCCTGGTACTGGCTGGGTAGCCTTGTTTGGTTCAATTTCAAGGCAATTCTGCCTCAGCCTCGCAAGTGCTGGAATTATAAGTCTGAGCTACTACCTAGGGCCAGGAATTTGAATCTTAGGATAAAAGGCTCCGAATCTTTTCTCATTGTTTTCTATTTATATGAAGAATTTGCATAGTGTATAAAGAATATTGTCAATAGTATGTAGAGGATGGATCCGCCTGTCTCACTTTTTGCATATATATATATATATATATATATATATATATATATATATATATGTGTAAACCTAAGTCATCTTTTGGGTTTCCAATCTCTGTTGAATGAGTGCTGTAGTTATGTTAATGTTAAAAATGAGTTAGGATTAGTAAAATGTGCCCAGTATTAAGAACACTAGCTCCTAATAAATTTTTTTTTGTCTCTAAAATCTTGGAGTGCTCTGAGATAATAAACTGAAGTGATGAACTTACCATAGTTTTTATTCATTGAGTTTGTAAATTGTTTTTACTGTGTGACCATGAATAAATCTTTTCCTTTTTAGGCAGTTAAAACTTTTCAATAGGATTGCTTACATTTTCCCTTTTGTGCTCTTTTCCTCTCTGTGGTCTTGCACCTTGCCTTGTTTGTACCTGTGTGGTTTTTTTTTGGTTTTGCCCCACCTCATTCTAGCCCACATCCTGCCCTTTGGAGTAAATTGTACTTACTGTACTTGCTGTCGTTGTAGTAGTGACCATTTCTTCTTAAGTTGTACTCTTAGGTCATGCTTCCGATTCCACCTAGTTGTTTTGGCTTCTAGGAAGCGTTTGCATTTAGACAGTACAGTAGCATGCAGGACTTTCAGAGTGAGGAGCACAGGAGAATATACAGAGAATCAGGAAGGAACATCCAGAGAATTTCTTGTTGAATTGTTTACACAATTGTATAAACATGTTATGTATAAATATAATAGTATACTTTTCATTTTCCTGGATCCTGGAGAGCACCAGTGGTTGCGTTCTGGGACCATTGTGTATGTAGTAGCAGAAGGTCACCAATAACCTCTGTCTCCACCTTGAAAAACTTGGGTTGTCCCCCCACCCCACCCCCAAGTACCTGTAGTCATGACTGTGGAACCATGAAGAGTTTCCTTAGAGATAGCAACAAATGTTTCTGCTTGATTTCATAAAATTTTACAATGTTTTGCCATCTCTTGGCAATAACAAATGCAGTCCTTGGATATTTTGTTTCTGCTTAAGTTGCCTTAACTGTTTGATAATCTGTGTCCATGTCTGCATGTCTGTCCAGAGCTCAGTCTCTCCTCGTTTCTGCTAGGCTCCTCAGCCCCGCCCCGCCTGGTATGTGGGTCAGAAGGCACTGTTTCTCACCAGGGCGCTGTTCTTTCCTTTTCCTCCTGTGAGTAGATTGCAGATTATACTGGAACATGCCTGAGAAAAGGTCACAGCGGAGGGTGAGAGTCCCGAGCTGCAGCTGGGAAGCTTGTCATTCTCATATAGCACAGGGAAAGGAGGAGGAGTGTTGGGGTTAGGGGAGGCAAGGAGGGAGCGACAGACGCTCCCGTTCTGACCAAAAGCAACCCATATGCTAGAAATTCCTGTTTGCACCGGATACTTTAAAAAAAAAAACAAAACAAAACAGGTCTTTAAAGGATTTTATTTGGTTTTGATTAAATAATGGTTGCGAGTTGGTTGAGGAAGCTTTCATGTTAAATTAGACCGCAAGAAATAGCTAAGCCGGGTGTTTAGCTTTGCAGAGCTGAATGTCCAGTGATTGTTTTAGAACAAGCTACCATTGTCCTCTTTGACAGAATCAAGAAGTCAACTTCTCAACTTCAAAATGAACTTAAAACTCTTTGGTAAAAATTGCTGTTTTCTACCCATCAAATCCGTGGTGGGATATTAAAAGCAGGCTTGAAAGGTTTGATTTTCTGTGGAATGAAAAACCACACTCACACAGGCTGCCGAGAACCCCTTAGCCTGCTTTCCTTTGAAATGGGTAGACGGGAGGTCGTCTGTAGGTCCTCTTAGAGTAGGGCAGTGTTGAAGGAGGATGGAGATCATGAAAATATTTGGGGAAAGAGCATTTCTATAGGTTGATCTTTTGTGGAATGCCAGGAACCCACATTAAATTTAGATTTGAGGGTGTCCTTGTTATTTTAATTTCCAAATACATGCAATTGCTCACTAGTAGCAGACGTGGGACCTTGAGGGGGTGAGAGGCAGAGCCCCTGAACTCTGACAGATTCCTTTAGTGTGTGGAGATTGTTGGAAACAGACTGGTTCGTGGAGAGGAGTCAGTGTGGTTTACCAGTCATGGACTGTGTCTATGTCAGCCCTGTTAAGCAGCCTGCCTTTTGCCTGATATGCGTAAGGGCTGTGTGTCCAAAGAACACAGGAAAACCCAGAATCCTGAGACCTCCTAACTGTGCTGTACCACGGGCACCACTGATTTGTTCCTGTAAACGAATGTGAACATTTATGTGCCTGTTTGTCCCCAGATCCCAGTGACAACCAAAGAAACTCCACCCGATACCCCGTTGTTACATTGTCTGTTTTCTTTCTCAGTTTTCCTTCCTAAGGAATCTTGCCCTGGTTCCCGCTCATGACTACCTGTAGCTCGTGCTTCCCAGTGGGCCGTGTATCGGATGTCCTTCATATCAGATATTCACTGTATGATTCATAAAAGTAGCAAAATTACAGCTATGAAACGTTTTCTGTTTCTCACCATGAAGCTCCCTTGCAGGTGATTTCTGAGTTGTGACTGCTGAATGTCATTTTGTGGCTTTCTTTTCCTTGCTGCACAGTGTGATAGAGTCGTATAAAGAGAATCGTGGGAGGAATCATTCATTCATTGTTTTCCTCTCACTTGCATTAAAGAAGCCCATGCACACAGTGTGCTGGTAGTGGCACTAGCATCCCGCAGAATGTGAAGGGCTCAGCAGTTCCAGGGTCTTGCTTCCCTTAGAAATGTCTCGTGCTTGGCCGTTGGCCAGGTCCACATGTTCTCACATCCCTGCATCCAGAAGCTGGGAATCCAGTCCTGGCAGCTTCCGCACAGGGGTAAAGATAAACCAGAAAGGAGCCGGGCTTCCTCCACATTACCTGGGAGTTGCTGCTGATGGCTTTTCCACAAATGTCCTGGTTTGTCAAAGCCCAGTAAATCTTGGGAAGTTTATTTTCCTTGTAGCATCTGTGTTTTATAATGGGTCTTTTAATTTGTTTTTACTCTGTCTGCAGGGATTTCTTTTGTCCGGAGTTTTCAGACTCTTGGCTTTTTTTTTCTTTCCTGTGGAAGTGAGTCCGTTAATGATGACTGGTTTGGGAATATGACTCTTTGCAAACCTGACCTGGCATGCCGCTCCTCCAGAGCGGTCACAAAGCCCACTGGTTTTTTTTTTCCTCTTTCCGTTTTCATCCTCAACTTAATCTGTTTGCCTCTGAGTTTTTGTAGTGTAAAATGTTTGGGGGAAATGATATCTGGGACAATGATAAGTAAGGTTGCATTTTGAAGACTGGATGGTGCCTAGTTCACCTGGAGTACAACATCCTGTTCTTTGCATGCAGGTGGCAGGAGCCGCGAAGGACCATGTGAGGTCATTCCCTTTCAGAGATGGATCAGCATAGAAAGTCAGAGGTCTGACCCAAAACCAGCTATTCTCTTTCAGTTCACACTATAAGAGTAAAATCAATGACAGCAAACACAACTGAAAACAGACCAAACCAAAGAATCAGAATTTTCAGCATAAACAGAATTTTTTTTTAGAATTCTTACTTTTAAATGATATTCTGTTCTAAAATAGAATGTCTGTTTTAATTTGTTGAGAAACCATCTTACTGCAATTTGGACTCCCCCCCACCCCCCCACCCCCCATGAGAAGCCCATCTAGATGGATACGGGTCACTCTCTAAGGGATCAAAGCTCGGGTGGATTTGGATAAAGACCCAAAAGCCTGAAGGCTTATGCAAGTTTATCTATATAGACGAAGTCTGAAACACTGGGCGGAGAGTCTTAGAAGAGCTGGTTTTCTCATGAGATCTTAGGACTTCCTCTGTTTGGTTGTGCCAGAAATGCTGTGAGAACATCCATTCTCAGGGCATTGGTCACTTACAGGTCTCATGTCAGCTGGAATTCAGAAGTACAATCTTGTGTGAAATGTTTTATAGCTCTTAAGACTTCAGGAAGCCTCCCACTAAAGCTGCAATGAGACAGTGTCTGTTTGTCCATTCCACTTAGGTGATGATGAAAAGTAAGGCACAGAACGAAGCTATGTTGCTGTGACACATTCATGCAGCCATCTTCTTGGATTTCTCTATTTTTCCCGTTTCTAAACTATTTCCAAGAGTTGGCGCAACGAAAGGTTAGGCTAGACTGAATCCAAGTCCACAGACAGTAAGCGTACAACATCTTTGTGTTGAACCTCACTGTAGCACCCTGAGACAGGGCTGCACAGGAAACTAGCCTTGGTTAACCTCAGAGAAGCATCCAGATACATGTTCCCAAAGGTACCAAGTTGAGGCTTCTTGTCCAGATTAGCAGGGTGGAAATCTGAGTCGAGCAGGGTAGAAATCCATGGACTCCGTCACTGGCTTTTTTATCCTCCTTGTTTTTATTCAAGACAAGGTCTCATTACATAGTCATGTTGGCTTGGAACTCCTGCCTCATCCTTTCAGCTGCTGGGGTTTTGCCTTGTGCTACCACATTTGAAGTACTTTTTTCAAGTATTTGGAGATTCCTCCAAAATATTTTTCCGTATTGTTGCGGGGATCCACCCACCTCCCTCTTCTCAAAAGTAGATTTAATTATTTTGGCAAATGCTTTTTGAACTGTAGATCACTGTGTCTGCTACTGAAGTTTCTTGTTTGGGCTGTTCCTCGGTTTTGGCTAACCCCTGATTATCACTCATTCATCTTTCTTTTTATCCTTTGCAAACTCCTATATATTCAAAATTTATGTAATTCATCTTCCTTTTTTAAGTTGTCCTTTATGACAATCTCAGTAACTCCTTCTCTTTGTCTCTGAGCTGTTTCTCAGCTCTCACTTGGGATGTGTTTTTCCCATCATCTCTTCATTTTCCTCCCTCCTCCACCACCATGTGATGCACACACTGAAAGTCTCCTGGACTCGCTGGTCAGGACTGAGCACGGGGTGTGACCCCAGTCAGCCCCAGACTGTGGTGGTAGTGTCTTCTCTGCTGTCAAAGTCATTAAATCTCATCTCCGCACCTGTGAACATCGTCGTCATTTCCTGTCTGGGGTTCCCTTTACATAAAACTTGGCTTCTCCACCTGTGCAGTGGGCCTTTCCTGTCGAAGACTACCAGGGTCACTAGCTCACCTCATCCTTGTCCTTTCGTTTGTTAGCATATATGTTTGTTCCTTTTTTCTAGTTTAATTTTATTCATTCGCATCTATGCATCTATGGAGGGGGCACACATAGGTTATCCGAAGGAACACAACATTCCTCCTTTGAGACAGTGTCTCTGTTGGCCTAGAACTCACCAGTTAGGTTAGAATGACACTGTGCTCTAGGAATCTTATTGTCTCTACTTCCCCCATGCTGAGATTACAAGCCCCTGCCATTACACTCACCAATTTTTTCATAATTTCTGGGGATTGAACTGCCGTCTTCATACTTTGAAGGCAAGCACATTCCACACAGAGCTACCGCCCAAGTCCAAGATATACAAATGTATGCATATTTCAAGGGGAGGGGGCAAGCAGAATTTTACTTATTTTTGTTTTATTTGTTATTTTATGTGTATGAACATTTTTTCTGCATATATGTCTGTGTACCATGTGTGTACCTGGTGTCCATGGAGGCCAGGAGAAGGCATCAGGTCCTTTGACTCTAGAGTAACAGGTGTTCTGTGTCTCCTTGTGGCCATGTCAGGGCTATCAAGACGTCCTCTTCTTCACACCCATGCTTATGCATCGCTTCCTACTTCCTACTTGGTTGTTTTTGCTTAAGAAGCTGTTGGGTATTCATTAGCTTTGGAGATTCAATCCTTGGTATGTAAATTCTCATTCCTAGCTCTGAGAGGCTGTAGGTATTTGATAGAGATTGCATCCAACTTGATTTGAGAAGCAGGACATTTTAATGATACTGAATTTTTTAAACCAGAAGCATAAGATACCTTTTCTAATTTTTTATTTCCTCTCCAAATTTATTTTCTCAACACTTTTTCTTTTTCTTTTTTCTTTGTTTGCTGCATTGGGAATTAAGCCCAGCATATTGTATACCCTAGGCAAACGTCCTAGCCCAGAACTGCTTCCCAGCCTGTGGCTTTCGTTTAGAGATCTTTCTTCTCTTGAGCTAAATTTATTCCTTGGTGTTTTTTCTTTCACTCCCGTTCCTCCCTCTTTCCCTTCCTCCCCCCTCTCTTTCTATCTTCATTTCTGTTTTCTGATAATGTTATGTAGTCCAGGCTTTTTTGAACTCAGTATGTAGCTAAGAAATGCTTTAACCTTTCTGAGCCTCCAGGTGCTGGGATCACAGGCATGTGCACCTTGTCTGTCTGGTTTATGTGGTGACTGGGATCAAACTTAGGGCTTTGTTTAATGCTAGGCAAATACTCTACCAATTGATCTCCATTCCCAGCCCTGAGATATTTTTAACAGCTATTATAAGTAGGCTTTCTAGTTAATGTGCTGATTTCTAATTCAGGCATTCTACTTGGTTATTATATAAAACAGAATTACTGAGCCTTTGTAGAACACACTTACTCTTTCATTTAAGCTATGCTTGGCTCAGCTATAGCTCTGTGGTAGAGTAGTTGCTTGCCTACTGGACATGTATGTAATCTCTAGGACTGCCTCCCACCCCTTCCCCTCCCCCCAAAAAAAAGAAAAGAAAAGAAAAGAGGGCAGCTATGTTGATGAACTTCTTGTCAGATGTAGTACTATGTAACACAGATACTACCACTCTGCCTGCCCTGTTAACACAAACCCAAATGTAAAGTCTACATAACCTACTTTCCACACTCTTGGATAGCATGTCACACACAGAGGCTGCTGCTTAACCAGAGCGTAGGGGAGAGGCCACTACATACACTTGGCCAGTGCTTGAGAATGCAGAAGGAGTCTCAGGAGACTCTAGTACCTTCTATGCTGTTCTGTGGCGGTCCTGTATCCTAGGGAGAAAGTGAAGCTGTTGAGTCATGGCCAGCTAAGGCACCCCATTGGGAACATCTCAGTGAATCACATTATGTTTCCTTTTCACTATTTGCTTTATTTCCTGTTCTAGAGTTCTGTGCTAGGCATCTCCCACTAAGGCACATTCCCAGCTTACATACCTTATCAATAGTGTTCAATGAGTTCAGCATCTGCGTAGTTTGCTTGCTGAAGAGTTTGTGTTAGTGGATACTGTTCCTTCTAGGCTTGGTAGTGTAGGACACACTTGTAATTGCAATGCTAGGGTTAGAGGCCAGCTTAGGATGCAGTGTTGGGAGGGAGGGAGAGAGGCGGGCAGGCAGACTGCTTGGTTGTTAGGAGATCTTAAAAGGGAAATAAGTTTATCTCCCCACTTTGTTACACCTCATCCATAGTGTTTAGAGACTTCTGCTCCTGCAATGGCATCCCTGCACACACCTTTCCTCTATGTTACCCTTCAGGCCTTGAGTCTCCTTGCTCTCCCACTCTTTATCTAACTAGGTTACCTCCCATGTGGTCTCTTTCCAAATAATTGTTCCCACATGTACTTATCTTCAGTTCTAGACAGTTAGCACTGAATCATTCTGTGTCCTGTCAGCTTTGTGGTAAAGAGGGATTCCAGCCCCCACAGCATGTTATCTTAGGCTGAGGCACTCATCAGATCCATGCTCACTAGCTGACAAATGTATGTGACATCCACAGATCCTGGACTTTATTAGCTTGTGACATATTAATGTTGGATCCTCATCTCAATACAAGTATAGTCATCTGATAATGAATTGTCAACTATTGTCTGTATTGACCTTGAGAATATAAGTCACTCTGAGTGACTCAAGAATTAAATGGTTTTTTTATTTTATTATATTCCATTCATTTTTTTTCTGTAGGGTTCTCTGTTTCTATATATAATATTGCCTGATTAATTGTCCAGCTAAGGTATTTTTTGTGTACGGCAACTGCCGCCTATTGTATCCCAGCAGTGGGTGTGAATAGCATCTACTGGCTTTGATGAAGTTGGAACATGTTAGTATAGGGGTGTTGGAGAGTGTTGTGCCTGAGTTTCTTGTCAGCCCTACCTTAGCTTAACTTGTTAATTGCAGGCAGTGATAGAAACAGATAGACCTGTATCCCTGAGGAGTATTTCCTTAGCTGTGTCCTACTTTGGAAGTCACCATCTTCCTGACAGGACGTAGAAGATGCCATTCTTATCTTTCAGAGCTACATAGCAGCAAGCTTGAGGACTGATACAGTCACCATAGGCCTCTTGGCCTAACTGCACAATACACAAACAAGGTCATGCCTTACAGTTCTAGAGAGAATCTCTAAAACTGTAGGAGCTTCCCACCAGACATGTTTGTACACTACTCCATTGACATGTCTTCACCACAGGACATGTCTGTACACTACTCCATTGACATGTCTTCACCACAGGACATGTCTGTACACTACTCCATTGACATGTCTTCACCACAGGACATGTCTGTTCACTACTCCATTGACATGTCTTCACCACAGGACATGTCTGTACACTACTCCATTGACATGTCTTCACCATAGGACATGTCTGTACACTACTCCATGAACATGTCTTCACAGTATGCTCATTGTAGTGTGAATTCAAATCTTGGGGTTTAGAACTTTCTGCAATTCTTTCCCCAACAGCTTTTTTTGTTTTACAGTTCATTGAATCTGTAGGTGTGATCCCCTAGGTAGGGAAAACTATCCACATTTCTCATGTTGTTCAGAAGATTCAACTCAATGACTATCAAAAGGCCAAGTAGCTTCTTTTAGAGTACAGGTGGAATAGTAATTTTTTTTTTTTTTTTTGTCAGAACAGTGGCCCAGCTAAGGATTAGCAGAAAACCACACTACTTTAGAAACATAGAATTCTGGGGGCTGTGAGATCCAGTGAATTGCTGATACATAAGGGTGCAACCCGACTTCGGCTCTCTTGCACTTACATAAAAAGCCATCTCCAGCAGCACAGATGGATAATTCCAGTATTGGGGGCTCACTTAGAACGCACTGGCTTGTCTTAGCTGATTCAAGCAAGTTGGGTTCATTCCAAGACCCTATTTTAGACTAAAGTGAAGAGTGATTGAGGAAGGTGCCTGTCATTGATTGACATTTTTGTGTATGCATCCATGCATGTACCTGTGTACACATGCACACAGACAAAGAGAAAAGCAGAAAGCCCACATGCAAGTTCTAAGACTGTAGTCACCATTGTAATGTCAGTTTCTACAGTGCCTATGACTTTCTTTATACTTCATAAATTTCCTTGAAAATTTGTATCTTATTTAGCCGGGTGGTGGTGGCGCACACCTTTAATCCCAGCACTCGGAAGGCAGAGGCAGGCAGATCTTTGTGAGTTCAAGGCCAGCCTGGTCTACAGAGTGAGTTCTAGGACAGGCACCAAGCAACACAGAGAAACCCTGTCTCGAAACACATACATACATACATACATACATACATACATACATACATGAGTGAGTGAATGAATGAATGAATGGATGGATGGATGGATGGATGGATGGATGGATGGATGAATTTTATCTTGTTTATTTGCATGTGTTGGGCACTGGAGCAAGTCCCTTTCCCCACTGAGTCGTTTCCCCCAGCCCTTGATTTTTCTTAAATGAAAACCTTTGGTTTGCCCTTCTCTTGTAGGGAAGCTGAACAGCCAAGACTCTTACAATAACTTCACCAACAACAACCCCGGCAACCCCCGGCTCTCCCCGCTCCCCAGCCTGATGGTAGTCACGCCTCTTGCACAAATCAAACAGCCAATGACCTTGGGGACCATCACCAAACGGACAGGGTAAGGCCTGGCGCTTGATGCCGTTCCCACAGCGGCTGTAGATAGAGGGTGGACTGGATGAAAGTGGAACGTGCTTTTCTCATTGTGTGATTTTGATTATGTCCTTCATTTCCAGCCCACACGAGACCCAGTGGCAGCCGAGTTAGTACCATGTTGGTCAGAACGCACACAAGCGTGCTCACACACAGTCACGCACATATATCCATAGGATGAGACAAAGCAGTGACAAGCTGTGAAAACTAGTATTGGCTAGTACAAACCAGATCTCTCCTCACTCACACTTTCCGCTTTTGTGACACTGTCTGATTGTCCAGTTTGGTTTTCTTGGCTCTGGCCAACATGATTGGCATTTAAACACAATGCCCACGTTTTGACAGATGTAAATATTAACAAAAGTTTTCTAAATGAGATTGTATTTTAGTAAGTTTATGAAATTCACCCACTTATTTATGTGGATGTATTACATCAACATGTTTACATTATTAATCTATTGTTACTGTCTGGATAGTGAACTATTACACAAAGCTGGAAAACAGTGCGCTAAGACTTGGGCTTTTTACAAGATTGCTCCTAACAGTTTTAGAGACTTCTTAATGTTCTTGAATTCTTTTCGGTGCTCACTTAAGATGTTAAAAAAGTTCTCTACCTGTTTGGAATATAAACTAATAGATTTTGCACCTGTAAGTAAACTACTATATGTCGGATATTATTAGCTATTCAATTATATGGTGATAATGACCATACATTTTGGATTATTAAATTTGTACTTCTGTAGTTATTTCTATAGTCAAGTTATTTTTTCTCAATGTACAATCCTAGTATTTAATTGGAATAGAAATGGAACAAACTGTATATTAATATTCCATATTAAAATAGTTTGGAGAAATCCCTGTTTTAGTCTCAAATAGTCCTTAGGGTCTCCCCCATGGGGGGAAAATAGATTAAATTATCTGGCCACTGTGTTGATACTGTGCTAATGTAAAAGTCCTTAGAGAAGTCACTTTTTTTTTTAGAAAAAAATACTCAAGGTTCCCACATGAATCTGAGGATTTCAGCTGTCACATAGAATGTGTAAGGTGGGCCTGTTGAAAGAAGCAGGCTGAGTTTAGAACATATTAAGGGGAAGAAGAGCAAAAGGAAAATCCTGGAAACCTACTTCCCAAATCACAGTTTATTGTGCCAGTCTTTGGCCTGTATATCATGTAACAGAGCTCTTTGGGTTAAGTGCCGTGGTTACTTTCTTTGTCAGTTAGTGTAAGATGTGTTGACTGAAAATTCCATGAATTTTGAAGGGTATTTGTCCTTGATTTGTTACTGGTTGATCCCCCTCCCCCACTTGGTACTAGTGTATTTTCTGAGTGAAAAATGGTCCTTAGTCTTACCTTACCAAAATTGTAAAGGTTTTTTTGTTTTTGTTCTTGTGTTTTTGTTTTTTTTTTGGTTTTTTTGTTTGTTTGTTTTTTTTGTTTTTACTTGCTGGAGTTGGCCTGAATGTAATTGTCTGTTATTTACTCCAGCACTGTAAATTCTATAAAGTATAATGTTGTCTTTCGTGAGTCTATGTGGAAGCATCTTTAAGTGTCCCTGTGGTTGAATTGTACATTTAGAGTGAGGGGACTGTGGGAGAAGATGGTGCCCGAGTTTCCTGGGGACATGAGAACAAGCTGTAGAGGTGTTGGTTTCTGAAGTGCCCATTTCTTGATGTTAGCACAGGCATATTGGTCCAGTACAGAGACTTAGCTCTCCTTCTCTCATAGGCTTCTTAAAACAGCTTTGAGATTGGTGCAGACATGTTAAATACACGAAGGCAGGATGTTAGAGTTTCATTCTATGCATTTATGCATCTAGTTGGGATGTCTATTTTCTTTTCTCCATGTTTGAAAATTTCCTAACGACACTGTTGTTTTTTCCACCCTCTGCCAGGATAGTGTCAGTTATACAAGCTGCCAACATCAGGAAATCTTCTATGGACTTTGATAAATTTCCCATTTTCCTTATCTTTTTAAAAATTTGTGGGGCTGGAGCATCGGCTGCTTTACCAGAGGACGTGTGATCAGTTCCCAGCACCCACATTCCCAGATTTGTATAGCCACTTGTAACTCCAGTCCTGGAGTACCCGACAACCCCTTCTGACCTCTGTGGGAACTTCTCGTCTCTAAATACTCATTATCATACTGGCTCAATTGTGTGTGAGCTGCAGAGTTCTCTTACATGGAACACAGACATACATGTGGGCCACACACCCACACTTATAAAATGAAATAAAAATTGAAGAGCTGAGTGCAGTAGTGCACGCCTTTAACTCTAGCACTGAGAGGCAGAGGATCCCTGTGTTTGGCCAGGATCCTCCATTTGTTGCTGGAGGGCTTCTCTCCAGGTTCCCCAAGCCCTGCAGTCCCACAATCCACTTATAAAATAATCACTCAGACGCTTATATCACTTATAAACTGTATAACTGTATGGCCGTGGCAGGCTTCTTGCTAACTGTTCTTTTATCTTAAATTAACCCCCCTTTTTTTTTTCCCGAGACAGGGTTTCTCTGTGTAGCTTTGCGCCTTTCCTGGAACTCACTTGGTAGCCCAGGCTGGCCTCGAACTCACAGAGATCCGGCTCTGCCTCCCGAGTGCTGGGATTAAAGGCGTGCGCCCGGCAAATTAACCCATTTTTATAAATCTATACCTTGCCACGTGGCTGGTGGCTTACCGGCGTCTTTACATGCTGCTTGTCCTGGCGGTGGCTGCAGTGTCTCCAGGGCTATGTAGAGAGACCATGTCTCAAAAAACAAAACAAAAACAAAGGAAAGTAAACACAAAACGTTGTGGAGTATAAATGCTGTGTCCCCGTTGTGGTTGTTTCTATTGTCTCCATTGCAGTGCCGGGGAGACACAGGGCTCCCCGCAAGCAAACGAGCACCCTACCCTCAGCTACGTCCCGGTCCCTGCGCTCACTGATGAGTGTATTGGGAACTGGAGAAATTCTGTGTGCCTTGAAACCCACATTAGTAAATGTCATAGTCGCTGCTCTCTTGCCGTGAAGTGACAGCCAAGACCAAGGCAGCTCTTACAAAAGAAAGCAGCTAATTGGGCTGGCTTACAGTTTTGATCAGTCATGGCCAGGAGGGTGGAGGCAAACGGGCCAGCATGGTGCTGGAGATGTAGCTAAGAAAGAGCTTTCCATCCTGATCTGCAAGGAGAGAGACCCACAGAGCTTAGCCTGGGCTTTTGAAATCTCCAAGTCCACCTCCAGTGGCACACGTATTCTAACAAGGCCACCCCTCCCAATCCTTTCAAAACAGTTCACCATCTGGGGACCAAGCATGCCAACACATGAGGGAGGAGAGTTCTAATTCAGGCCACCACAGTGTATGTATGATGCTTGCGTTCTCCAACAGGCTCAGTACTTCATCAAGTTTCAGGTCCTGTTACATGGTTTATGTTTTTTTTTAAAAGATTTATTTATTTATTATCTACACAGTCTTCTGTCTGCATGTATACCTGCACACCATAAGAAGACACTAGATCCTGTTACAGATAGTTGTGAGCCACCATGTGGTTGCTGGGAATTGAACTCAAAACCTCTGGAAGAACAGCCAGTGCTCTTAACTGCTGAGCCATCTCTCCAGCCCCTATATGTTTTATGGCTTTAAATTCCTTTAAGAATGTACTGTATTCAGGTGTTGTGACAAAATAACTTACTTGTCTAAAAATGAGCCCTTGATTCTAATATTTTTGACACACAGTTTCAATTTTAGCGAAATAGTGAAGTCTGGTAACAAGAATTCTTCTCTACCCAAGCCTCCCAGATGTTAAAAATGCTAACATTCTTTCATGCATCAACACATGATGCTTTTCTAATCTTTTCAGAATAAATTTCAAATCAATCACCCCTTCCTTCTTGTCTTCTATCCTAAACTTGGAAGAAGCATTCTCCTACAGGGCCACACTAATGTCATCAAAAGAAGAATTTCATTCATTGTTTTTAATAAGTACAAAACTTGTTGTCTGTAATGAGTTCTACTTCCTTGATAGAGCTCTGGGGTTGTCCTATAATTTCCTGATAGTGACACCTGGCAAGTGACTGATAACACTTTGATTGTAGTTTATCTGACCATTTCTGGATTGCACGTTAGTTCACTTAAAATACTTGGTTTTTTTTCTTAAAAAAAAAAATCATGATTATTTATTTCTTTATTTTATTAGTTTCTTGTTAATTGTCCCAGGCTGGCCTTGAACTGTGGACACTGTCACTCAGTAATGAGTTCTGAGATTACAAATTGCTGCCACCATCACAACTGCTCTTTAAAAAATTATGTGAAGCCAGGTGAGATGTGAAGCCCGCCTTTAATCCCAACTCTCAAGGAAGGCAGAGGCAGGTGAATCTAGTGTGAGGCCAGCCTGGTCTACATAGCAAGTTCCAGGACAGCCAGGGCTACACAGAGATACCCTGCTTAGATGAGAAAATAAACAAATATACAAAGAATTATGTATATCTGTGTGTGGATACATGTATATGTGCTCGGGCCATGGATGCCAGCGGCAGATTCCCTGGAGCACAGTTCCAGGCGGCTGGGAATCGACCAGGTGCTGGGAATCGAGCTAGTGGTTTCATGCTCTCTTAACTGCTGAGCCATCTCTCCAGCCTCCACAACTACTTTTTGTTGTTGTTGTTGTTTATTTAGACAGGGTTTCTCTGGGTAGCCCTGTCTGTCCTGGAACTTGCTCTGTAGACCAGGATGGCCTGGAACTCAGAAAGTTCTACCTGCCTCTGCCTCCAGAGTCCTGGGATTAAAGGTGTGCGCATTATTGCCTAGCCACCTTCTGATGTGTTTATTGACTGTACTCAGAACTGCTATTGTCATTTTTTTCCTGTCACTGAGATCCAGCCAACTAAGGATCTGGTTATAGTTTTCTGAATGGGATTTTTAAATTTTTGTCTAACTATTTAACTAATTAGTTCTGCTCCATTTTGTTTTATTTACTGGGTAATTTGGTTTTCTCATGAAGGTAACCAATATACTAATAAGCAAGCAGAGTTTTCTTTTTCCAGGTATCCTTATTCCTAAAATGCTCTGTTACCCACACCTTTCCTAGTACTTTTAAACATTAACATTAACAAGGAGTTGTTCCCATGGACAAGAGGACACAAAACTCACCCATTTCAGACATGTAAATGCCATGGCCCATCCGATAGACCTGGTAATATAAACTCACCCATTTCAGACATGTAAATGCCATGGCCATTCCGAGAGACCTGGTAATATAAACTCACCCATTTCAGACATGTAAATGCCATGGCCCATCCGATAGACCTGGTAATATAAACTCACCCATTTCAGACATGTAAATGCCATGGCCATTCCGAGAGACCTGGTAATATATCGAGTTGTTCGGGAGGGTAGCTGTCATTTGTCTCATGTTTTCGGTATTCTGTGCATAAAATACCCCCAAAGTCTTAGAATTCTGTCACAGAAGTATGAAGTTCCCAGGACTCAAGAGTTCAGACATCCTGTTTGAGATTACAAACCTCAGCTTAACTCTTCAGGGTACAAAATGTGTCTTCACCATGCTTAACATCTGCCCTGTTATTTTTACAAATTTATGTCTGTGAAAGCCTGTGCAGTGTCGGGGCCATCTGTCCCACTCTGCACACATGAGGCCAGTACAACTACAAATGGCAGGAGACAGCTGTGTTTACACCTTCTGCTGAATACCTTGAAGCACCCCTTGGAGGAAGGACGGCGGCCTCTGATGGCAGCAGCTGCTGCTTAGCTCGCATGCTGAGTTTGGGAGGGCAGAGGAAGTGCTAGGAGTGAGGCCATCTTCTGTGGGTCTCTACAGGAGGATCGGGGAGCCCCTCTGACCACAGCATCATGGTTTTTTAGAGAGGAGTCGAGAAGAGGACCTTCAGTGCTGTGGGAGAGCACTTGCTCTCGTGTATGAGGCTGTGGGTTCGGTTCTCAGCACCACGAGGAAGTGGGAAGGGTGAGAGGAAGGAGGCAGGGAAGAAAGGCTCCCCATTAAAAAGGAAACAAAACTAGGGATTATTCTGTCTTTTGGAGATTAGGTTTTTGTAGTAGAGAATAATTTTAATAAATTATAAATAATTTTAATAAAAGAATAATTTTAAATGCTAAGGAATAACTAATTTGCCATTGTATTTTATGTGCTTTAAATCTAAGATGATCTATGTAAATTTTGTGACACAAGAGAGCAGTTTATGCTAGAATGAGGTTGAACCAGTTTCATGGGAACAAAGACTAAAAATAGAGAATGAAGTTACTTCCTTGCTCTTAGCCGGTTGGAACCCATTGGAAGTGAACAGAAACATTACACTCCTTCATACATAGTCTCTCCTTCTCCCCACCTTCCCATGTGCTCATTTCCTTGTGAGTATCTGTCCTTTTAAAATAGAATGAGTACTATGCAGCCCTGGCTTCTCATGTGGACACTTGTAATGTCCTGTGTAAGATTGCTCAGAGGAGAAGAATTCACATGTGGATGTTTGCGTTCCCAACAGCTCTTTGATCTCACTGCCTCTTTGCAGCCTGACACATTATTGAGCCCTTCTGAGCCACACTTAGTAAACAGGTGTGTGTTTCTCACAGACATTGGAGCACTTAATAGCATTTATTTGAATGTCTGCAGCTGATACTTTTAAAACAAGTTCGTCATCAGTTCTTATTTCAGAGTAAATGACATTTTCATATAGTAACATAAAAGTCCATTTCTTATTTTAATTCCATTCAACCCTGTTCATCTTGGCTTATTTAGACTTTCATCTGAGCCTCCAGCTTTACAGGGTAGGTTCAGAGAATTAAGAAGGGAAAGGACCCGCCCCCGCACCCCCCCCCCCCATATTTACCCTAACACACGGCCATTTGCTGCCTTCTGTCTCTGTCTCTCGTAACCATTAGTTTGTATAGCAGAGCTCTGAGGGTTTGGTTCCAGATATAACATAATCAAGAGTGCATTTTCATTTGAGTGTGTGCACTTTTGTCTACATGTGTAATGTATTTACCATAGTTTGAGTTTCTAGTTTTTGCGCCAAATAAGTAGAGTACTTAAACCATACCATAGTTTATTGCATTTTGCTGTAAACCTGCGGATTTTTTATTTGAAAGAAGTCTACTATATACCATATTGAAAGTCAGCAGGCATGGCAGGCGACAGAAGTTTGCCATTATTTATGCTATGCTAGCCTCTCTTCTGTCGCATATGGAAGAACTTCAGCATTATCTATGTTTTTCTAATGAAAATCTTTTACATCTTGAGGTTGTAATTTAAAATGGCATGCCAAATATGTCTCAAATTAGTCAGCTGTCTGTTCCAGCTTCACTTTGTCCTACGGATCAGCAGATTGAAAACCACCAGTGCCCTAGACCTGTCTGCTAGGGAGCAGTTAAAATTCGATTAATGAACAAATTAAAAGTTGGAAATGACATGAAGACTAATTTGCATCAATGGGGGAGGAAGTGGGAGTTCATTTGCTTAAGAGAAGGTACACACAGTGGCGGCAGAGCCTAGAGAATTAATTGAAAATCTATAACCTCATTAAGTATTGTATATACAATGTGCTGTAGCTTTTTCTCTTCTTACTGTTCTCATCTCTGTGGACTCATTTTGGTTGATCACAGAACTTGATCATCTGAAGAATAGGATTGATGGAGTATGCTTATGGAATTGGTCTTTTAAATTCTGGCTGCTGCTTTAACTCTGGAGAGGCAGAGTTTTACATTCTGGTTGGGCAGGCTGGTACACTGTGTAGTCCCAGCACACATGAGGCTGAGGCAGAAGGATCACAAACCCGCCTGTGCAGCATAGAAAGCCACCCACTCAAGGACTCCCCCGGAGCCTATGATTATTGAACACATCTAAGAGTAATCTTTGCCCAGTAGAATCCGGTTACAGAGGCTTAAGTATGTTCAAATCAGATGCCCTGGAACTGGAGGTTTAGGAAGCTGGGAGCCACTCTGAGAATTGGGAACTGAACCCAGGCCCCCAGGAAGTATAATAAGTGCTCTAACCACTTAACTACCCGTTTAAAAGTACTAATCATTGTGAGGTTCTCTGAGAATTCCTTTGAGAATTAATGGCCAGATAATCTCCTATTATTTTATAAGGAGTTAAATAATTCTCTAATAAATATCTGGAATTTGATTTCCATGGCTTATCTCACCTAGCTATTGTCTTCCAGTTTCAACCACGTTGCTGCAACTAAGAGGGTTTCTTATTTTTGTGTAGGTACACGCCGAGGTGTGTGTTAGACACTTTTTGGTTTTCTGAGACAGGGTTTTTCAGTGTAGCCCTGGCTGTTCTGGAACTTGCTCTATAGACCATGCTGTTCTTGTACTCAACAGAGATCCATCTGCTTCTGCTTCTCCAGTACTAGGATTAAAAGTGTGCACCACCCCTGGCCCATCAACATTGCTGAATTTTTAGTTCATTGACTAGGTAGTTTTTCAATTGGAGTTCAGATCAACGGGAGACAGCTTTTATGTGGTAGGTTTGTTAAGCCTTCTAAAACTGATAGTGATGTGTGAATTCTTCATCGCCAACCCTAGTAATCTGAGTTCACTACTTAATAAAAGCCAGTCTTTAATTTACTCAACATCCACACTCACACACACTCTCTCTCTTCTCCCTACCTTCCTCCACTTTGGTAGGCTCCACTACAGCTGTGGGCTTTCAGTGTTGGGGTGTGTGAGGACAGCCATAGGTGAAGACAGCTGGATCATGGGCCTGGACTCTGTGACTTCATATTTTCATTCTTTTGCTACTGAAGAAAGATTAAGCAGGAGCTTTCAAAAGAGCAGCTGACACTGCCCTCAGTCAGTAGTGATGTGAGTCACTGTACTACTTGGGAGTCGGTAGATCTTTCACATGTACGTGGCAGAGGTCCAATCTGCCAGAACAGGCAAGAAGTGGGCAAAAGGGAGTTGGATGCATGCCAAGTCTACATTCCAAACTAGGTTCTCACCCTGTGCCTCCAGCCCTCCTCCTTTCTAAGGAGCTGTTGGCCATTGGATCATTTCTGGATGGAAGTAGAGCATCTTGTAACTAAAGCATCTGGGCCACACTGTGAGTCACGACCCTGTTGTGTGTAGAGATGTCTGTGTCGCTGCCGACTAAGGGTCTCCTCAGTTGGTGTCACCATGGTATGGTGGGGCGAGTATATGATCGGTGACATTAGTAACGTGCTGTGACTTCCTGAAAGAAATCAAGGGGTTTGGTTTGTTTGTTGAGGCTTACTTTTTATTTGTTGGGGTGAGGTGTGTTTCTCTTTTATAAATCAGGAAACTTCAAACCTAGTAGAAGGTATTTTCTTTTCCTGTAGTTGGGGGATGTCGGGGTCTCACATCAGTGGCGTGGAGTTATTGTTGTAGGTTTTATAATCTAGATTTTGTTCCATTTTTGTTGTTGTTTGAAGCCAATGGAGAAGTCTTTTGAGTTATCGAGGACTGAGTAGACAATTTCAATACAGACTTCCAAGTATCTGTGAATATTCATGTATTCCTCGCCCGCGTCAATAATCAGAATTTGGCTGTATGTTGGAATGTGAGCGCAGTTAGAGGGCTGTCTGTCCACAGGCCCTGCGGCGTACATGCCGGGCAACCATGGGGCTATTTCAGATGCCAGCATTTAACAGAATCATTCAGAATATTGGAATATTTGGGGTGTTCCGCTTATAATAATTGAAATGAAAGGTGAGTATTGTCTGCAAACAAAATTCACTTCATTTCTGATGTATTTCTGGCATTTAGAAATGGCTCCCCCCCCTTTTTTTTTCCTGTCCCCAACTGATGCACAGGGTCCCTATGCTCTGGAGACATTGGGCAGTTCAATTGTTTTTCAAAGTACAGAATGAACTCTTGTGACATAAGAGTTCTGATATAACTAGTAAATCTTGAAGTCAAGTAGATGTGACCAGAATTTTTTTCTTCAATGTCATATAGTGGAATAAACAGTTGGGCTACATTGGCGAAACTCAATTTTGGAAGTTCAGCAACTTAGACTCCTTAGCCTGGTCTATGATGTTAAAGAATATGTTTACTCTGCACTGTAGCAAAACCCCAGCATTATGGTTATGAAATATTGAGAAAATAGAAAAATGTCTTACAAACAAAAACTAATTCATTCACTTGGTCTTTCAATCTTGTTTTTCTGCATTGTTTTCATGCAAGTTAATGTTAATGTTCTGAGGATCACAGGGGAAAATGATGGAAGGCCACTGTTGGTGTTCCTGGTTCTGTGTCTGCCAGTAACTAACCCTTTAAAGTTTGCAAGAGTGCAGGTCGACCTCCACCCCCTCTCTGTCGTCTGTCTTTTCCTGCACTTACTCAGTCTGTCTTTGTGCTCATTGCATTCTGAACCCCAGAATCATGCTCACTGTTGTGAGGACACTTTGCTTCACCTTTAATTTGTTCTGGAATGCGCTCTCTTCATTTGGAAATTAATGTTAATTAGCTGGATTATCTTTCTCCTTAATGTTACAGTCTCCAATTTTGAAAAAGGAAATAGCCGCAGCTTACTAATATGTGTCCCCTTCAATTTCTTATGTCTTCCAAATGTCAGCTGCCACATTAAAATTTTTAAAATATAATTTTATTACCAAGTCTTGTTTGTGCATAGCATGCCATTAGAAACTGGGACCTGAGTTGTAAGCAGAAATACGTGCGTGTATCATTGAATCTCACTTTGTATATCCTGTGGTATTTGAAACATGCAATCATAGTTACAGTTGAGGGTAGTCCACCTTTGCACTTGCTGGCGGATGAGGAGGCTGTGTTCCTTTACTAATTTTCTGGAATATGACCGGAATTAGAAATCATTCCATCATTTTTGCCAGTGACCCACAGAACAACATGCAGTTCAGCTTACTGCAAACAAGCAGCTTGAAAATTGTATGGCTGAGAGGCTGCAGAGGGGAGCACAAACATTGTAATGTCAGAGTCCAGTCATCTTCAGCTAATACTGAGTACTTTCTGTCACACATAGTCATGGTTCCTCTGCATCTGATTATCCCATTTGATTTGCACTTTGTGAATTTTATTTTAAATTAGATGTGCTGCAGGGGTGCCCCAGAAAAGGGGGAGAAATAGAAAAAATTCAAATCTACAGTTCTATGAAAATTACGGGCTTGTTTTTATACCTCACATACTTATTGGTTCTATCTCAGCGTATATGGCAGAATTGCTATTGATTATTTATTTTGAGTTATTTTATCATACTCTATGACAGTACAATATATCATGTATTTATTAATGTTGAATGAGTTTTCCTCTAATTTTGTGTACATTTTCCCCCCTTTTCCACCAAGGCCTTATCTCTTTGGAGCGGGGTGTTTTTCCATAAAAGCTCCATGGTGAGTTCCAGTTCAGTCCCGCATGCCTAATTCATTTGCTGTACTCTCAAAAAAGTAACTGTTTGATAGTTTGTTTTCAGTTGCATGGCCTGATCACAGATAGATGCACCAAGTTATGGCACAAGTAGACATGAATGTTGATGTTTAGACCTTTAAAAAGCAGTTCCTTTGGTTTTACTTGAGTCCTTCAAAACACTTTTTTTTTTCTACAAAACCAAATTTGTTTTGTTTTTGTTTGTTTTCTTTTAAAGAAGGCAGAAGAGTTCTCTCACCATGCTGGTGAATAATCTAAGAAATCTAGCCCCAAGTAGAATGCTTTGAACACGAAGTTCCTTAGTTACCATGCTTAATACTAGAGAATGGAGGTTGTTTTTAAATACAAATATATCGAGGGCAAAGTAACAGTGCATTTTATTTGGTCCCAAAAGGACTGTGTTGAACTCTGTTTTGAATAGATTAGGTATTTAAAGAGTTGCAAAAAAGGTAAAGGAATGCATATTTCTGATTAAAAAAAAAAAAAAACTCCCATGACATTCCATTGAACCATATTAGACAGATTAAGGCATGAAAACCACAGAAGAGTGTCTTTCATATTTTCATTTGAAGATATCAGTTAGAATGTGTTAAGGATCTGATATAAAGTGGTTTAGTACTTACGAAGTTGGGGTTCTAGAGTAAAGCTGCTTACATACCTATGTTTACTGTGACCTCAGATACCCTAGGGCTTCTGTTTCCTTTTCCTCTTATATATCATGACATGAGCATTAGCGACTGTTTTGTGGGTTCATTGGATGAGCTTAGACTGTAGAAGTGCATTGCAGTACCCAATGACAGTGGTACAGAGTAGCCCCTCACTAAGTAGTAACTGCTGAGGGCTGCCTTTTCCAGTGCTCGGGGTGCACACCCTGTCTGAAAAGATACTTCTCAAAATTAGATCATTGCTTTGCCTCAAGACAGGGTCTCATTACATAGCCCTGGCTAGCGTGGAACTCCTTTATAGACCAGACTCGTCTCCAGCTTGCAGAGTCCACATGCCTCAGCTCCCTGAGTGATATGGTTTCAGGCATGTGCCAACATGCCAAGCTATCTTTAGTTCTTAAGAACACATGAGCCAAAAGGAAATTTTGAGAAATGTAAGGTATTTATGAACTTTGTTCAATTAGAATATTTAAGTTCTTCACCTCTTTCTTGTCCTCATAGCTGCTGCTAAGACTTGTTCGTTGTGCCCTGTTATATTTTGAACAGTGTTTTATCTGGGCCTGTGTTACTTGCATGGAATTGTGGCACCCAGGAGGCCGAGGTCCTAGGACAGAAGGTTTAAGTCCATGTTATAGGACTGTGTGTCCAGAACCAGCCAGTCTTTTAGAGTTGGCTATTGTTTCACAGAACATTTTCAGCGTTCTTGTGTCCTGGGATGGAAGTTTTCATTATCATACAGGGCTAGGTGAAAGAAAATGAATCTCCATCGAATATCCTCCTTTATAGTACAGTATGGGCAGAGTCGACAAACTGTCTTAACAATATACAGAGACAAATCTTCTGAAAGTTGATCTTTCTTTTTGTAAATCAGATTTTGTCTCAAAACTAGTAAGATACATGGATTTTACTGGCTTAGGGTGACCAGGGCATTTTAAATGCCACATCCAAAATATGATTAAATGTCTTTGTGTACTAACTGTGGAATTAAATTCCATTTGAGGATAAATTCCTCATTCTAAGTACAAAGCAAAGAGTTTTAGCATGTTAATAAAGATTGAAGTTTTGACATGCAACTAAAGAAGGACTAACAAATGTTGTATGTTAAATCAGAAAAGTCCATTCCCCAACAGCTTATGTGTTCCTCACATTTAAGCAAAAGCACTTGTCAACCAGAAATGATTTGAGGTTGAAACAAGATTAAAAGAGCCAGATTAAAGAAAAGGATCTATGAAATATAGTCGACTTCTAAATCACTGCCTGTCTTCCAGAAGACTGCTTTGTGGTTTGTTTGATGCATCGTTAGCTCACGAGAAACTCGTTTTTAGTCACTTACACTAGACTGAAAAGTCCTCCTTTTAAATGCGTTACATTACCAGGGTGCATGTTTTTTCCATTAAGATCTTAATGAAACCTCAAATTAAGGCAGCAAAATGAATATAGATTTGACAACTTCTTCCTTGTTGTTTATGAGAGCCGCTTTGTTTCCGCAGCATTTGCTGTTTTTCCATGATACTTAACATTCAACTTGAGAATGTTTTTATTTACCGCTGTAAAATAAAACATCATGCTAAATAAGTATGTTTATAGTACTTCCAGTTAGGCCAATACGTACATGTTGGATGAACATGAAATCTTTATAGCTTCTTTTAAAATGTGAATTTCTTACAATGTTCAAAAATGAGTTTTGGGTTACAGCATTTGTACTTAGTTAAGGTTTTTTTTTTTGCTTTCAGTATGTCCAGTTCGCACTCATTCTTTATTCTTCCACAGAGGACTTTCGCTCTTTAAATTAATGCAGTTTCAGATGAGTCCATTTTAAAAACAGCATTTTCCCCCTTTGATATCACAGCAGGCTGGGAATGAAATGGTACAGGCTACCTTTGACAGTAGTAGTAGTAGTCAACCTGAGCATTTCCAGAACTTTCCATGGTGCATGTGTATGTAGGATATTTGTTGTTCTGAGAGACCATAGAAACATTTGTTGTTAATTTGTTGAGACAGAATCCATCCCATACTGTAGCCTATGCTGGCCTTTAAATTATTGCGTAGCCCAGGCTGACCTTCAAGTTTTGAAAGTCCTCCTGCCTCAGCCTCTTGGACACCTACTATGGAATCTCAATTTCTGCATCAGCAATATTGTGTGAGTGCGCATGTGGTACTGAGTTTTGCCTTCTGTTTCTATAGTTAGTGCTTTCCAAAAGTTTTATAAGTGCGTAGCAGACAGTCATGCTTATGTCCCCGGAAAAATAACCCTTATTCATAAACTGCTTCTGTATTACTCACAGTCACCTTTAAAAAAGAAGTAAAATTTATATGTGGAATTGTAGTCTATGGTTTTTACTAAGCGTCCTCTGAGTGCTGGGCTGAATTGTGAGCCTGTTCTGAGGACTTTCAAAAGTTCAGTTTCTCTCTTTGCAAGATGATGTGATGTATGCAGATGCGATCCTTCCCCTGTTGTGTTCCCTTCTCTTTAAACCTTCAAGCATGATTTATAATATAGTATAAGTAAGTTTGGATGGGCTATTAATGTTTTTAGTCGTTTAAAATAAAGTAGTTCTGGTTGCCTCTCCAGTCTAGTTTTAGGAAAAAATTAGAGTGAGAGAAAATTTCTAAATCCTTTTGAAAAATCTTTATTACATGGAAACTAGTGAAGCTCATAAAGAAATCTAACTTTCAGTCACTTTGTAGCCATTGAAATTCTTAATATTTGTTTCCACTCAAACGCAAATATTGCCAGTCCACTTAAGTCTTGGTAAAGGAGAGCAATGGCGCTCCTGTCTCAGCCCCTGCCACGCTCTGTCCCTCTCCGCAGCCGGGTGCCTCGCTGCTCAGTGCCACCCACTGCTGCCGCCTCCGTCCCTGGTGCGTGGCATGGTTATCCTGGAGGAAACCATTGTCCTTCATTTCTAAAGCAGGTGTCTCGAGAGGGAGGGTTTTGTTTCTGTTTCTTTTTCTTTCTCCTGTTTGCCTTCGAATGTAAAGCAGGCAAGAGAAATCCAACGTTGATCTAGATAGTGATGGAGGGTCGTTAGACTTTCCAGCATTTGGGAAACGATGGGATATTGGTGAGCTGGCAGTGACAGCGGTTCCCGTTTCTAAACGTTTTCTCAGAGGAAGTGACAGCATTAAACTCCCGCTTTTATTTACCACTGTGTTTATTTTGCTTTGTGTTTGCGTGTTCTGTTTTCCTCTTGGATTCCTTAGGAAGGGCTTATTGCATGAGGTATTTTATGGCTATTATTTTGCCATCATTGACAAATGTTGTGTTCATTTCATTTTTCTTTTATGTTTTGCTGAAAAGTTAATCCACACTCTCGCTCGATGTAGCAAAGAGGCAGTCGGCATCAGTAGGAAGGCATCTTAGGGACTTCTGTGTTCTGCTGTGCGTCTCTATAAACTGTCAGTGTGCATGCCGTGTTCTCCTGTATGTTTTTTTAAACTCACGGGTGAATCCATATCATCAAACCAGCTAAACTCCTGTGCAACAATTAAAATGGAAGTACTATTTTAATCATTGTATTATCAATATAGTAAGTGTATAAGGCTAAGTAAATAAAAAGAAGTTCACTGCACACACTCAGGAGACCTTCTTAAATTGGCCAGTGCTCTCTGTTGGAACTTGTTGAGACTCCTTCTGAGGAGAATGGTGTTGAGGGCAAGCAGGAAGAGGTTACCATTACATACAGTCCTCGCTGCGCAGGGCAGGTTAGCAGCCCGTACGTCCGGATGATTGTCAGCGCTGCCCTCTTCTGCTCTGTTACTTGCATACCCTCTTTCTCTGCCTTTGTTTTTCCTGTCAACAGCAGGGTATTTTGCGATAGAAATACTCTGGGTCCTTGTAGAAAGGTTCGTGTGTAGCCTGTTGCATACACACGTGAGAAGAAGACTGTTTTGGTCATACTAGGGCATTCTTGAACATAATTTTTTAAAATTAAGATCAGGAGCAAATGGAGCCAGAGTTATAGTTTCTAACTTTGAGTAGAACACATAAAAAATGTTTTCTAAGTAGCGTTCTTTTTTATTACATTATCTCTTTTTATTTCTCCACAAGACTTATACAGTCATGCACATATCTTTATGTTTCTATTTTGCTTAAATGACAAAGTCATGCCAGATGGAGACTGATGGAAATAACTTGATATGTACTAGCTCCCCCAAATATTCTTTCTCCCCTGTTCGGCACTGCGGCATGAGAGGAGCATGGATAAAAAATATCTTTATTCAAATTGCCTTCTTAACTCATGAGATTTACTGACATCCTATCACCGGATAAAGGATAACTGATGAAATGTAAGAATAGAGTAATAGTTTTTTTTCATACATTCAACATGATTTTACCCTAAAATGTCGTTTCTCATAACACATTTGAGTTTGTATAAAACGGTAGTGTGCTAGGGCTGGCTTTCAAAGTGGACTGTAGAAGTATAATGAAATTTAGCTGCTGCTAGTCCCAGGCTTGCTGAAATGTAAGATGATAAATGGATAGAATGTTCTCAAAGGATGCATTGATGCCCTATAATTTTTCCACTTTTCACGATTCTGTTAGAAAGCTGGTCTTTTGGACCAGTAATATTTTTTGAGTTGTTTAAATACTTTAAAGGAACCATATATTCTCTCTTGAAATGGCATGGCCGCTTGTTATTACATGATTAAGTAACACCAACCACAACAAAAATCTCACCCAGTAATTTGCCAGTTTGAACTGGTCTCTGTGAAGCTCACTTGTATACCGTCCTGTCCCTGACTCCTGATTGTCCCACATTGCAAACACTTTTCAAAGAAACTCTTTAGTGGAGGCTGTGGAGATAGTGCAAGCAAGAGGGCCAGAATTCAGGTTCCCAGCACCCATATAAAAAGCAAAGCATGGGATCAAATGTCTGTAACTCCAGCCTGGGGAGATGGGGAGAGGGGGAGGTGAGGCGAATAGGTGGATCCCCGGATCTTGCTGGCCAACTAGTCAGTTGGTAGGCTCTAGACTCAGCGAGAGAACTGTCTCCAAAAAGACAGTCATGATGACAATGACGTCATCAAGGACAACAAGGTAGAGAGCAGTAGAGGAAGACACCTGACTTTGGCTGCTGCTCTCCATCACAAATGCACACACACCTTTACACACACAAATACAAATAAATATTCCAGAGTGGTTTCTCTCTCCTCTCCTAGCCCTGGAAACCCCTAAGGGGCATGTCACAGATGGCAGTCACAGGAGCCTGTCAGTTAAGTGTTAGTCCCTCAGTGATGGAGTGAGATCTGTTGAAGGGCAGCACACACTCTAAGGTAACACACAAGGAGATGCACATAGACAATTATTTGTGGCTTTAAGTGACCTAGATATTGGGAGGGCACACACACACGCTCAAGTGTGGGAGGAATGATGATGCTGTGGCCTTTCTGGTGGGTTCTATGGCAGAACAGCTATGCAGAAAACAAAGTGTGGGACCACATCCATGACATCACATAAACCATTCTTCAAAGACTGATGCAATATTTTACTCTTCTCTGGGAAGCTGACCACAATTGGTTTTGATATTTTCTATATGTATGTGATTTAGTGGGAACAATGTGTTCAGCGAGTATTAATACGTAGTTGAAAGAAGTGTGTGTACTATAGTGGTTCAAAGTGGAAGTTCAGCCGGACGGACCAGGGCAGCATCTATTCCAGTCCCCCCACTCCCTCAGGAAAAAGTGCCAACACAGAAATCTCAGGAAATCAGATGCTGGAGAGTGTCTCAAGTGTAGCAGGGACAGGAGGAAAAGTGAGATTACTAAAGTACTATCTGAAAAATAGGCAAAATCTGTGAGCTCTAGATGGAAATGTGTGTCGTGTTCTGAACTGCGAGGTCCCCACTTCCGGGAGCCTGGCTTGCTTTCTCTAACATAGTAGGTCCTCAGCCTTGAACACCCTGCAGAATCTGCTGGGGACAGGGAGGTGGCTCTGAAAATTACATTGGCTCAGATTCTTGCAAACTTTTGCTTTATGACATCTGGGATGGCGTCTGATTAGTGTTTGCTCAGGGTCTGAGAGGTTTTCAGTGACTCTGCTATCTGGAGAGCACACTGTGAGAACCAACATAGTCCCCAGCCCTGCACAGTAGGCGTTACCATTTATATCATGCTCTGAGCGGGAAGTTACTTAAGGAAGAGTCACATAGCTAATGAATGGCATGTGGTAGGGCGTTCCAGTCGGGTTTCTTCTGGACCCCAGAAACCAGTCTGCCCATTGCAGCCTGTCTAGTAGGAGGTACTAGGATAAAGTGAGGCAACACAAGAAGGTGGTGCTCATATTGGTGGTAGGACTCCCTGCAGAGCTGAGCCTCAGGCCCGACCGTCATGGGATCCATCCAGGCTGTGACGCCTGCCAGGGTGTCATTCTGGGCTATGAATTAGAGAGGTAATCTATGGAAGGTGGTCATATAGTTGCTAGTTAGTGTTGAGAAACTTGATAATTCAAAAGAGAACAGAACTTCAAGGATTGAAAGAAGATGCAAGCTTGTAAGTAGAATGTAGGGATATGAAAATGTAAATGTATTGTGCACAACCGAGGGAAACAGGTTCTTAGTGGGAGTCACTTGAAGTAGCAGTGGTTAGTACATACATCCTTGGTCATGGCAGAGAGAGAACAGATTTGTGGTCAGGAAGTTGTCAGTATTAGCTCTGTCCTGGTCCTTTCACTGAACAAAATAGATGAATCATTTTCACAAATCAGCAGGAAAAGAAACAACGGCAGGAGGATGGCTGACTCTGATTGCAATAGGTCATTGCAGTAGACCCTCTAGCGTGGGACTCTGCAGAGGCACCACCACGGCTTCGTTTGAACCATCCCCATTTCCATGCATGCTTCTCTGTGTACTGTGCGGGTAGTCTCGTTGATGTCAGAACGAACTGTTAGCGGTGGAGATGCGTGTGCCCCTTCTTTACTCCCCTGAACAATTTCCAGTGGAACGTTAGCCGTCTGAAAGGGGCGGCTGTAATTCCCAACCCAGCACCCAGTTCCAAAGCAATTTGTTTCACTTTGTGGAGACACTCTCTTCCTATGTCACCCAGGCTAACCTTGGAACTCTGTCACAGAAAAGTATTCCCCCGGCCCCGGGTTCTCAGGAGCTGGGACCACAGGTGTGTGCCACCACACCCAGCTCTCTTAACAAGGCCCTGTAACTTTGGAAGCCTTTCAGTTTTCCATTGGTCAGTAGCTCTCTGAGGGGAATGCATGGCTGTTCTGTAGCACCCCCATGTTTAGTGGTGGGGCCTAATTTGGGGGAAAGCTTTCCCAACATGGAAGACTGTGGTTCATTGTGGTAATATGTAATGTTCTTTTTCTTAAGCAAAGTGAAACCACCTCCACAAATTTCCCCGAGCAAATCGATGGGTGGCGAGTTTTGTGTGGCAGCAGTGTTTGGGACCTCCAGGTCGTGGTTTGCCAACAACGCAGGTCTGAAACGGGAAAAAGGTACGTGCTTTGCTGCTGCTCGGCTTTACCCTGCTGTGCTTGCCTCCTAGGTCACGGGGTGACTGTTAGTTCTTACTAAAATAAAATTAGGTCCACTTCTTTCTTTTTATCTATCATGTCTGGCCTTAACTAATCAAGTCTCTCCAAGAATTAAAACTATTTTCTCACACAAATGGGTAATGAATTTACCATTGACTGATATTTTTATTTTCGCCAGGCTGTCCTTGAACTCACAGAGGTCTATCAGCCTTTCTAATGGTGCTATTATATTTGTGTTCTCTCTCTCTCTCTCTCTCTCTCTCTCTCTCTCTCTCTCTCTCTCTCTCTCTCTCTCTCTCTCTCTCGTGACATTGCACATTTGATCTCAGGACTGTCTATTTTGTACCCATTCTGTTACTTTCAGGTTTTGCACCAGCTAATTTCATAGTATTGTCTCTGAAGTAGGAAGGAGAAAATTCTGTAACGTCGGGACCAACCAATCCCACTAATGTTAGATACTGTTAGCTAAGGTATATGTTGTGCTTTGTGTGGGACCTGTGTGCATGTGAATGCATTTGCCTGCAGAGGATGGCCAGTCCCCTGGAGCTGAAGTTACAGGTGGCTGTGAGCTGCAGGCTTTGTGCTGGGGACTGAATTCACCCCTCGGCAAGAGCAGCAGGTGCTCTCAACTGCCGAACCATCTCTCTGATTCCTGCCAATTATTATTATAAAATAACAACAACAATAGTAATAGTAAAACAACAAAATCTCCAAGCCCCCCAAAATAAAACAGAAATGCCAGACTGTTACTGAGAAATAAGTGTCATGGTCTGTGGTTATCACTGCTCCTTTGAGTTGTTGGGATTGCTATGTTCTTCTTTGCTTTTTACTTAAATTTTTTTTTTTTTAAATTTTAAGTGTATGAATATTTTGCCTTCATGTGTGTATGTACACCAAGTGTATGATGGGATCCATGGAAGTTGGAAGGGGGCTTTGGACCCTCTGGAACTGGAGTTAATTTGGTGAGCCACGTGTGGGTGGGTGTTCAATTGCTCTTCACCCCTGAGCCATCTCTCCAGCTCCAGCTGCTGTGTTTTTAACCTGCTTTGATCACCGGGATCAATACCTAGAATCTTTGTGTAATTATTGTCTTAGTATGTGATTTGTTATCATGTGTATATTTTTTCTTTTTCCAGTTACAAGGCTTGAACCTAGGACCTTTTCTATGGTCTCTGTATAGAAGAGAATGTTTACATTCATTTACCAAGTAAAGAGTTTTGAGTACTTTATTGTGATTCAATTAGGTCACATACTGGCCTGCCCCTGGCTAGTTCCACAGTTGTTTTGTTCTTGGCAGAAGTGGCTCTTCTCCATGCTCTCTGTTGGCAGTCAGACACCAGCGTTTCCCTGGCTGTCCCCTTTCAGTGACCGCTCCCTTGTAATAGGAGCCCAGCACAGCAGGTGCCTTCCCAGTCAGCAAGGACACTGGAGAGGAGGCAAGCCTCCCATTCTCTTATCCCATCTTTATTTTTTTGTTAGTACCTTTGGTTTAATGATGCTATCGGAAGGACTTTTTGTTACTCATTAAAACCTTTAGCAAAGCTCCATTTCAAACGGGTCTCCCTTCTGTCCTAATTACCCCTTTTGCTTGCTCCTCCTTTATGTCCCACTGGCTAGTCATTGGCCAGTCTCTCAAATCAGCTGTAATGGATTCATCTGACACAGAGATAAGATGACCCACACAGCGTTCATAAGTGATCTTAAGTCCTCCTCGGCTTACTGTAAAACATGAGATTGAGCACCGAGCCTGCCCGGGCCGTGTGTACATGTATATGCCCTATAAAGTCCTTTGATTACATCCATACCAGCACTGATTTCTCTGTGGATCGCTGGCCTTTCTTTTCCACAGGAGCCAGTAATCCCATTGAGAAATGGAACAAGAACTAGTTTGAGGAGGCTCTTTACTTTTTTTTTTTTTTTTTCTTATTGTTTCTGGTTCACAGGCAAATTGAGAGAAAGCTAAAGAGAATTTCTGGCTGTTCCTTGGCTCATTTGTGCTCAGCCTGTGTTGGGAGGGTGCTGTATTTATTTCAGCTGATGGCCTTGCACTACAGACAGGTGTTTTTGTTTGTTTTCATTCAGATGTTAATATTTAAGTTTGCTGTTTGTGTGCGTGAGTGTGTGCGTGGGTATGTGTGTAGAGGTCCCAGAGGTGGATGTTGGGTGTCTTGCTCTATTTTTTCAGCCTTGTTTGGTTGAGTCAGGGTCTTCCTGAACCTGGAGCTCATTTGGTGACCAGGGAATCCAGTGATCCTCACTTTGCATCCCTTTTCAGCACGGACATTACAGGCTCATGTTTGACTGTGCCCATTCGTGGTTTTTGTTTTTATTTTGGGTGGTTGGGTTTCTTTGTTAGTTTTGGTTTTCAGTGGATTCTGGGGCTTGAGTTCATAGTCTCGTGTCTGCACAGCAAGCACTCTTCACTATTGAACCATCTCCCCCACTGATGAATTTACGTCTTCCAGGAAAACATAGTTGAACTGTTAGGATGACTTAGTTCCACACCTAGCTTTTCATGCAGGTCAGATGTTCAAGCCAGTGCAATTCAACCTTATTGCATAGATTATTCATTTTCAGGTAATCCTCCCATGTTCTACTCATGTCATTTATTTTCCACAATATGTGGGATAATAAATAAGATAGGAAATTCAAAATTTTATAACATAGTGTTGAGCTGTATTACAGTTTTGAACATAATGGTATCATTCTTGAGACAAATTGATTTATATTTGAAAATGTAGTGGTGTGTTCACTGGCATCTGCTTATGCAAGGCACCTTCAGAGAATGTGCAGATGCCACGGGACAGAGCTCTTACTATTTTCTTCTGGCAGCCCAGATGCAGACAGCAGGGTCAGTAATGTAAAACTCCTGCTGTGATCTTTCTCTGCCATCATTACATGTCTTGTCCTGATTCTCTGTTTGCAGATCAGTCCAAACAAGTTGTAGTTGAATCTCTTTACATCATCAGTTGCTACGGGACCTTAGTGGAGCACATGATTGAGCCCCGACCACTCAGTACTGCTCCCAAGATAAGTGATGACACACCACTGGAGATGATGACGTCACCCCGTGCCAGCTGGACACTCGTTAGGTACTCCTCTCTTCCTCCTTCCCCACCACATGAAAGAATAAAAATGTACCCTTTGTGAAATCTCAACATACATACCTGTGAAATTTATCTACTCACAGCCATATGTACTTGTATATATAATTTCCCTTCTTGCCCTTGTCACCAGAATCTTGTACAAATGGGTTTATACACTGTGGTCTGGGAAGACTTTAGTCCATTTCTTTTTTATTGGCCATGGTCTACATGCAGTGCAATGCAGGCACTGCACTCCTGTGTGCACCCTTCTGCAATCACTTTTCCTCATCAGGTAAATGAATCCTGGACCATTTCCCTCTAGCTCTACCCAACCTCTACTAGCTTACTTTGTATTGCCTGTCTTTGCCTTCTCTGGTCTCTAAATAATGGAGTCATGTAATATGTTATCTTTTGTGTCTGATTTCTTTCACTTAGCATATTTTGAAGGTCTGTATTAATGCAGTGTATGAGAATTCCATTCCTTTTAATAGCTACTATATAGGCATGCCATGTTTTGTCTATCCATTCATTAGCTGGAGGCCATTTTTGCTCTCTAGCTGTCACTAATATTGTTGCTGTAAATATTCAAATGCAGAATTGTGCATGATGATATTTTGCACTGTCTCAGGGGATGTAATCAGAGATTACAATCTCTCTTTGAACTTTTTATATTTTTGATTGTGAGCCTAGCCTTTAATAGAGACAGCTCTCCAGCCCATTTGAACGTCTTGTTCTTTGTTTCTCGTGTGTGCATTTCTTCGTCTTGTGTTTCCCTTATTCCAGTCTCACGTGCTCCTTGAAAGTAATGCTGTTAAGGGAAATAGGAACTAATACCAAGAGATCCTAAGGTATCCTTTAAAGTGATCCTCCAGGATGCAATGGTTAGGCACTCAGGAAGTGTTTAAGAATCATCTCAACTCATGTAATGAGTAGAATTTTTATAAGCTAGCATAGAAGAAGAAATGAAACCTGGAATAAAACCCACTTAATATAGTGAATTGTGCAAGGGAGAAAAACAATCACCCGACATGTATGAAAGGAAACAGATAAAAATGGATATGAAAATGACCCCTCTCCTTTTGACATTTTAAAATATTCTATTGATTTTTTTTTTCTCATGGCTCCAGCATTCTTTACTAGTACTCACTATGCAGGATAGATCTGATCAATATCTGATTTATCAAGCTTATTTAAAATTCAGCAGATCTAATTAAACTTACTGCAGTCTCACTGTTGAAATAGCTAATTCAATGCAAAGTAAGCTGTCCATTTACACAGCTACTTTTTTAAAGATCACTTTTACATACTTTGTTTCGAGTTGAAGATGTCTAACACTGGTCAAAAATGAGATAAAATGGCATCTCTGTAATTGGCATTTGAATACTGCTCCTCTCTTTTTTGTCTTTCTTATCTAGCTGATTACAGTCTAGTTCTGATAAGGTAACGTTGGCTCCTTGTTATCTGTGTGGCACATTGCCACCTTTTTAGTTTGTAAAGTTCTTGGCCTTGTATGTCAAGTTAAAGAGCATCGATCTTAATGATTACACATTCGTTTTAATGCTCAGAAGTCGTGAGAGACTCTATCAGGGTCTGTGGGTGATTTACATCCCATCTATGAAGCTTAAATATTAATATTCTTCTGCTGTTTCCTTAGAACGCCCCAGTGGAACGAACTGCAGCCACCATTTAATGCGAATCACCCTCTGCTCCTGGCGGCGGAAGCGGTGCACTATTACCAGCTCCTGCTCGCTGGCTGTAAGTACTTCTCATCGCTTTACTTCTTGTTCTGTTCTAATTCTGCTTCCATATGTTTGTTTCTGAATTTGCAGACTTTCAAAGCATATTTGCGTATTAACAGTCCATGGGCCGTAGTTCTTAACAGCTGCCACTTTCCTTCCCACGAACCATAACTATGCAGAAGTTTTGGAAAAAAATCAACAAAACAACCCACAAAACAAAGCAAACTACCTAGAACGTGTGAGCTAGCAGGCCACGGAGAGCAGCTCACCAGAGCCTGGGACCTGTTCCTAAGAGAATAAAAAGAAGCACTCCATCACAGGACGCCACCATAGCAGCTTCTGCCTGTTGTGGAGCTTTATGTGGACTCCTTGATGGGCTCAACTTGATTGGGTTTTTGTTTGTGTTTGATGCTGGGGATCAGGCCTTGCACGTGCTTGTGGAGTACCCCTCAACTGAGCTGGTTTCCTTGTGTCCCATTGCTATTTGTAGATATTGATGTTCATCCAGCCAGATACTTTTATTTTTAATATGGGAAGCATGAAGAGACAATTTAATATTTATTATCCAGTTTGTCTTCATAGAATTAAAAATGCTTTACAATTATAATTCAATCGGGAAGAATATACTGAATCCTAATTGAACCTGATGGCTCTGAGCACTGCAGGCCCTTAGAAACTTCCTAGAAATCAACAATGACAGATTTTTAATGGTAGTTGTTGTGCTTAGCAATTATGCAGCTTGAGTTAAAATAGTTGTAGAGCTGTTTTATTTCATTTTATAATGTGTTACATATTATGTTGGAATCAGGAAAAATTTATAGGCTTTGTTCTGCAGTTATGAAACGCCATAAATAATAAATAGTTGGCAGTCTTATTCCTGTACGTTTGAACTCGGCTTTTTCTAGCACATATTTGTCAAGTGCCTACTATGCGTCGGGTACTTGTAGTATAAAGGGTAGTCAGTTAGTGCTTCTAGCCCCAAGCTACTCACTGTCCAATGCGAGAGACAAATGCGAGTCAGAAACACTGGGATAAATTTCTCTGGAGAATCTTGCCTTCAGGACTGCTCTGAACTGAAGGCACGGGGGGAGGTGGAGAAGGGCAGCATGGTGGAGGGGGAGATGTGGAAAAGGATGTAGAGATTTGCCATTTTCAGTTTTTTAAATCATATTGTTAGATGATACAGGACAAATGTGGCATATATGGTTTCAAAGAAAAATTGTGAACATTTTTTTTTTTAAACTACTTCTTCCCTTTTTTGTTTTTTGTTTTTGAGTCAGGGTTTCCCTGCATAGCCCTGGCTGTCCTGGAACTAGCTCTGTAGACCAGACCTGCCTTGAACTCACAAAGATACACCTGCCTCTGCCTCCCAAGTGCTGGGATTAAAGGCGGGCGCCACCACTGCCCAGTATCACTTCTCAATAAAAGGCAAACCCCCTAATCATTGAGTTGTTGTTGACTCAGCTGATCCCAGCTCCATTTTGTTGTTTTGATGCCTGTTAGTTCTGATTAGCTGACAGTGTAAGTCTGAAGTATCTAAAAAGATAAAGGAAAGTTAAAAACCATGCTGCATCTCTTCATTTTTCATACCAGTCATAAGCTGGTTGATACCATTGACTTTAGCTGCCTCTAACACTTTTGTCCAGTTTAATGAAACTCACTACTGCTGCTGATAGCCATCCATCAAGTGCTTTCATGCATGGTGATGACACCATCCGAGTTGCACATAGTAGGTCAGTGTAGACCACTTCCCTTCTCCTAAGTCTCCCTCAGCACCACTGGATGGCAGTTTTAGAAAGCTCACTCCTGGCAGCTTTGCAGCAGGATGCTTAGAAGAAAGGGATTGGGCAAATAGTTTTTAAACAAGGAGAGATCTTCATCTATACAGGCCTGTGAGATGCAGGCTTGGCCTAAGCACCTTTACCAACTGGCCCTCTGTTCGGCTTCTATTGTCTCTTTATATGGATTGGAATGGTACCGATGGGCCTCCTTTTAAAGTTTTACACACACACTCACTGGCCTGCTGGTGTGTTACATAACCGAAGCTGCTAGCTGAAGAATTCGGACATTTGGGATTACAGTGTAATAGGGGCGGTACTGGTGGTGTTGGTGTAAACAGTGCCTTTACTTCCCCTCTGGAAAACTCCTTGTCTGTAAGTCCCCTCACAGAAGCCATTTGGAAAGATACTTTACTCCTGCAACACACACTTACTATTTCTGGTGCTGTGGGTGTTTGTTTTGTTTTACTGACCCAAGTTTAAAATCACCTTTGAACCTAGGGTCTTTCCATGACGTGTAGAACCCTCTCTGTGATGTGCTGGGCTCTGGGATTGGTCCTCAGCAATGATGGGGACATCGTTGTCCCCTTTATTTTCCAACTTAAAGACTTTGATAAGTATCCTTTAAAACTATTTTTAATTGAACTCCAGAGTCCTACTGTAAACTTCACAAATGTTACAGTTTTGTTTTTTGGGTGGTGGTGGTTGTTGTTTTTTTTTTTTTTTTTTTTTTTCTGTTTTTTGTCTTTTGAGCCATTGAAAAAGTGTAGCAAACTTGCACAAACTCCGGCAATGATATAGTAACAGGAAAGAGTGATGTAAAGAGGAAGAGGAAAGAGACTGTCTCAGGGAGAAGAGAGCAGCCCAGAAGGACCCCAGTCATCCTAACAGAACTGCAGCTGAGGAGAGAAAACCCTGATGGCTCCTACCCACCTTTAAGACAAAGCAAGCAAAGCCCCCACATTCTGTGTTCCTCATCATTGTAGCTTTTCCTTCTGTTCAAGAAAATGCCACACTGGGGAGTCCTGACAGTGGAGGCCTCTGTGTTCGTGGTGACCGGATCACATTCCAATAGTTCCTCTGGAAGCCACCGTGCAGGGTGAGATGGCACCAGAGTCCGTAGTTTTGTTGAACCATTGAAGACTGCCATTTTTAATCATTTTTAAAAAGTGTAATATATGATGAATTTATATGTTGAAATTAAATGTGCAGATGGTAATCTTGCTGTTTAGGTCAGTAGAGGTGAAAGTCAAGAATATATATATATTCTTTTGGACATAAAATTATTGATGAAAATTTTATTGAAATTATTCTAGAGCTGTAGAGATGACTCAGTGGTTAAAAGCACTTAGTGCTCTTCTAGAGGACCTGAGTTCAATTCCCAGGAAGTTTATAAATGCCTGTAACTCCAGCTCCAGGGGATTCAACTCTCTGTTCTGGCTTCCAAAAATATGTGCACGCGGCATGCGTTTGTGCACAAGCACGTGCACGCGCACACACACACCTCCCTAAATAAAATAAATAAATTTATAAAAAATATAAAATACATTTTTTTGTTGAGATTAGGCATTTATTGTTGATATTTTATTTTTCTTTCAAAATCAAACTCACTTCATTGTAGTGTATTCCTTTGACAAAGCTGAAACTAACCTTTACATTAGAGCTTTGTGTACTACTCCAAAGGACACAGTAACTTTTTCTTTAGTCTTCTTTGGACCTTAATACAAGTTAAAAAAAAAAAAAAGTCAGGAATCACTAGAGTCTAAGCATCTTTATTCCCCAATAAATTGTGTTCTGCTGGCCCAGCACAGAGAATCCTTAGCATTTAAAGGATTTTTCATTCCAGTTCTAACTTACATGTTTGGGTAAATTTTAATGCCACTGTTTTTGCAGTTCAGTAGAGTGAACATTGGTACTCCAGACACAGAATGGTTGGTTTTCCTTGCGTACACACACACACACACACACACACACACACACACAGAGAGAGAGAGAGAGAGAGAGAGAGAGAGAGAGAGAGAGAGAGAGAGAGAGAGAGAGAGATTGTGAGAGCATTCACATCACTCTTGTCTGTGATTGACATTGTCAGTGCCAGGGAAAAACAGCTAAATATGCAGCAATTTTTTTCTGAGCTGCTCTCTGAATGTCGTGTTCTATTAGTCTGACATCCTGGATTGCATTGCTGCTGTGGTATGTACCAAGGATGGTGGAGGCACTCAGCAATGTTTCCTTGCATTGTCCATTATAAATATTTGCCCAGCACTGGGAGAGGTGGAAAAGGAAGACTAAAATGTTTTTCTCTTGTAGAGGAAACTTGTAATGTAGGGCTTATTTAAAGAGTATTTATAGTCCATTGTTGGCTATAGGGTGTGTCATGCTGCCCTGTCCAGATCGACTCGAATAGTGTATTACATTTGAATATTTCCCTATTGAAACTTTTTCAGGTGGCATGTGCCATTTCCTAGAGAGATTATTTCCATGAAATGGTGTTTTTCTGTAAGAAACTAAAGTTTGAACCTCTAGGGCCTTATGTGGACTATATGTGTGTTCTATAGCTTGGATGAACCTTGTGAAATTGTTGATTGCCTTTTTTTTTTTTTTTTTTTTTTTGGTTTTTCGAGACAGGGTTTCTCTGTGTAGCTTTGCGCTTTTCCTGGAACTCACTTGGTAGCCCAGGCTGGCCTCAAACTCACAAAGATCCACCTGGCTCTGCCTCCCGAGTGCTGGGATTAAAGGCGTGCACCACCACCGCCCGGCTTGTTGATTGGCATTCTAAAAATGGTATGGAATAGTTGCTGTGAACTAAGTAGATTTGAAAGTTTGGATTCTATCAACCCCTTTACTTAGCATACCTGCTTTCATTTATTTCCAGGTCTTTACCCTGATCATAAGAATAATTTTTGTATATGCAGATCACATTCCTGTCATTACTTTTTTATGGAACTGAAATGTAATAAACGGAAGGTGTCTATAAAAAGAATCATCTAACCTATTAGTATCTGTTAATGTTACAGAATTCCACGTGTTTTCTTACAGAAGCTCACTGTCATATTGGAGTGTTTGATGCCCTGCTATTTTTCCAAATATAGTTCTGAGTAGACTTTTTTCCATTGATGATATTAATATTTATTACAGTGAATTGGCAGATTTAACTGGTACAGACATTGATTATGATAAAAAAATATTATACAGAAGTCTGTAGGCCATTAAGATCTGTGCATCTGATGTCATTTGCTCTGTTCCGGTTATATTTACAATTTTTAAATAGATCCTGCTGCCATAGGCACATAGGAGGCTAGAAATAGAGGGTACCAGCAATACCTGTTCACCATTTTCTCCAAAAACGTGGGGCTGGACTCTACTGGCAGGGCCTGGCTTACCTGCAGTGACGTAGTGGGTTGATGTTGGCAGGCTCCTGGTTTGACGTGCCGTCGCTTCCATCAGGGAGGTTAATTGCTAATAAATGACTAAATGGGAATTTAGGGGAATGCTACAGCCGTCTGCTCTGTTAGTGGGAGCAGGAGCTCTGGCGCCATTTCAGGATCACTATTTGTACGTGTCTGTCAGAGTTAGAATACAGCCATTTCTCTCAGTTTCAGCCTTCTCTATAGAATTTCTGTCAATTGTTTGACTCCATTAAGTGTGCAGAGGAAATAAAAGCCTGAACAAGCAATCCACCAGGGGCTATGGATAGACCCTTTCTTTGTCCATCCTCAGAGCACTGCATTAGGTCTCATTATCCATTTATAATAAGTGACCTCTGCCCTCTGGGTCATAGAAAAATATTCAGTGTGCTTTTCTGTCACATAGGGCACCTTTCTCAGCCGTCATAAAACAATGTGATGTCTTATAGTTCAGAGGACTAGTTTACACCAAAGGTTTTTACACAAATACACAGCCTTGTGCCAAGTCAGTCTGGCCAGTTTTCCCCTTGCTCTTGGCTGATTCTGAAATGGGCCAGTGGGAGCCTAATGTGAGGAATGTGAACAGTATTCTGTGTCTATACTTTCTCATTCTAATTGAAAATTTTTTGTTTTCTTGAAGTGGTTTATTTCCCACTTTGATTTTGCATTGACTGATAGAGAAATATACACTGTCTTAGATACAGTCAATGGATTGAGTCATTAGCCATCATAGACTCAGGATTGCTCTTGAGAGTGTTGGTTATTGATTATTGACTCTTAAAATCCAGACTTTTGCCCCAGCCACTAGTGACCGTCTATCCCACTGAGGAGTTTGGAAAGCTCCAGGTTTCTCTTGTGCTATGAACTTGGAGCAGCCACCAGGAAAGCATTGCATAGCTAATGGTTTTATTCCCAGGTCAGAGTTCATAGACAGACCTGGGTAGGAAGGAGAGAGAAGAGTGGTTATGGCTTAAGCAGGACCATGAGCCCAGGCACAGGTTTTTTTCTCTCCAAACCAGTCACAGAAAACCTGAGAGTTGTTAGCATTCTCTCCATGACAAGAATTAATATATTAACTGGATTATAGCGCTGTTTGACAAACTGCTTACTAATACATCAAAATTGATTGGGCATTCTGTTTTTGAATGACAAATGGCTGCATTAAGAGGAGGAGGGGAATCCATTAATTATAGCTGCTCTCAACTATGGGGAATGTAATCATATAACTATGGATCTTGCTACAGCAAAGACCTCTCCTCCCAGCAGTGTGTCTTACATAAGCATCCACACCTCTTTGCTGATAATGGAGCAGCTTCTCGTAGCTGCTGTCTTGTAAATGACTTAACATTTTCCTGCTGTGTGAAACTATTCTGACTGATGGCACACTAATTCTTCCCTGGTACTCCAGAAAGTACCAAGAGGACCCTGTAGCTCCGCTCCTGGGCTGCATGCTCAGTTGTGCTTGCTCCGAATTTGTGTCGACTTTTGTGTCGACTCTTGTGGAACTCGGCACAGAGGGAAGGGCCTTTTGTTTGGGAGTTGGGAAATTTGGAAAAGGTGGTCCTGTTTTCCTAAATGGTTCCTCGAGTTAGTAGTTTCTGTGCCTCGGGTTTCTCATCTTTATAATTAAGCAGTGAAAACCCCTTTGCAACCGTAAGAACTTTCATGATCTCTGCCCAAGATTCTTGAACTTGTCCTCAAACAGAAATTCAGAACCTAGGAGGCTGGAGCCCTGGCTCAGCAGTAAGAGCATTCATTGTTCTTGCCCGGTGGTGGTGGCGGCGGCGGTGCACGCCTTTAATCCCAGCACTCGGGAGGCAGAGCCAGGCGGATCTTTGTTAGTTTTAGGCCAGCCTGGTCTACTAAGTGAGTTCCAGAAAAGGCGCAAAGCTACACAGAGAAACCCTGTCTCGGAAAAACAAAAACAAAACAAAACAAAAAAAGAGCATTTATTGTTCTTGTAGAGGACCTGTGTTCTTTTCTCAGCACCCAAGTGGCCGCTCACAGCCATCTGCAGGCATTCACATAGTGCACATACATACATTCGGGCAGAACAACCATACACATGGAATTAGACAAACCTTTAAGTAAGTCAGGACCTTACCCAGTGAAGGACATAGCCCCGCAGGCACTGGAGGAGATTCTCATTACTCTCTACCTTTATATTCTAATGGGAAATGTTGATATCTAACTAATGATGTCGTAGTATAAAATAGTGGACTCAAAGGTAACACATTTTAAACAGTAGAGTCATACTTTCCTTTATATCCCTAGGAATACTAGTGTTAGGGGGCTTGCCAGTGTAGAACTTTTAGCAGAAGGGAACCCCTGGGTTCCATCCCCTAATAATGCCAAGATAATGATAATGATAGTAATCATTCAAAAATTTGCTGTATTCTTGCCTCCTTTTAAAACTGGAAATTAATGAGCCCTCTGTTGTAGGATTGTTAAATAAGTGAGATTACTCCTTTAAAACGGTTCATCTTGTAGCTTTCATAGGACAAGAGATGTAATGGTAGCTATTGTTAGAAGCCATGGTGGTCAACCGTGTGTCCCTGCTTCCTTTTGAAGTCCTTGGCTTTGACAGTTCCCAGGACTTTATAACAGACACAGCCGAGTGTGGCAGCCAACAGCATTCTGTGGTAATGCAGCAGCAGCAGCACAAAGAACGTATCTGTGTCAGGTTTCATCTTTTCAGATCTCTACTATTCTGTGCATTTTCCGAAGTACTGAGCAAAAACTATTTATCAATTCTTATCTAAAATGCAAATTCAGTGTTCCTCTTCTGTCTTTATGCTACGATCTCCTTCATTCTCCTAGTAACTTGTGAGGAGTTTTGTTTTCCATTCGTACTGAAAGGCTAATTTCTAGAATGTTCTGTGGATGTTTGCCTTAAGACTCAGAAGCTTTATCCTAAAATGAGTAGACTCTTAACATTAAACTTCTGAAGTGTCAAAAGAACATTTGATTCTATGTGATTATTTTTGTAATCATTTCATCAAATGAGGGAGATTGAAATGGCTTTCATTTTCATTCCATATGTTTTTGAAGTTTACAATGAAAAAATTGATATTATGCTAAATATTTGGCTAATATTTCAGCCAAAATTCAAGTTCCCTGAAGGAAAAAAGAAATGTAGGAGAGACAGAGAACATGAAGGAAAGACCAGGAAAGGAGGGATGGAGGAGGAGGGGAAAAGAAGGTTGTCAGAGGACAGAAGCCAGACGTCAGGCGGGGTGGGCTTGTGCATCAGAGCACAGGGACCCTTCCCACAGAGGCATCGAAGGCACACATAGAAGATGCCATCCTGATTTATCTGAATTGTGGCTTCCTGAATAACCTAGGCTAGTCCATATAGCTCATTCTGTAGCCAAGAAAAGCGTCAAGGTGATGATCGGTCTTCACATGAGAAGGGATTAGCTAGGTTCTTTTAAAAAATCTGAAACACTTTTGAAAAGTTTTAGGAATGGGGATACATCTTAGTTTCTGGCATGCACAAAGCCCTGGGTTTGACTCCCCAACATTCCATAAAAATAAAGATTGGAAAACTAATTATAGAAATGGTCAAGCATACACAAAATATGGTAAATTGTTGTGTGGCTCTGTTACCTGCCCTGTTTCTGTTTCCTGGGGAAAGTTTGGCGTGTGCATGTGCACACAGTGGGAGAGGGGAGGCTTTCTCTGTGCCTTTCCCTGTGAGCACTTCACTATGCATCGATGATAAATTTAGAACTGCAGATGAGGTGGATACAGAGGTTTGGAGAGCTTAGAAAGTCTTAGAAAATGTTCTCCTGCTTTCAGAGAGAGCTTCTGTGTTCTTAACTGATTTGTCTGGACTTGAAGGGAACACGTAGTATACACTTAATGATTATTTAGGATTCAGAAATGCATTTCTATGTATGGGCTGAAAATATTGGTGTCTTCCAGGTCTAAAAGCGTTTCTCTCTTCATGCCAAGACAACTTTGCCTCTTTTGCTTAGGCAAGAGAAAATGTCTATTTAGTTCTTCCTGCTGTATAATGATCTAGACTTTCCTAGAATAGTATTAGGCAATAAACAAGTAAAGCATAGAAGAAGCTGCATTAATTCTGTGCAGAATGATTCTTGCTTTTATAAATGCTTCCCACCCTCTTCTTTTTCAGTTTGTTGTCCCCTGCTCTGTTTTGATTTGTTTGTTTTTGTGGGTGTGTTTTGTAGTGATGGTGGTCAGCCCCAGGCCACTGGGTTTCCAGGCAAGTGCTAGGTTATCTCAAGAGTTTTTTCTTTGTAGCAAAATCTTGATGTCTGATTATTAAAGAGCCGTGCCCGCCCCCACCCTGTGGTGGCGCTGTGCCTGTGCCCATGCTGTGGCGTGTTTCTGGAGGTCTGAGGAAACTTGCTAGTCACTTCTCTCCACCGTGAGTCTCAGCAGTGGAATCAGATCGTAGGCTTGGCAGGAAACTACCCATTGAGTCATCCCACTCGTCCCTCTTCTATCACTTTGTATGAAGTTGAGTCTCATCGTGTTGCCCAGGCAACTCACTCTGTAGACCACGATGACTTTGAACTTGTAGTCCTCCTGCCTCAGCCTCCCATGTAGCTGAGATCTCAGGTCAGTGGCTCCAGGCCCAAATGCAGCTCATGATTCTTCATAAAATTCAGGCCTGAGTGCTTCTACCTCCAAGAGGTAACCATTCCTCTCAGCTGAAACTCTTCACTATCCCACGTTTGAACAGTGAATAAAGTTGGTTTTATATGTGATATTTTTGTAAATGTAGAAATATTAATAAGTAGATATGGATGTAGACAATTGCACAAACAAAAGGAGAAGAGCACCTTATCATAGAAAAATCTGTTGCTCCTAATCAGATGAGTGAGACACATGACTGAAGACACCACGAGTCTTGGTTTCCTACACCATGTCAGTCATCCCTCGCTGTGCACTGGATTGCTCTTCAGTTCCTGTCCTTGGCTGGCCTCACTTGACTGACCCTATTCATTGTGGTACTCTTAGTCCACCGCTCCGTACTAAATACCTACTTCTAGATAGGTCCATGGTCTACACCATTTCAAATGTACCAAAGCCTGTTTAAGGAAAAGTCCTCCCTGTCCCCTACCCATCCTCCCCACCTCCCAGGAAGTAAGTGGTGTGTCACTGACATTGTGCTGCTTGCAGATGCACACGAGGATGCAGTCTTGGGTTGCTGTTTAGACTCCACCAGCTCTAAGCGGGACTGTATAGTTACTGCAGTCAGGGTGGACTTACTTCCTAGTTATCTTTGTTGAATTAATGTGCCTTTGCTGAAGTTTGCTGTTGAGGGAGTTGCAGATGCACATATTAAGTTGGCACTGTGGACATCCTTCTAGTTGGGACTTTAGTTGCAGATGTCCTGAAGACATTGCCATTCTCTTATTTATTCAATTCCAAGTTGCACATTGGGAGGGTTTGGAAATTTTGCTCAGCGGAGTTGCTGATCTGGCCAAGAATACCAGTCCATTAGGCTCTATTGTTTTCTTCGTTTTATGAGATCTTTACGGTCATGCTGAGTAGTAAAACAAAATTGTGAGCCCTGCCAGGCTGCCTCCAGATATCACTTGTCCAGACACACAATGTAAAATGACCTCTAGGGCAACAAGAATAACAAATGAAAGGTCCTTTAGTCATGCGATGGAAGGAGACTTTGGGAATCTGGAAGAGGAAACAGTAGAGAGAGAGGGATAAGATGTACCCGGAGTTGAAGGCTATTCAGGGAAATGTATTCTCTTATAGACAATAAGGACATGTCATTCTTCTAATTATATATTGCTGGTGACTGTTCTTCTGGGAATGTGGAAGAAAAGGAAAGTGAAACCAGAGATGTGCAATGAGTGAACGCTAGAAAACTTTAATAATTAATTAGTGAACATCTATGGTACCCCAGGGCCAGGGTGCAGGGAAGATCATTGATCCATTTAATATAAACGTGGGAGAAGCTTGTTCCTGGATGTACTGTTTCGCTGCTGTTGGGCTGTTGGGAAGCATGCCTGCTAATACACAGGTCCGCAGTGAGGAGGGCCTCGGTCAAATTCAGTGCTCTCCGTGGCGCCCCCTTCCAGTGTCTCAACAGCCTGGGTTCGAATACTAACCATTCCTTCGGATATTTTTGGTGTGTGATTCCACCCCTCCCCCGCTGGTGACTTTTTCCTTTTTTTCCCTTGTCATTGAAAAGTAACAAATTTCTGTCCCTCTGATAGGTATAAAATGATAATTTGTCTAAGTGTGTGATGTCTGGTCACTACTGTTGACACAGAGTGGTTGGCTGTTGTGTTCCCTCCCGGGGATGGTTGGCTCATTGGGAACTTTTTTGTTCATTTTGCTGTTGGGTTGTTTGTTCTGGAGACTTGGCTCTCAAAGGCAGATTTTTATTTCTACAGTGAGAAACTGCATTTGCCCTCCGGTTCTCCCTGAGGTCCCAAATGCTTTCTTTCTCATCAGAAACTCTCAGCAGAGTTCGGTTTGGAGCGCTGTCATATTGTATGCTCGCTCCAGAAATGCTGCTTTTAATAAGAACCAAATAGATGTGAAAGTTTGTCCTTGAATGGGAGTTTATCACCGTTGGCCTTTGGGTGAACCTGGAGCAGGAGCTGTTTCATTCAGGGCAGCATGATGTCATCGAATTCACAAAGTTCTCTGTAGCTAGAAAAAGACACATTGTTCCCTGAAATAACCTAGAAGACTAAAAACTGTTGGCACTTTACTGGCTTCTCAGGTCCTCACTGAAGACTTCAGTGAGGCTGCTTTTCATCATTTTCTGTGAGGTACGGAAAGAAAGCACTCTGGTCCTGAGTCTCAAGAGTATTAGGTATTCCTCACAAAGTTCAGTCACCAGCCTGACCTTCCTGGTTATCCTCCGAAGAGTGCATCGGACCCATACAGTGTGGATTTCAAATTTCTCAGTGTGTTCTTAAGTGGATTTAAATTCCATTCAGGTTTTCAACATAGCTTTAAAGTAGCTAGTGCTCTTTCACCTGGAGAGTGAGGTCAGTGTAGGTGAGCATGGTTGGATTTGATCAGCACCCTCCCGGATCTCAGTCTCGTTACAATTAGTTGTAGGACATTGAAAAAGCCTTTTACTCTCCGTGAAAGTTGGGAGCCAGACTTGGGCATCTGTCACTGCTGTGATTGACCAGCTGTGTTTTCTAAGCTTCTGGAGCCACACTTTAGATGTTTTCTTATTGTTGCCACACATACACACACAACAGACAAACAAAAATACCAGAAAGACCCGAACTGAGCAAAACAGAATTTCCTTTCGCTGATGTCACAAGCTAGAGCTACTCACTGCATATTTTGTTATGGGTTACTCTTTGCTTTATTGTCCATTTTGTGACCCATGTGTTCTTGACCTTTCAACTTTTCTACACATTGCAAATCTTTCATTTATTTAATTGCACTAGTTTTAGATACAACCATACCTTTTCTTTTTTCCATCTTGAAGCAATACCTATGTCCCTTTAATTTCTTTTAAGATATCCAACTTTCTCCTGAATACTTGCAAAACACACCCAATGCTCTAAGAGGACCCATTCTCCTCCTGCTCTCATATAGAGAACACTCGTGGTAATGCTAAAACTTCCCTGCATCTTCCTTGGCACAGAGTACTTTTGCTGATGAAGGACTTAAGTTATTGAGATTTAGGTCTTTGGGGAGAGTTTTCAAACCATTTGATTCAATGAAATGAAAGGATTATTGTCTTTTGGTCGGCAGGTGTGTGGCAGGGAATTTGCATCTCCCTGAGGTAGTAATGACTTGCTTTTACATCATACATGTGAAGGAGGGATTTAGCGGAACTCAGAGGTGGAGTTGGAATGTTACATGGGTGACTGTTGATTAGTAATGGTGACTAGTAGAGCCTGATGCTTCATGACAGCGTTAACAGCATGGAAGGTAGTGTTTTCATTTTTCTTTAGATAAAAAAAAAAATTCTGTGCATGCTGATCTTTATAGTTGGCTACAGAAGACACCTCAGAAATCAAAACCAAGATTCTTCCAAGTGTTCATAGAACTCAGAACATATTCTTTGACTACTGAGAAATGTTATGTGGGTGTTGGACTTAGGGACATGGTTATCAAACAATTTCATTTTACTTACTTTGTTCTATCAGTGTGGAAGCACTCTGGGCTGAGATTGAAAGAAGTATTTTGCAGAGATCAGCACTTGACAAATGTGTTTTATTTTATTTGCCCTGTGACACATGAAATATAAATATATCTACAAGCATGCATATGTACACTCATCTATCACTCTCTGACAGCAAAATACACTAGGTGGGTTTTTGTTGTTGTTTTTAAGCTGTTGTTTACTCAGTCTCTTCATATCTGCTTCCCTGAGAACACAGGCTGTAAACATTCTGATTCAGTTACCGTATGGTATAACAGTCTGTTCATCCTATTTCTGGTATTAGAGAATGTTTATCAAATGTCTGCGTGTGGAGACAGTATTTTTCAAGTGCTATTCTAAAGTAAATCGACTGTGCTTCTTTTGCATGTAGTTGATAAGGTGCACTGTAAATTCCTGTAGCAAACAGTGGGGGTAAAGACGGTGAGCTTTATGTCTTGACGTTCCTTCTCCTTTGCTCTGGCAATTCTGTCAATTACCTAAAAAGAGCTGATACAAACAACCAGCTAGCAAAGACTGGAGAGATGCCTTCGAGTTAACAGCATTGCTGCCTTACTACAGGTCCCAGCATCATGTGGTGGCTCACGACCATAACTGTGACTCCAGGGAATCTGACTGAGTCTTCTCACCTCCGTGGGTACCAGGCACATGCATGGTGCACATACAGACATACAGGCAAAAATACTCATACACATAAACTAAATAAATCTCAAAAATAAAAAGGCTGATGTTGTAAAAAATGCTAACAGTTTTTCTTTAGGTAGCTGGTATGTATCTTGTTTCTTTCAAATTAGGTTTGCAAGATATATAACTTTATTTAATTAGAATCAAGAATATTCTTATTTGGGGGGCTGTAGAGATGACTTGGTGGTTAAGAGTGTTTATTGCCTTGCAGAGGACCTGGGTTCAGTTCTCAGCACCTACGTAGCATCTCATGTTTGCCTGTAGCTCTAGTTCCAAGGGATCTGTAACCCTCCTCTCACCTTGGCATCCTCTTGCATGCATGGGGCTCACATACATACACTCAGGTACACAACTACATATAAAAATTAATCAAACAAAAACTCTCCTTTTAAAATTAAAATAGTTCTTTGCAGAGCAGTGGTGGCACATGGCTTTAATCCCAGCTCTCAGGTGGCAGAAGCCCATGGATCTCTGAGTTTGAGGCCAGCCTTTTATACAGAGTGAGTTTCAGGACATTGAAGGATACTCAGAGGAACCCTGTCTTGAGAAACCAAAAACAATAAATAAATAAAATTAAATAGTTGATTTATAGTTTATGCCTACATTATTAGAATTGTGAGAAAATCATTGATATCTTTCTAATGTTGCATCTAAATTTTGTGTAAAATAGTCTGACATAATATATTTGGGGACATTTTATTCTCTTTGGTACCAAGTACATGACCTAGTTCCTGATGAGATTATTGGTTATTGATGGACACAGGCCACCCCAGCTTCCATTTTTGTCTCTGTTCTCGTCCTGTGGTCCTCTGAACTTTGCCTGCTGCTGTAGCACATGTACCAGATGCTCTGTCCTTCCTGAACTCTATTCAGGACGATGCAGCTTTAACGGAGTAGTTGCGATCCTGTCCTCTCACTGCCACGTTTGGTGCCTGTCACTCAGCAGGATTGTTTCACTTCTAATTCTAAGGAGTGACTGGAAAGCGTGTAGATTCTGCTTCAATCAGATGCCCTTTTTGGTTTTATTTTCATCCTGCTAGATTGAAAGTTTGCACGTGTTCTTCCCTGTGACCTGGTATGTCTTTTCCCTCCCTGAGACAGTGAATATAGACTACTCTACATACTAGAATTGGAGAAAGTTTAAAACATCAATAAATATAGGGGAGAAAGGAAGGCTATTCAATTAATATGGAAGATAGTTCTCCTACACTTTAATTTTTCCGTCTTCTGGTACTGCCAGAGCATCTTAATTAGGAACCTAGTGAGCAGAAGGCCGTTCTGAATCTCCATGGAAGAGTCCATCATTTAAATTCCAGATTTCCTTTTCTTGTCTTCTTTTTTCCTTCTGGTGGTTTAAAGGAGACTTATTTATCGTCACTATTTCACATATACAAAGAGTTCATTTCTGTGTTGTATATTTGGAATATTTACTACTTCCTGTGTAAACCAGATGAGGACAGAGAGGCTCCTCCTCCACCCCACTTCCTCACCCTCCTCCCACTCCTGTGGGAAATTCCAAGCATACCCACAACCAGATAACAAGAGTGCAGCAAGCCAATAAAGTGCCAGCTCAAGACCAGTGTTGTTCCGGCCATAGTTCCACTCCATCCTCTCCTGAGACCGTCCTCGCCTCCATCATGGCCACAATTTTATGAAGTTCTAGAACATGAAGAACATCTGTTGCTGTCAATTACTCTAGAAACAAAACTGCAGCCTTGCACTTGAAATTTTTTTCAGTGCTTATTCTGAGAGAGCTCTGACTGTATGCCACACAGTCTCTGAAAATTCACATTAGGTTTTATTCTCTTGTGGAAAGATAGTTTACTCTCCTGCTTAATGCCGTATAGTCACCCCATCACATGACTCTAGCTTGACTACCCAAATCATTGTACTTAGTTTACTTCATTTTACCTGGGAAATGCTTTGTCCGCAGATATCCACATGACTCGTTACACTTCATTAAAATCTTTTCATTCCCATCTGCTCCTCACAGCATGTGCTGTCACCCAGTCTACCTTTTTGTTGTTATGGGTTTTTTTTTAATGGCATTTTCTGATTTGTTTTTTGGACTAGTATTTTAATGCCCAAGTTGGCATGAACATGAAATCCTCTGCCTCTGCCTTCTTGCATTGAGATTGGATTCATAGCCATAGGCATGACTACCCCATCTTTTTTTGAATACTAATTTAAGGGAATTGAGAGTTAGTTACTCTTGGCTTTGTCTGTGGCAAGAATTTAAAAAATCAAACAAAGGTGATGAGTGGTCTGGAAATGGCTGCCTTTTGGAAACACCAGTTGACTTACCATCTTTACAGTACATCCCAGAATTTGTCCCAAAATAATGTTGGAATAATAATGGATATGTGTTAGGGTACTCTTTTATTTATGATGCCATTTGCCATAGTTGTGTGGCTTTGTGATCATTAGGGTTTCGTGCTAAATATCAACGTGCCTGTGCTAGAGAACCATGATTTTGAAGAACCAGCAGTTAATGGTTTGGACTATTGCAAATCTTACATTTTGACACTATGTTTATATCTTTCCATAACCACTGAATAAGGTCCCATTTCTTTTCTTGAAATGAGTTCAGATAACTTTTTGTGAGCTTGTGTCTTATAAACCTTGCCTTGGGTCATACTTCACCTCCTTTGTTTGTATCTGTTTTTCCATGATTTTCATCTTTCATTACTTTAGCTTGACATCTTCAAATAAGATTGGCATTGCCTTTACTGCTCATGGATGTATGTATTAAGCATTTCATGGAATCTGTATTAAGAATAGTTAAAATGTGCCGGGCATTGGTGACACATGTCTTTAATCCCAGCACTCGGGAGGCAGAGGCAGGCGGATCTCTGTGAGTTCGAGGCTAGCCTGGACTACAGAGTGAGTTCCAGGAAAGGCGCAAAGCTACACAAAGAAACCCTGTCTTGAAAAACCATAAAAAAAAAAGAATAGTTAAAATGCTTTTTTTCTTTTTTAGTAGTCTGTGCTAGGGATATTTGGGGTGTAGATGTATTTACAAATATCTCTGGTAGCGGAAATGATGATGTTTCCTGTTACAGCCATGACTCTTCACTGCTCACCCTGCTCCCACTCCTTCATCCCATGCCTTTTCTTTTGTTCTGTGTCCTCTGAAGGGAGGTGGGGAACTGGGGAGTTGTGCATTCAGCCCAGTTTTACCGAGAACTTAAAAGTGCTTTAAAAATAAGGATGGAGGGAATTCATAGACATCAGGACTGATTGTATCTGAGGTTGTAGAGATGCAGCATTTGAGTAACTGTTGGAATTCAGTGAATGTTAGAACATTTTGTTGTTTGGGCTGAGGAGCACATGGGCTGCTTGGGTGCCTGCCCTGCATGCAGGAAGCACTGGGTTGGGTCCTAGCACTACAGAAAGCTGGCATAGGTGCAGAGCTTTAATCCTAGCAAAGTTCAAAGTCAAGGCTGGGCTTGATAGTGTGTCCACTTAACCCCAGCACTCAAGAGGCAGAGACAGGAGGATTTCTGTAGTTCAAGGCCAGCCAGGACTACATAGTGAGACCCTGCCTCAAAAAGAGTTCAAAGTCATCCTCAGCTGCATAGTGACTTTGAGGCAGCCTGGCCTGTGTAAAATCTGTTTCCAACAAACCAACGTACACTAGTAAATGAACAAAGCACCTTACTGCTTTTCCTAACTAGAGGTTCTCTTTGTAGAAGAATATAGACTAGTTTTACCTGTATCAGAGTACTAGAGGATTATAGAAATTACCCAGAATAGCCGAGAAAGACAATATTTGAATAGATGAATTTTTTCATTGATTGAAAATGTTTCTCAAACATCATGCCTTTTTATGCCTTCACTGTAGATAAAAATAATGAATGGGTTCTTTGAATCCATTATAGGTAACCTAGCAGGTAGGTCTGCTGCCTCCTCGGTGAACTTTGGGTGTTCAGATGGATTCATTGTTCCTTTCCTAGGGATCTCATTGCTAAATTTCTAGAGTTGTTTTGTTTGAGTTTTGATTTTGTTTGTTTGTTTGTTTTCTAGACAGGGTTTCTCTGTGTAACTTTGGAACCTGTCCTGGAACTCTCTCTATAGACGAGGCTGGTGTTGAACTCACAGATATCTGCCTGCCTCTGCCTCTTGAGTGCTAGGATTAAAGACATGTGCCACCACTGACCAGATGATTTTTTTTTTTAATGAAGCCTCATACTGTTGCCCAGGCTAACCCTGATAAGATCCCTTCCTGTAGCCTCCTGAGTAGCTGAGTATAGCATTTGCCAACAGCCTGGCCAGTTTACTGTTAGTTGGAGAGCTTTCTAAGAACTTGTTTGATCATTGGTTCTTGAATTGCCCCGTGGTTTATGTTATGTTATCTGTTTGAGCTGATTTTGTTCTCATCTGTCTTTCTGTTGCACAGTTTGGAGAGGTTTAAATTTTTTTCTTCTTCTTCTGTAGCGCTTCCCCCTGGAAGTCCCGGCCCCGTTACTCGCCATGGGTCCTATGACAGTTTAGCCTCCGACCATAGTGGACAGGAAGATGAAGAGTGGCTTTCCCAGGTAAAACTCGGATATTTGGGGGTTATTGCAATAAGGGAGCGTGGAAATCCGCGTTTATTCTATTCTTTTCCTTGTAGGAAAATGGAGATAATTGGTAACTCTTTGTGAGTCACCAGAATTATGAGTATTTCCTTATTAAGAATGTCTTAGAAATATTGTTCCAGGAATCCACACATATATTTTCCTTGTACATTTTACATATATCCTTCATTGGTATTATCTGTGCTTGTGCAAATGTTTGCTTTGATGCAGGACACACAGCATGTCCAAATGCTTTCATTGGGGAAGTTGAGCATTGCTTTCTGCTAGCTCCTGCTGGAATTCCTTTCCAGGCTTCACCCAGGCCACGCTGTCACTGGTGGCCATTCCTGAAACAGCTTCTCCCAGTCACCCCTCACCTTACTATGTGGCTCTGTCTTCAAGTGAAGCGCTCTCATTTCAAAGCAGCTTGGGCAGATTTCACAGTGGGCCGATTACAGTGACTTCATTATAGATGCTGTCGTGTCTGCCTCCAGCCTGACATCATTTGGTGAGGTTAATGACCTGTCTCGCATTACCCATTTGGCAGCTTTTATCAGACAGGTGCCTCAGAGAAGTGGGACCCGTTGTGATGTTCTCAGGGAGGGTAGCCTGAAAAGCTGCAGTGGCTCTAGAAACTGGAGGAACAAACCGTTCCTGCTTGGTGTGTGTTTATTCCAACACCCCGGCAATGCTCACAGGATGCTCTGTAAATGACGGTCCATCTCCTGACATGCTGAGGGCCTTCCTCTCCTGGTAATATCCAGATAAAGAAACCCACTGTGCACAAGTTCTGTCCAGGAGTGCTGGCAAAGAACCCGCTGTCCCTCACGTAGCTTTGCTTCAGAAGAATCGGTAATGTGTGCTGTCAGGGTGAAAGTGCATGCAATATGTTTGTCCTGCACACAACAGCAGCGGGGATACTGCAACATCTGGCTATCGCCTCAGTGAAGTTGCACAGGCATATGTTTACCTCTCGGCTCTGTGACACTGATGGTTTTGAGCTTAAAATATACACAATGCTTTATCTGTGGCCTAATTTACATTGCCAAATGCAACTCTGAGAATCAGAAATCACTGTCCTTGATCTAAGTGTTTTCTCCCTGTCATTAGTGGGCATGTGAATATCCTTCCCAGACCAGCATGCCTGGGCCCTCTCGAACTCACTCACGCCTTTGCACTCTGTGAACCTTGTCAGTTGTGTTTTGTTAAGACTTAATCACTGCAATCTGAGAAATGTAATTAAATATAAAAGAATGAGGGCAAGACTCAAGGCACGTGGGAAGCCTTTTTGCACAGAGGTGGATACAGCACCGGCAAGGCTGGGGGAAGTATAGTTGACTTTTGCTGAAGATTTGCACAAGCTGTTATTCAAAAGGATCGTTTGCAGCGTCCTTTTCAGGGTCCCCCGTCTTCTGTCTCTTTTTTCTCATAGTATTGAGTATAATCCTGGCAGCGCTCCACCCCTTCCGTGGAGCGTGATGCTTATAAAACTTCTGAATTACTGTTTTACTGTGTGTAAAACGCTTTGTCAATGTTTATGACAGTTGAGAAAACATTTTGATCAAGTATCAGTTACATGAAAGAAAACATAATAGCTGCTTTATTGAAAAATAGATGTTTGGGCTGGAGAGACAGCTCAGTGGTTAAGTACATGGAGTCCCCAGCTCCTACACTGGGGGACTCACAGCTGCCTGAAATCTGGCTCCTAGGGATCCCATGCTATCATCTGGACTCCCTGGGCATCTGCACACATGTGACATATCCTCACACAGATACATAACACATAAATAAAGATAAATCTTGAAAAATTATGTAAAAAGTAGATGTGAGAACATTTGGAAGCAACATAAATATACTATTGTATTATACAAGGAAAGCAGCTTCATTTGTGAAATTATTTGGGACCTTATCTTAGTTTTGTAGAGCCAAGAACAACTGCATATTTTTCAAGAGCTTGAAAGAACTGCTTTTAGTTGCTCCCATTGCGTGCCCACATTGTAGTAAATACTGACTTTGTTGGGTTTGCAAAGGCAGTCAGTCCCTAAGGAGCTGATGCTAGTTCCATGGGGTAGATGACTCAGGTTTTCAACTCTACAATCCCTTTTGCTTTCATGGAATTTTTGTGTTTTAGATACACAATATGGTGCATATATTGTGTGTATGTTGATATATGTACATTTCTACAATTTTGGGTTAAATTTTTCTTGAGATTATAATGTAATTACATAATTTCCCCTTTCCCTTTCCTCCTTTCAAACTCTTCTATGTACAACCTCCTCCCCATTTCCTTTAAAATTCATGGTCTTTTTCTCTTTATATCGTGGTGGTGGTGGTGGTGGTGGTGATGGCGTGTGTGTGTGTGTGTGTGTGTGTGTGTGTGTGTGTGTGTGTGTGTGTGTTTATTCCTAAATAGATGGTTACAGCCTTCTCAGTATAACATTCTATGTGTATTTTCAAGGCTGACCATTTGGTATTGGATAGCCAGTTTGTGTACCCTCTCCTGGGAAAGACCATTTCTCCCCCTCAGCATCCCTTAGTTGCCTACAGGTCTTTGTCTGTGGCTGAGGCTCTGTGAGTACGCCCCCTCCTCTATTAGCATGTCTCTTGGGAACATGTTTCTGTTCAATTGTGTTTAGGCAGCCATGTTTGTGAGTCTTCATGGGTACACCTTCTCAGATATTTCTAGGAGACATGATCTCACAACAAACTTCCTGTCTCTCTGGTTCTTAAAATCTTTCTGTCCCCTCTTCCACAATCATTCCTGAGATTTAGATGTAGGGACATGTTGGAGGTGTATTCATTGAGACTGGGCTCCACAGCTATGCATTTTGATTGGTTATAGTTTTCTGTAATGGTCTCTATCTGTTTCAAAGAGATGATGAAGGGTAAGAACTAATCTGTGGACATAATGATAGCTCTTGAGAATATAGGTAGATTATACCTATATTTATCTATATTATATATATATATATATATATATATATATATATATATACACTGAAGAAAAAGGGGATAAATTTATTAGAGTACACAATATTTTGGTGAACACAATACCACCACATTTCCTCTCTTTTTGTCTAAAATTAAAAAAGCTTATAACTAATACAAGAAAAACTATCTTCAATAAGTATATGCAATATACAGTCAAGATTACATTAACAATGTCTAGTCCATTAACGTTTGACAGATCCAGACAAAAAACTCCATTATATATATTAACAATGTTCAGTCCAGTAACATCTGATAAACTCAGACCAAAAAATTTTCATTACTTATCTTATTTAAAACAAGTAGTTCCTTTTTAAAAGTAGATTCCATAATCTCCCTTTTTATCTTATCATATCCATATTTTCTCTTTTTTCTTTTCATAATAGATTCATTAGTCTACCTTTTGTCATTTTTATATCTTCCCCTTTTTCTTCAGTGTAGATTCAGTGATCTACCTATTTATCCTATTATTTCTTTATCTTTTTTCTCAGAGTAGATTCGATGTTCTATCTCCTATCTATATTCTCTTTTTCTTTTTGCTTTCTAGGGGTGAAGATATCTTTAGGGAATCTTGAAAAGAAAATTTTTGGGTTAATCATCAAGTCCTGTATCATTTGTCCAGTCTCTGCATAAAAGGAAAGCTCAGGGCTTGTTTCAAGTCCTTGTTCAAGTAGTCTGTCAGGCTGGATCATCTCAGCTAGTCCTCTCGAAATTGTCCTGACCAGTTTGTAGTCCAAAGTCGATTTTTCCATGGTGTTAACCAGCTTAATGGCTTTATCATAGTCCATGTGGAATCATCGTTGTAGGATCCTGTCATCTTTTTGAAGATTTCAAAGTCACTGTTAGGCATGGTCATGGTTTCCTGCAGATTTTTTTTTTTTTTTTTTTTTGCCTCCTCTGTGGTTTGGAGCAATCATAGTCTGATAAATGTCTGTCTCTCGGAACCATGAACATTCTTCCCTAGAACAGAAAATCTTCACAATAATTTCTCCCCACCATTTGTCTTGCCAAACTTTTCCAAACTGACCTTTGCCGATGCTTTCTTGTAACACGATGGTCCTGGCAATTCTTCTCTGAACCAGCAGCAGTAAACCCTTTGTTCCAGGTAGCAGGAATCGAGAAAGAGCTATCAATCTGTCAATCCTGTCCGTGTCCGGGCCGGGTGAGGTTTCCCGTGTTGGGGCATAACCAAGGGCAATAGCAGCAGTCTATAATGTTTTGAGAGTCTTTGACAACCCTGACCAACAACACAAAAGAGGTCTTCTCATCCCTGATATTGGGACTTTTGTTACACTACATCTCTTGCAGGAAGCAATTTGGTTTAAAATTTTTACTTTAAATTATGTGTATATGTCTATGTGTATTGGGGTTCTCTGAGAGTTCAGAAAGGAGTACTGCACCCCTTGACCTGGACTTCTAAGCCATTTGAGCCGCTGGTTGTATGTACTGGGAACTAAATTAATTCCCCTGTAAGAACAGGAATGTCCATGTAGGTAATGATTGTGATCGTATTTTTGCTCCAGGCACTCTGTCTGTCTTTACTTCACTAAAATGGAAAGTGGGTTTAAGAAGAGGTGCAAGGCTTGTGAAGTGGCCTCTGCAGGCTACAATACATCAAAACCACAATTCCGTCTCTTTTTCAGGTTGAAATTGTGACACACACTGGACCCCACAGACGCCTGTGGATGGGTCCCCAGTTCCAGTTTAAAACCATCCACCCCTCAGGCCAGACTACGGTCATATCATCTAGTTCGTCTGTGTTGCAATCTCATGGACCTAGCGACACACCACAGCCACTCTTGGATTTTGATACAGATGATCTAGATCTCAACAGTCTCAGGTAAGAAGAGATCGGAACCAGGAGGTTACTTGCAAGACAGGATTGAAGTCTTCCTTTGAAACATGTGTCCTATGCAGTGTTCACATTTCTCCTTTTGACACAGAATCCTGGTGTTGACTCCATGTTACCTGTCGTCACTCGGGTTGAGCACATGCAACCAATCCTTCTGAAATGCCTTTTTGCTAATAACAGAGGTTTATGCATCTTTGTTCATATGCTGAATGGGCCTTTCCTCATCTTTTCTCACCTGTGCCTTTCTCATTACCTTGCATCATGCAAGATGGAGTGTTAGTGAGATTCATTTGTAATTTGTGGCCTGGGTCTTCCCAGGTACTCTCTGCTTCTTATATGTCAGAATTATATACATATCTAAAATGTATGTTTTTCATTTTGAATTTTTGGAGTCTAGCATTTGCATAGCATTTAATTTGTCTGTCTAAGAGACACCAGTAGATACTGAAGGGCTCAGTTTAATGTGATACAATCTCCATTTTACTTGTCTTTTATTTTAAAAGAATTTTAGGACTGGGATATGGCTGAGTCCTGAAGGGTTTCCTTATACAGCTAAGGCTGAGTTCAGTCAGCCTCCATCAGGAAAAAAATCAATCTGTTCATAACCTCTGACGGGGTATAATTGCACACATCTTTAATCCCAGCATTCAAGAGGCTAAGATGGGTGGTTTGTGAGTTCAAGGCCATAAGAACATCCTTTGCACAATTTTTAGATATCTATTATGTATTGTATGTTTTTAAAAATAAAATTATGGGAAATTATATTCTAATCACATGATGAAATATACCTTTATTCTTTGTCAACAGCAATAAAAATTAAAAAAAGAATAACAAAACCAGGGCTGGAGAAATGGCGCAGCAGTTAAGAGCACTGACTGTTCTTCAAGGGGACCTGGATTCAATTCCTAGCACCCACATGGCAGCTCACAACTGTCTGTAACTCCCGTGCCAGGGGATCTGACACCTTCATACAGACATACACACAGGCAAAACAGCAATGTGTATAAAATAAAAAGATTATAAAAATTTCTAAAAATAAAACAATAACAAAAACCAAGCTGGGTATGATGGTGCATGCCTTTAATCATAGTACTCAACAGAGCTAGTTTGATCTCTGTGATTTCAGACCCAACCAGGACCACATAAACAAAACAAAACCAAAATGGTTGCCTGACTACATTAGGCTTTCAGAAATTTTTTCATTCTTTAAAGGCAGGACGTAGTTGGTGTGTGCATGCCAGGCACTCTGTTTGGAGCTGGGGACTTTGCATAGAAGGGCTGGGATGTAAATGATGCCACTTGCCCAGCTGACTTTTCTTGTGGTGGTGTCCAGAGGGCATTGACCATTTCACTGTCTGGACAGAAACTCTTTCTGTCATTCCCAATCCTTTCTGACTCCTCAGATCTACTGCTAAAGCCAGAATCCAGGGTTTCTTTTGTTTCTTAATTTTTAAAATTTTGTTTGTTTAGTGACTGGTTCTGATTCTGCAGCCCAGGTTGTTCTGGAATTCACTGTGTAGTCAGGATGGTTTTGAACCCATGATTGTCCTCCTGCCTCAGCCTCCTGCTGGATGCCGGGGTTATAGGTGTGATGTAGCACACCTGGCCTAGGTTCATTCCTCATATCGCTTTTGTCCTGTCACTTGTTCATGGAGTCATGCTATTTCTATCCCAAAATATATCTGGAAATTTGAAACCCTATTCCCTTATGGGCCATCTATGCTTTCAATAAGATCCTTAGTCTTCTATTTTTATGGTTTTGCTTTTGCTCCACCAATGCTTAATTTTTCTTTTTATTGACATGTTATGGCTATACAGCTCAGGCTGGCTTTGAACTTGTGATCCCTCCTCTCCCGTCTTCCAAATGCTTGGATTGTAAGCATGTATCCCTAGCTTAGCTAAGTGTTTTGTTCTTTTCTTCCCTTGTTTTGGTTTGTTTTGTTCCTTCCCTCTCCCCCTGCCCTCCTCCCTTCCATAGTGGTAAAGGCGAAACTTGGGGCCTTGTACATGTATTGTACTTGTATGCTCTGCCACACTGCTGCATCCTCAGGCCTTGATGTAGTTTTAGTGTGCTTCCTAAGGATGACGTTTTCTCCTAAGCCCTGGTTTAAGCCCCTGTTTAGTGCTTCTGTGAGCTTAGTTTGCTTTCAGTGACTTCCATCTTGAACTTCATTTTGTTACAATTTTTAAGCATGACCCCAAGACATCAAACAGTGAATATAGACTGCTGGACCATATTAAGTGTTGCTGGTTATTAAACATGGGCTAACTTAAGTAGTCAAAGCTATCCTTTAGTGATTCCTGTTTACAGCATCACATGGTTTTGTAAGTATCAGTAGTAAAACTTTTAAAGCAGGAGACCTTTGTCTCTAAACTATTTATTCTCTCTGTGAAATGCACAAGATCCTACCACTTTTTCCCTAGTCACCATCACCAGGTGCTGTTGGAGCCTCCACTTTTTGTCATATGAAAGCATCCGTAGTACCTATGTGCATATACCACCCTCTTGCTTCATGCAGCTTTCACTGGGCATCTTATCTCAGATACAGTCCTCCTAATATTTTATAACAATTTATTTTTGAAACAACTCTACATTTTCAAAATTCTTTTGGTTTTTCTTAAAGACACCTTCCTTTTTAAATACAAAAGAGCTCCTAGTATTGTTTTAATCTAACTTTAAATTGCTTATGCTTGATTAACTAGAGTGTTGCATTGTTTGTTGATATTAAATATATTTATCCCAGATATAAGTTTATATATTTGTTTTGATTGTATTTGTAATTTGTACTTTAGGGTTTGAACAAATAGGTTTGCTTACAATCTTGCTGAAGACTTTAACTTCTAGCCAATTATGCCTGTATTCCCAGCACTCGAGAGGCTGAAGTAGGAAGGTCTAAAGCCAGCCTGGCTTACAGAAGAAGACCTGGCTTTAATGAGACATGCATGTTTTAATTTTATCATCCTTCAGTGTCCGTTATGATTCAGTCTAGCAGCTAGTCAGTAGTCCCCTTATCTCAGTTCTCCAAGCTGGCTCAGCTGCTCTCCTCTTGGGTGTGTCCCTCTGGCTTCAGTGGTCAGATGGCAGGACATTGGACCTTTTCTTTAAAATTATGAAGGACTTTTTTTCTTTTTAAATCTCAGCTCATCCTTTGTGTTGATTTCACTGTCTTTTTCCCCATATGATACCATTAAGGTTGGTTTTGTACTGGGCATGTTTGCCCAGTTATCTTTAATCCTAAGGGTATGGTTACCTTTAATCCCAGCACAAAGGCAGTAGATCTCTGTGATTTCAAGCCCAGCCTTGTCTGCATAACTGAACAGATCCAGATGTTGCCTAGTTCCAAGAGAAGCCTGTCTGATGTGCACAGTCGTGCATTACTTAGTGAGAAATTGTGTGATGATTGTGTTGTTGCATGAACATTCTATTGTCAACTTGCACAAACTGTGATAGCCATGTCACTATAGAGTGTGATCTTATTGGCCACCATCACATATGCTGCTGTCACTGACTACATCTGCTATCTTCTTGTCCTGCACTTTTATTACCTTTGACATCTCATTCTGAACCTTAGTTTTCCTTAGTAGCAGTTCATGAGTAGTTTGTATCTGCAAACATACCTCATATTTTACATTTCATTTCAACTTGCTCCTGTAATAACATTATGCATAGTGTTAATGTTCAGTAAAAATCTCACTGAGTGAATTACCAGAAGTGCGTACATTGTTCCCTCTCACTGCCTGGGACTTAGAACTTTCAATTGTAGTTATTGTCTTAATAGTATTTGTTCTAAAGCTACTGGAGACTCAGCATTTATACATTATCCTTCTTGAGCTCCTTCATATTGTATGTAATAAACCAGTTTTGCTGAGGCCTAAATTCATTATTATATAGTATTTGATAATCGTATGGAAGTTGCTTCGTGGCTGCTCTGGTTGACTCCTGCAGCACAGCACAGCCTGGCTATCCTCTCTTAGCCTTGTTAATAAAAATAACAGTAATGACAACATGACGATGTCTTAAATATTTAAATTATGGCTAGATGTAGTGGCACACACCTTTAATCCCAGCACTTGGGGGGCAGAGGCAGGCGGATCTCAGTGAGTTTAAGGCCAGCCTGGGCTACAGAGAGAGTTCCAGGGCAGCCAGGCTGTACCATTGCTGTCTTCTGTGGTATGCAGCTCTGATGCCGTTCATGAAATGTTCATATGTATGCTTTGGAAAAGCCAGAATTTTCACTGTCAAGTATTTTCCTTCTTTTCCAATTCTATTCATTTTTTTCACTCCAGTTTTACCTTTTCAACTCCTTTCTTAATCCACTGAACAACACAAGTTAATAAGTTAGAGTGTGCCTGGTATGGTGGGAATGTCATGTGTTTAGAGCTTTGGCCTTGTGTAGGTGTTCAGGACTGTAGCTCCTTTTTCGTTTGGTTTTAGAACGTATGGTTCTTTAATGGATTAAGCCATTCCAGTATTCCTGATTTAAGGTCTGTTGTAGGAAGTGACAGTTTCCATGCCAGTAACATATGTGAACTAAATGAAATTGCATTGCAGGATCCAGCCGGTCCGCTCTGACCCAGTCAGCATGCCAGGGTCATCTCGTCCAGTCTCTGATCGAAGGGGAGTTTCCACAGTGATTGATGCTGCCTCAGGTAGGATGCTTTTAAGTTTCATTTTCTTACACACTAGAGAGGATGAGACTCATTCTCTTTCCTCTGCTGTTTTGTTGGTTGAGGTGTCCTATGTCTTTATAGAGTAGTGTGCCTATATTTGCTACTGAAAACTGCCATGTATTCAGACATTCTTAGTGTTGCTGAGTGGGAAGGTGGAGCCGGCCCTTGATTAAATGTAATGAACATAGTATTGAAGGCTACAGGGTTGATGACTGTTTGCCTTTGATCACTTGAAATGTCAAGCAGCAACCTTGACAGAGAGCATAAATACAATATATGGATTCAATTTACTCGACCTGTGGAGTATCAAAGTGCCTGGTCTGTGGCGGCAGAGGCAGTCCAAATGTGCTATCTTAGATAGCTTCACGGATCTGAGAAATTCATCAGCTTAACCCTGGTGTGTCTCCTACAGTTCTTAATTTCCTAAGCTTGCAATCAGTCTGTGAATGTGTAGCATTAATTTCTGGAACATGACTCCTTAGTGACTCTTTGGCTCTGGTGGCTTCATCTGTATTATAGAGATGTTCTCGGCAAAGCCTGGTGAGTCACCAACTGATTGTGATAATAATGCTCTTTCTTGGGTCTAAGATGAGTGCAGAAAGGAGAATGATAGTGCATACAGTGTTGCTACACGTGGGGAACGTCTGAAGATCTCACAGCGGGGGTGTGACCAAAACTCTGTCCCGGTGGATTTATCCATAATTCTGCAGTAGGTGAACAGTTGAATTAGAGCAGATTTTAATCTGTGGCGGTTTCAAAATCCTCACAAACAGTTGATTTGATTGAGGCTTAAGCTGTGAAAGAGCAGAACCCATTACAAGACCGCTGCCTGATTCTGTCTCAAAGTGCATGGGCTTCATGTATTTGCTTAGGTACTTATTTTGGTCAATTGATTACACTTCAGGTCATATCAATTTGTCTATATCCATACCTACACCTCCACTGTAATGTAGGGTCTTTGATTAGCATGTACATTCTTGTTTTTCTGCTAGAAGTTGATAAATATGGCTGTTGTGTGCAACAGGCAGGGACCTGGGTGAGCTCTCCTGGCTCCCCTGCATCAAATGGGACTTTTGAGACCAGTAAGGAACAAGCATTTGGGTAGTGCCGACAGGGAGCTGGTCTGAAATCACTGCTTACTTACTGTAAGGAGAAAGTTCAGTAAACCGTTTAATCCATTGTATACTTTTTTTTAAACAGAATTTGACTTTTGAGTAATAGAGTAGAATCACACTTGATCTGCTTGCATCCCTATCAAAGGTGCAGCCTAAGGTTGCTTTGTGACCTTTCACCTCTGAAATTGCCAATATTTTGGGTAGAGAAGGGACTTTTCTTGTTGTTGTTGTTTTGCTGGCCGAGCTCTGTTACTATTTATTTATTTTGTGCCCATTTTTCCTCCTGAAATCCATGTTTCCTTTATGAACCATCAGGACAGTGAATGTGTGTGCTGCTCTCTCTAACTCTGAGCAGAGACGCCTTAGTCACGAGGAATTGGACTCTCGTGGGTAATTCTCTTCAGCTCCCTCTCACATGGTTTGGATCTCTTGATGAGGAGTCTGTGTTGTTTGGTTGAGTGGATAGTATTCTGTTATCCAGCTTCCATCTGCTTTAATCAGGTCACTACTGTTAACAGAATCACTATTCTCCCAATGGCTAACAAAATGAGACTAAATGATTGCAGTTCTCTGTGGAAAGAAGTTAATGGGGGTAATTCTAACAGATTCCATTTTCAAAAGTAAAACGTTCATTGAAATTATCCCTGAACCAGGAAGCACTGTTTTCACTGTGACCCATGCATAGGAGGAGTCTGTATTAGGAAGATGTTTGGTGACCAGTTGCTGAGAGAAAATTCCCGATGTGGGATCGATCCCCTTTTTTTAGGCCTTATTCTTCTGCCCTTCCTTGTTCCATTTTGTACTGCTTCATGTACAGTCTTCTCACTTTACCTTGGCATATTTTTTAGCTGTCCTTCAGTTCTGGTGACAGAACCTCCTCTGTCTAACCCTGGGGTCCTAATCATTTTATACATAAAAATTTTGCAAAGATAGTGAAATAAAATTTAGTGTGTGTGTACATATATAAATTACCTGTCAGAGAATTTATATACATATATACATACATATATCACACTCACATTCTTGGACACAGAATAAATTTCTAAGTGAAAATATTTTATTTAAACCTTGTTTTTGGATGTTGGAAAGATGGCTCAGCTTTTAGGAGCACTTGTTGTTCTTCCTGAGTACATGGGTTCCGCTCCTAGCACACCCACTGCATCTCACAACCCTCTGTAAACCTAGATCCAGGGGATGTAGTGTTCCCTTCTGGCCTCTGTAGACATGGCACACTCGTGGTAAATAGACATACATACATGTATGCAAAACACCCATACACACAAAATAAAATAGGGAAAAATGTTAAAGCCTTGTGTGAAGAGTTTTTATTCTAGCTATCTGTGTGTTTGTGTGACATTATTCTGTTGAACCAAAAAAGATCTTTCATAACTTATCCCGTTGTTAATTGCCATTTCACTCCTTCATGTAGCGATGTGTGTAGGATGCACATAAACACTCACACACAACACG